>NW_028145619.1:3730000-4047500 GCF_977016875.1 Pavona decussata
CCAACAGGTCTACTCCTACACAATCTAGTTGGAAGGTAAATTCGAAAATCATTGGATAGAAAGTTCATTGCAGATGAGTGTGGTATGCTGTACAAAATATAACGCTTAATGCATTTTCTACTTGAATTACTCTTTTGGAACATTTCTTTTTTGCATTCGTATTTTACAAATACACCCTGAGGCAGGTGGGCATACAATAGAACACTAGGCCCCCTGCTAGGTAAACCCACCACCCAACCATTTCCCAACCAAGCATGAGAGTATACAGACAAAGACCAGACCACAACACCCCCTACTCTTTGCGAACAATGAGTGGGTTCTTTAACGTCTCACAAGAGCTATTTACAAAAAAGGGTTGTGAGACGGGCCTACTGTTTATCGTCCTTATCCGAGAAGACTAGAACGTCTAACCATTTGCAGATGTCAGAGCGAAGGCAGCACTTTTTCCTCAGTTATTTAAAGACCCTGAGTGTTGGTCCGGCCGGGGTTTGAACCCACGACCTCCCGCACAGTAGTCCGGTGCTCTACCAACTGAGCTAACCGGTCGGTGGTTAAGATAGTGTCTACACCTGAGTGACACATTTGCGTATCGCAGGTGCCCACAATAACTCGTTCCTACGCTACGCGTAATCTACGAGGATCATTACGTCCCCCATTGAATAAGTTTTTAGAAATAAATGCTCCCAGCCCGTCCATCTTCCTGTGTTTATTACGAACTGGTCCCTTATGTCATACTTACCTGACTCCAAATGTCGTCTGCAATTAGGCTGCAAGTCCGGAAACAAAAAACAGAGTACTCAGAACTTGACTTAGGACAAGTTTGTTGTTTGTAAAACACATTGGACCGCTGATGATGAAGGCATAGGCCACTGTTGATCCTAATATGGTCAGGTAATGCTGGAATGAGAAATGAAGTAAACTTTACCAACTTGTTCCTAATCTGTGGGACGTTAAAGAACCCACACACTGTTCGAAAAAAGTAGGGGACGTAGTCCCCAGTGTGGTGGTCTATTTCTATCTCTGATTTCATCTGTCTTTGACATTCATGTGTGGGTTGGGTGGGTGGGTGGGTGAGATCAATATGTGGTCTGACGGCGGCTGCCAGTGCCAGTTTACAGGCTGACTTCCGATCTCACAGAAGAATTGTAAACCGCCATGAGTCTATGTGATATGTATGGTATATAAATATATTACCATAACTTCGCAGTATGCCGCACCTTAGCTCTTTGCTTTACAAGGCGGCTTTGTTAACCAGTATTCGAAAGAAAGCTACTTAGCAGTAGTTTCCTGAGGTACTGACTTTTTATTATTTTGTACAAAGTAGTTTAATTCACGTTTTGAATCTGTAAATGAAATGCTAAGCGACAAGCTCATGCAATGTCTCCAGGGACAGGAAGAAAACGTCCCATAATAAACAATAAATAAAACACAATTCACTTATATGGGGCCGTTTCTACACTTAACCAACAGCGCTTTAGATAAATAAACCCTTAATTTAAAATAACAAGCTAAACTCGGACTGAGATTCTATTAGTTGCAGTTTCTGAATAAGTTCCTGAATTGGATACAGTAGTCTAACTTAGATGTTGCACAATGTACGGAACAAAATCTCGCAATTCTTAAGAGAGACAAACTTCCTTATTTTAGCTGCGTATCTCACGTGGTGAAAGGCAGGCTAGCACACAGATATGGCATATTTGTCCATGCAGAACACATTATCAAATCAAACACCGATGTTCTGAGCTTGGTTTGACGCCACACCAAGGTCGGTACCAGTATAGATGGAATCCAGTGGGTGCGCTGGGTGACGATGGGAATTTAGGACAAGAAACTCGGTTTTGTAACCATTAAGCTTCAATAAGTTAACCGTCATCCATTGTTTGATGTCACTGGTACATGATCTTATGAGATAATTAGCATATTCTATCAGCTTATCAACTGAAGGACTGAAGGGCGGAAACACACAATTTGCGTATCATCTGCGTCAAAGTGATAAGACATCCCATGCTTTTCAATTACTTTCCCAAGTGTACATCGAGTAAAGTACCGACCCCTGGGGAACACTGCAGGCAAGGCCTCTATCACCATACGGCTTTGAGACAGATGGCAATGTTCTACAACTAGAAGATTCCTCTCCGGAAAAGGCGAGATTCTCAAAAAAAAAACCAAAACAAAACAAAACTGTTTCCGTCAGGACTAGTCATTAAGTATATCAGTATTATATCATGGTCCAGAAATAACGGCCATTACATCGTCTTCTGGTCTTTCTTGGGAAATGGAATCAGAAAAGTCGAGAAGTATTTTTTGTTTCTTGCTTTTGTTTGTTTTGTTAATCGTTCTAACGATTATTCCACTCGCGCTTATTGGATATGGGATAAATTACAGTATAGCAAACTAGGTCAGTATGACCCAGCGGACACACGGAGAAACTTCGGCGCTGATAGCACATTCAAACACGATTGCCAACATATATATTTCAGACAAGAAGAACCTCCCCTATTTTAGCAGCAAAGGTTTTGCACTGGATTTCATTTGTATATTGCACACTGAAATTGAACTGTGGACTTTGTTTCTGTTACAACGAAGTGTAACTACATTTTAACCACGTTGATTTCAGAATGATTGCAACCACCTAAAGGCTTGTTACTATTAACCCTTTAAGGATTTGATAAAAACTTACCAGCTTGTCCTTGCACTTGGAGGCTTTCACTTAATAAAAGACCACTTGAAATCGCGACAATGTAAAAATTCTTCATCGTCTCTGAAATATACACACTGTTTGTTTACAAAAAAATCCCACTCTGCATTCACAATACGGGAAAAGGTATTCAATAAAGCAACATTTCTGGAAGCCGTAATTCCCAAACAAGGCGTCAGTATGTTCGCGAAATTTTGTTACTGGATTTAACGTGTGTGTTTAGAGAAACCCAATATTCAAGGCACTGTTCAGATATGTAACACTTAAAAAGATATAGAAACCACCAAAAGGAAAGGAATAAACAATAAGACTCACCGCAACAAGAAAGCCAGTAACAAAGAACTGAAAATACAATGAATAATGTCCAAGTCAAAAAAACGTAAAAAAGTTAAATGATGGAGACGTTAGGTGACTGTTGCACTCAAAAGAGATCCTTAAAAGCGAAATTGCTCAAAATGCCCAAAAGATGACTGTTCTGTTTGTATTTCCCTAAATATTACGTTACGTGATTTTTGCACTCAAAAGCGGTCGCTGAAAGGGAAATTGCTCAAAATGTCCAAAAGATCACTATTTGGTCTATTTGTGTTTCACTAAATGACCTAAATATAAACCAACGAACCATTTAGTCAGTGCCCTATGCTATTGTATAGTTCGTTTTGATAATATATACGTACATTAAAAACTCTTTTCCAGTTTAGGTACTGACGAACCCTGAGGCTACATTGGTTGTGTTGAGCGACTGGGAAACACGTGACGAAAATAGAGTTGAAGATAACAGGAAAATCTGATGATTATAATATGAACACACATGGGTGCGTTACAGTTAAACCGTATAACCCATAGCGAAAAACTTTGCAGATGCAAACTTCCGCCTCAGCATTTGTTGATTGGTTGATTGCCAATTTGCTTGGAGCCATTTGAAAATGCCGCCACCAACTTCCTCCCCTGCAGCTGAAAGCGAAGAATTGACTTGGGTTACTGTCGAAAGTAAAAGCAACAAAACATGTTTTCGGACAGGAACTAGAAATGTTAGTTGTTGTGATAAAGCAGATGAACGTTAAAAGTATAGTATCCCAAGAGTTTACTGACACGTACTGAACGTTTCAGCATGTTGTTAAGTTACGTGGTATTGAATTTCCGAAAACCGATGTGAACGTGACAACAAAACGCGAAAAAAACAAAAAACAAACCAAAAAAAACAAAAACAAACAAAAGATGCTTCATTTTTAAGTCTCATCGTGCATGCCAGGGTACGTTCTTAGCATGTTGTTAAAATATGAGTCAATTTTAGCCTTAGCGTTCTTCAACAAAAGGTTCATAATAATAAGATAATAATGAAATAACTTTATTATTTACAAGAATAAAATCTACTAGATACAGTTTGAATTCTATTAAAACCTGAATGATTTTACAGTTTGCTGTCATAATAATAATAATAATAATAATAATAATAATAATAATAATAATAATAATAATAATAATAATAATAAAAACGGGAAGAAATTTAAAAAAAAAGCAGAACTTGTCGCTTATGAGCGCAGGCCAGTAGCCAGGAGAGCGGTAGCGGAAGCAGTTGCTCATGCCTCGGTAAACTTTGACAGGTTCAGGGTATATATATAAGTAGCTAACAAGCCAGCGCCAATCACAAATGGCTTTTCGCGTCAGATCGAGTATATGCGATTTTTATTTGTTTTCTTTTTTTCCTGGGATTGAGGTACGTACGTACTCATGAAATGAATGTGTTAAAGAGTGGTTATCTTAATTTAAAAATTATACCAGGCCATTTGGGATTTGAAAAGATTAGTGGAGCGACAATTATATCAACACAGACAACAACAACAAGATAATTAACAAAAACAAGGGCTAAGTAATTTAAATTAAACAAAGCCGCGGTCAATATCCCTTACCACAACCATCCCACACGATACTGACAGCGACCCGCAACACGTGCCTCACGAATATACGAGTGGGCAGTAGTCCAAAACTACCATCTCAGTTTTTGCACGCGAAATCACACAAGACCTCCCTCACGGCTTATAACTAAGTCTGATAGCACAGTCCTAAACTTCATCACTGAACAGGGATTTCAGAGATAATGGAGAGAGCTTTTATTGTGGCGCGGATGGTTGGCGTCATCATTGGTCTAAGTTTCTGTGTCCAGGTGCAAGGCAGCGGTGGTAAGTTATTTTCGAAACCTTAACAGGCATTGCACATTTTCGTCATCTTGTACGATTTTTCTTTAAACACGTAGGGCCAGTAATTCAAACAGAGTCTCACTTAGGCCGCGGTTTAAGGTGGCCGAACACAGTTTGCGCGCGCTTGATGGCTTCACTCTTTAATGATGATAGTAAGCGCGCGCTAGGGTTGTGGTAAGCAAAATATGGCGTCGATAAAGTGATCCCTTAATTTTATATCAAATTGATCATAAAGTTAAGTTTTGCGCTTAAAATAATCCAGTGTATCGTTTGAGACCCTTTTTCTTTCATCACCGAACAAAGAAAGCGATTTCACGAAAAGCTAAGCCTTTTTGCACACTTTTAATCTTTGCTGTGAAAACCCAATTAAAAGCCACGCATGCGCATTTGACCAAAAAATTGTGACTGGTTGTGTTAATGGAAATGAACTGTTTTCTCAGGAACCGCTCGTTAGAATTTCGTGAAATTTAGCAATATAGTAGTTCTCTAAGAGCTTAACTCGCCTGCAAACAAAAATCCAAATCTGACAGAGGGTATCTTCACAAAACATTAAAGTGCAAAACGGATATTTACAGAAGATCCCTCTGTTAAAGTTACATGAAAGCAGTGTCATTATGTCAGTATTTTGTGAGTTTTTCTAGAGACAAAAAATGGAAAAAGTCTAACGAGTGTATTTTCTAAAAATTAAGGAAAACTATTGTTTGTAGACGGTCAATAGCTCGCTGTGTTGCCATGGCAACGGGACTTAGCTCAACAACAAGTACCAAAATTCATTTCTTTTTAGTTGATCTTGCACCACACCAATTTCGGGCACCCAGAAGAACGTAGTTTCCAAATAACGCTTACTAACACCTGTATACTTTAAAACTGTGTTCCGCCACCTTAAGACAATCAGTGAGCTTCCAAATCTGTTTATAAGCGGACGCGTTTATTTAAAGTAGATAAATAGTTTTCTAGTCTGGGATGGAAGTCTTCTTGTTACCGTCAGCAGCACACAATATATACCGACCCAGAACAACCAAATTCTTACAAATCGAGAGGGTTAAAAGTTGACAAAGGCTTAAAAAACTATACCAGGACATTTCGGTTACTGCTGCAACCTTCTTCAGTTAAGAATGTAAATGATTGACGGCGTGGTGTTATATATAAAATTTAAAAATACGTGATACGTTAAATGTGATGATAATGAATGTTTTAAGAAAAGGTCTTGTTTTTTTTTTCAATTCTTGCCGAGAGTATAACAACACGTAACAATTGTGACATGCTCTTAGAAATTCTTTGTTTTTATATATGTTTGGGAACGATATGTGTATCTCGGACGGAATGCCACGCTTCAAGAAAAAGTCATTTAGCTGCATACTGGTAGGATTTGAATGTCAATGCGCAATGGAATGAATGTGATGGTATATTTTGAGCCTAGTAAATGATGAGAATGATGTATCACAAAGGCATACTCGGAAAAAGGAAATCCGAATGCTCCTATCAGGAGTCGAACCTAAGACCTTCCGATTACTAGTTCGGATGCTCTACCATTAAGCTACAGGAGACTCGTGGGAGCTAAGGCCATTAAACTAGGTTCATGGGACAAACATCCTGCATATTGCTAGGATTGGAATGTCAATGCGCAATGGAATGAATGTAATGGTACCTTATTATAGGAAATTAACAATGCACGTTGACAAGGCGAAGAAATTTTTTTTGAATCATTTATTTACTTGCAATACTACAGTACAGTACTTGCATTCCTACATTACTTGAATACCACAGTACTTACAATACTACAGTACTTACTTTACTGTACTACTTACAATACTACAGTATTTACAAAAACTACAGTACTTACAATACTACATTACTTACAATACGACATTACTTACAATACTACGGTACGACGTTACTTACAATACTACAGTACTTGCAATACTACATTACTTACAATATTAACATTTCCTTCTTTCCTTTCAAATATTTACAACCCACTATTGTTTGCCTTGTTTTCTGAAACTAAAGTCTTGCAAAATGATACTTACGATATACTTAAACTGTTAAAATTATACTTATTATACTTAAACAAAAAGAAGGAAATATTTGAGTAATAACAATAAGCTCGCCAGATCAAAAAAAGTGTAAGACGTGTTTAACAAAGGATTTCAAATTAGCTTATCTCTGTTTTGCTGTAACTCCATTCAGGGTGAGTTAGGAGTTATTTCCGGAAGACTGAAGGCGGAGAGAAAGCTTGGAAAGCCTTCTATCCTGGGGATAATTTCTCGCATTTTACAGGTCCAAATGTAATATCTAGCAACAAGAAAATGAAAGTGGTGTTTTGTGCTAGAAAAGAAATTTGTCTCTAGACCAAGAACTACGGCTGATGATACAGAGCTGTTAGGTTTCAACGACGTTATATTTTTAACCAGCCAATCTTGAAAGTTTTGCAAGAAGAGTATGGTTGTCCTGCAGGACCAGAAAAGGTGGGTAAGAGATTCTTTATCATCTCCACAGAAAGGGCAAAGATCATCTTGTCTGAAGCCTATTTTGTTCAGGAAATCGTTTGTTGCCAATCGTCTGTGAAGAAGCTTAAAGTGGAAAACTAATAATTTCGATATTTTAGTGCAACGAAAAGGGAATTTGTATGCAGCCTTCCAGTTGATGGAATTCGAGCAAATAATATTACAGTCGGCAAGCCATTTATTTTGAGTTTTACTGGGGCTGGTCTATTTAGAGCTGATACATTTCTGATAAACTATTGTGTTTGATTTTTTAGCTCTTAAAAAGAGGTCAATAAACTTGTCATCATTTCCTTCTGAGACGAGCTGCCCTTTTACCGTATCCTTTAGGGTTTTTATAGAAGATATAACACCATAAAAAGCGAGGAAGTTCGGGTTGATATCAAAACGTTCCTTAAATTCTGAAAAGGATAGAAACTTGTTTTTCTCTCTCATCAAGTGCCCAACCTTTTGAATGCCTTTAGCGGACCATGATTTGTAATAAATTGGCTTGTTTCCAACCTTTATAAGAAAATTGTCCCATAGGTTTAATGTGACAAGGTGGTCAATAGATCTTATACTATCATCAAAACTAATTTCTGCCCATATTTGCACAATTTTAGCGATAAAAGAGTCTGGCACATTATTATATATAGACAGGTCTTTTCTGTTGAGGTTACATCTGAAGAACTCTGATCCACCATAATCTTGTAATTGGAAATCGAACAGCAGCTTCCATTTTGCGCTATTATCGTTGTTTAGGTATTTCCTCACCCAGGATAGCTTAAGTGCTTTGTTAAAGGAGTTTAGATCGATCATCTTTAGTGCCCCATTTACATAGTCACTAATCATAATGCTTCTTTTGATTTTGTCCCCCTTCCCGTCCCAAAGGAATTTATAGAAAATATTATTGATCTCGTTCAAAACCTGCTGATTGGCTGGTATTAAAGGGCGAGAGGATTAGCGATTAGGCTCTTAAGCACGACAATGTTTCCCAAAAGGCTAAGGCGGCGGTATTCCCAGCAGCTTAAACAGCTCCGAATCTTTCCTAATTTTGCGCTGTAATTTTGTTCTTGCTTATTGTTGAGTTTTTTGATATCCACACACCTAACGACCTCACTTTGTCTTTGGCCCATTTTAAGTTCTTTTCGGGACTGAGTTGATCTTCACGACCAGTGCAAGAGCCAATCCAGAGTACCTCTGTTTTCTTATTGTTGAGTTTCAGGCCAGAAATCGTACTGAAAAGTTCTAAATCATGCCAAGCGGTTGTAAAAGATTTTTCAGACCCATTAAGGATAAGTGTGTTGTCGGCGTCCGCATATCGACTGATTTTAATTTCATTTCCATTTATAGAAATTCCGTTAATATCTTGGTTCATCCTAATTCTTTCCGCTAATATTTCTACACAAAGCAGAAAGATTTAAGGCGAAAGGGGGCAGCCTTGCCTGACACCTCTTTCAAGTGCAAAGAAATTGCTTGCCCACCGATTATTTAAACTACTTTCTATATTCTGATAGCAAAGCTTGATCCAATTAGTAACGGATGGTCCAAAATTAAAAGATTCCATTGTTTTCCAAATGAAAGACCATTCTACTGTATCAAAAGCTTTTTCAAAATCTAAAAACAGTAATAGACCAGGGATATGGTGTGCAGCAGTATAATTTATTATGCCATCAATTAATCTTATATTCTCGCCAATAAATCTAGCTGCCCCTAAGAAAACCAGTCTGGTCATTATTGATAATATTTGGAATAACATTTCTGAGACGGTTTGCGATGGCTTTTGCTGCTGTTTTGTAGTCACAATTCAGAAGGGTTACCGTGCGCCAGTTTTTGACATAGTAGGGCTCTGCATCCTTTTTGGGAATTAGTTTTATCACCCCCCGTTTTTGGCTCACTGATAATTGTCCCTTCTGGTAAGCGTAATTAAGCGAATTTGAAAGATAGTCAGCTAAGTCGTTCCAGAAAACCTTGTAAAATTCCGCTGGCAACCCGTCAGACCCTGGCGTTTTATTGGGGCTCATATCTTTGAAGGCTTGTAAACATCCTTCCTTAGTTAACAGGCCTTTGCATTTTTCTTTGTCCTCAGGATTTAGCACCTTTTAAGTTGCCTTAGAAAAGAAGATGTTTTTGGTTTCGTTTCGTTATGATAATCGTGATCGATGTTAGAGCTGTAAATACTTTTATAAAAGGATTCACATCTAATCTAATTCACATTCTTGCTTTCCATATTCGTCCCAGTTTCCTTTTGTAACGAATTTATTGCCTTTTCTAATTCTTCTTCTCCATTTGATAAGTTAGTTTTTTTTTGCTTTCGCATACACCACAGACCATAGACCATAGACCATGGACCATAGACCATAGACCATGGACCATAGACCTCTAACTTTTAGTTTTATCATCTCCTAAGTTAAGGCGGCACTTACAGAATTGTCTTCTTGATACTCGTTTTGGACGGCTTTGATTGTTGTTTTAATTTGATTTACATACTCTTCTTCACTTAAAAGGGACGTGTTTAATTTCCAGAACCCTGGTCCTCTTGGGTTAGAGTGAAGGGCTAGCTTTATGGTTACCAAAGAGTGATCTGTTTTAAACCCAGCTAATATGTCAGCATTTGTAACATTGCATGTAAGGCTCTGGCTTACGAGAAAAAAATCTAGCCGGCAATGGATTTCGGGTTTTTGGCGACGCGTAGTGTATCTGCAGCCATCGGGGTTTATTAGCCTCCATGCATCTACTAAATCTAACTCGGTCATGTAGTCTTTAATTACCTTGACTGCCTTATTGTACGTTTTGGCAAGGCCACCCTTCTTGTCCATTTCTATATCTAATACTAGATTAAAGTCACCTCCTATAATGATGTCATCGCACTGAAAGGCGGTCTCTCCAGTGATTGCGAAATCTTTCAAAAAAACTTGGATCGTCCTCATTTGGTGCATACATTGTGGCCAAGGTGATAAGTTTCTCATTTGTTTTAATATCACAAATAACAAATCTGCCTGTATTATCCAAAAACGATCTTTGAAGTTGGAAGGTGAAATTGTTGTTGAATAGAATAGCTACTCCTCCGCTAGAGCTAGAATAAGAGGTAAACAGAGATGTAAGACCCCATTCCGCGGACCAAACAGGAGTAGTGTTTTCTGTACTGTGAGTTTCCTGGAGTAGGTAAATTGAGCCAGTTAAAAGTTTCCCTTCTTTTCAACTGGTCTCCTAAACCTCGCGCATCGAATGAACACACTTTAAGATCCATCATAGTCAAAGATTGGTTCTGTCATTTAAACTCGGCAATAGATGGATTTGAAAGAGGTCTGACTGAAGGGAGACAGAGAAAAACAAGCCATGTAGGGGCCAAAAACAAAGCTAACCGGTCGAAGTATCGTGTTTTGAGCTGGCGAGCGACAGAAAAAAAAACAAAAAACAACAACAACACAAGCACAACACTTATTATCTTATAAATATATGTTATTCACCAGCCGGGAGGTCCGTATTGGGAAAAACTGTGCCGAGGTCTTGGATACCTCGGGCGGTATCCAAGACCCCCGGCACAGTTTTTCCCAATACGGACCGACCTAGGCTGGTGAATAACATTTTTATTTTTTTCTCAAACCTAACGAAATGCTTGCAAAAAAAAAAAAAAAAAAAAAAACCCGAACAATTTAGGGCTGTAATTATGGCAAGATTCTCCGTAAACTGAACAATTGTCTAGCGAGTGGATAGTATAGAAAACAAAGGTAATGCAAATTAAAGAAAGAGGCTTCACCGAAACATTTTTATTTGCGTAATAATAAAGGTGATTTAAAAGGCTTCCAAACAAACTTTGAAACATTTTGTATGAATATCTCTCACGATCTGACACCTGTCAATTAGAGAGCGCGTAGGAAAAAAGCGCATGTACACTTTTGAATGAACAACAGTTCAGGTGTCAGCGTGGCAAACAAAGTGAACGATATTTTCTTCAAAAAACAGACAAATGAGCTAACGGAAAGTATTATCCAAAGAACTTGGATTAAGTTCAGTTAACTAATTAGACTCGGAATCATCGCTGATGATAATTCTTCTTTTCTTGGGCTCGCGGACTTTGGGCTTTCTTCTTTTTCACGGTGAATGTTAAATGTGAAAGAACAACCTTCGATCTTCCCGATGCAAGCGCCTGAGAAAACTCCTGGCTTATTAACATCTTTGGGAAGCTGAGTCACCGGCAAAGTGCTGCTCTCGTGGAGGCTGCTTACTGTTGTTGATTGAGTGCTTTGTTCACCGGAGCGGCTTAAAATCAAGGACATTTTTCGCTGATGCTCAACCGACGCTGCTTTGTAAGAATCGAGGCTCTTCAGATTTCTGTGACCGCTTACTTGAGCGACGTAATTGACGGGGACTTCTGCATCCATGAGGCGAGAAATACACGTTTTTCGAACGGAGTGGTCAGTAATATTTCACTGTACGCCTGCTGCTTGTGCTGCTTTTGTCACCAGTTTACCAATCTCGTTCTTGCCGAGTGGTGCCTTCATGTACCAAATGCTGTTGCCTGGTCTTCTTCGATGATTGATGGCCAAGTAAAACGGGCTGTCAGCATTGTTCATTTCCTCTGGACGGTGACTTTTGAATTTCTTGTAATAATAAACTGGACAACGTTCGTTTTTTGTTGCCTGGGCCGTTGGATTAAATGCTCGTGTATCACCATTGCCACGGCGGGTCTTGGATCCTCTCTCTGATTTCCAAATCAGAACTTCGTTGCCCGTTTCGTTGTCTGTTTGAAGAACAATGTCTCCCCATTTGAGTTTTCTGCTTTCGTCTCGGGCACGGAATCCAAAGTGAAGTGCCAATAACCACCAAACTGTGCGTTGGAGCGCTTCAGGGTTTTCATCGCCAAATTCACCGAAGCGAAACAACAAATCTTCTTCAGTATTGGATACTTCTTTTGCGGCATGAGGGCGATTTCCTTTCGCTTCTTCAAAAACCAGCTGTTTCTTTTCAGAAAGAAGAACTTCCCTGGACTTATGGAACTCTCGGTCTTTGAGAATGTTTAGTTTGGAGTTCTTGTCGTTTAGATATCGCTGCAGGCTTCTTTGAAACGATTGTAGCGTTGCTGGCTCATACGCTCCGCCATCTTTCTTCTTCATCTCCATCATGAAACGACATATCAAGATGTTTAGCTCGTCCGCAGGTATGTCCTCAATTTTTCTGGCGTCGCCCACCTCAATAAAGAATCTTTTCCAAACGTGTAAGTCGTACTCTGTTTTTTTACTGTGTTTTCCGGTCGTTGTGATAAAATATACATTTGCACACTCGCCAATGTAAACTGGACATTTTGCTGGTTTTCTTCATGTTGCGAACCGATGTTTTCTTTATCATTGTAATTTTCCATCTCGTCGGGGTAATAAAACTCGCTTTCGCTGTGATAGCTTTCGTCTGAGTCTATGTCGAAATTAGCACTTGCCATGAAAACATTAAAGGTTTACATGATAAGCTTAAATTTATGAAAAATTGCAACGAAGCAAGTGATGTAATCGACGACTCATCACGCAAGGGATACCGCCCGCTGTGAGCGGGCCGGATGGGAGAATACCGCCCGCTCCGGAACCAATCAGATCGCAGGATTTGTAGAATACCGCCCTCTCACGCACTGAGAAAAAAATAAACTGGTATATTTTAAGCCTGGTAAATGACTGAGAATGATGTATTATTCAAGTGACAAAGGCATACTCGGAAAAAGGAAAATCCGACTGCTTCTATCAGGCCGTCGAACTAAAGACCCTCCGATCACTAGTTCGGATGCTCTACCACTGAGCTGCAGGAGACTCGTGGGAGCTAAGGCCATTAAACTATTGTAGGTTCATGGGACAAACATCCTGCATACTGCTAGGATTGGAATGTCAATGCGCAATTGAATGAATGTGATGGTATATTTCAAGCCTAGTGAATGAACAAAAATGATGTATTATTCTAGAAAGTGGCACAGGCATACTCGGAAACTGAAGGAAATCCGAGTGCTCCTATCAGGAGTCGAACCTAAGACCTTCCGATTACTAGTTCGGATGTTCTACCACTGAGCTACAAGAAACTCGTGGGAGCTAAGGCCATTAAACTATTGTTGGCCCGGTGCAGCCTGCGTAGCCGAGTGTTTCTGTTGGGGTTTTGTGCGTTGTTCGCTTTTTGACTGCGCGGAGATTGGGACGAGAGCAAAAGAAACGGAGGAGATAAGATCGAGCAAAATTAAGAAGAAAAAAATTGACTGTGATCAAGCAAAATTAGGAGCGGTGGAATGGACTATCTCTAGAGAGAGACCATGTGTACGGTATGTCTACGTCATAAGTATTGAGGAGAAATATAGAGAAATACGCTCTTTTTTTTTCATACAAGAACGTCTAATTTTGTGGCGCAGGCTGAACCTTCTTGTTTATTTCTTTCTTTATTTTTTTGCGATTTGAGTCTGAAAACGTTCTTAACATGTTCGTAAAGTTGTGTGGTATAGTATTTTAATAAATCAATGCGGACGTGACCAGGAAACTTATCAAAGTGCATTGTTTGCTGTGATGTGGTATCAAGTAGCTTGTTACATGGTTGTGCGGCTTGCTTTGATGCCGAGACTACAAACTGAGTTATTCTTCAAGCTAGTATCATGCAATAAGAAAACCACATTGTAATGTTAAAAAACGACCCTAGGCATTTGAGTTAGTTGTCCTGTTAGACTACAGTTTTACATTTCTTTTACCTTTATTTAAACTACTCACAAAAAAATTGAGCAAAATAAAGATTCTTAACTGACTGTCAGCTTAATGTTCTTAGTATGTTCTTAAAATGATTTTGGTTAATCTCAGCCTGAACGTTCTTATAAAAAAAGGTTCTTATAAAGAATAAAAAGAGTGTATGGGAAAGCTTTTAAAGAAACTACAGCGCAAATAATCAGTAGAGAGGCTAATTTGAATTGCATGGTTCCACGGTAAATTAACAATTCTTTTGAAAAATGAGCCCTAAAAAGTGGTGGTTCTACAGTAAGGAGCGCAAAAACTGGATTCGAGTTGCGGGACCGTCCTTGTGTGACTTAAGGTCCGTCTCCTCAATGCGTTGATCAAAGGCGTAAACAAAAGCAAAGGAAGCCGACGTTGAAATTCATGAAGCGACTAGGGTCACTAGGAGCATTGGTATTCTCACCGACCCTGTCTTGGGAACTATTCCATCAGACATGATCAGATAGAGAGATAAAAGATAGATATTGAAAACAGTGTGATTGCAGTCGGAACGACTGAATTTCATAGATATGTTATTATAATATAATAAAAAATGATGAAAAGTATAAAAAAGAGTATTGAGATATGTAATATAAACTTTATACTACCATTAGCACTTAAGAGAAACGATTAATTATCTAGTAAATACATTAACATTGTGCATGATGTTGAACGGATGTTGGACAAATGTTGGATGAATGGCGGATCAAACGGTTTCGACGCCTTTCAACACTTTCAAGAACAAAGGAAACGTTGAAGTGACGTTGAATTCAACTTCCACAATGTTGAACGACCTGTTCAAACGCCCCCGACATCTTGTTCAACAAAGTGTTGAACTCATGTTGAAACCGTTTAAACGGCTCTTTGGTCTGAAATGCCAGCTGTCTCTTTCCGCGTGGGTTAGGGGGATCCCAGATGTTGATTTCAGACCTTAAAATATATTTTCTTCTAGTGTAAGAGCTTGTGTCTTGGAGGCAACGGATTAGCTAGTATCATCCACATCTTTATCATTTACATTGCCGTTAAAATTTATAATTTAGCAGACAATACTTCACGTTTGCGAGTCAGCCGATCCCTCTAGCATTTTGCTAAGCTTTGCCAAACAGGTTATTCATCTGGGTAAGGTAACGTTTCTTGTCTAAGGAAAGAACACAATGCACTAACAGCCCTTGGAAGTATCACTCTGAAAGTTTGGTGGCGGTGTGCGTATCGCTATCCAAACTCCAAGATATGTAATTTTGTAGTACCCATTTTCAAACCTAGCCCCGGTTGTTCAATGAGCGGATAGCTCTATATCCAGTGGACAAATCCTTATCCAGAGGATAAAATATGCCCCAACCAATACATTTTATCCGCTGGATAAACTTACTAGCTCTTTGAACAACTTGGGCCTGGCTTTTAAAATTCGTTAAGATTTTTAGACCTGGTCTCTAGTATCCATATCATTTCATACTCTCCGACCAAAATGGTTATGGTCTGTTTCAGACCAAAATGGCTAAAGAATTATGCAATTTGGCGCCGCGCTATCCATAGAACTTATAAAGGGGGCTATCTTTCCGCTATTTTCTATTGTTCCATAGAAAGGTCAAAGCACTTAGTACCTCACTAGAGGATCCGTTGAGGCCACGCAAACCGCTTGAATTGAATAATACTGCATTAAAATCATCAGAATCATCCAAGTAAAACCAGTCGATGCATTTCCTTTGTGGACGAATTTTTCATACTACAACTGCTAAATCATATAATATTAGGCTGAAAGTTATCTAGGCTCGGCTAACCGCGCCAGCTAAGATCATGCAACAACCGTCTCCGAGCAGTATGCAGGATGTTTGTCACATCCCACGCTCAAGTCTCCAACAGTTCAGTGGCAGACTTTCCGAACTAGTAATCCATAGGTTCATAGACTTCATTTGGGAGAACGCTGATTCTTTTCCGATGTGCCTTTGTTACTGACTGAAAAAAATGGATTTAGACAAGTTTCTCGTCTTGTCTTGTGTCTCTTTTAAGCTTTAACCCATATCGCGTAAATAGTCAGTTAACTAAACACCACCCCCGTCCGCCCCGAAAACAAATTACATGCCTAGAAGTGCATTTTTGAGCGTTGTAACGTTGAATCCAAGCACTGCCTAAAATTGCATGTTCATAGCCCTTATGGTAACATTTTCTTTATAGTAGTGGAGGTTAAGTTTGAAAGATTTTGTTCATGCATGAACAGGAAACAGAATTTGGAGGTGTTAAGTGTTTCCGGTGAACTTTCCCTACAGACTTGGATTTTATTTTATTTTTTATTTTATTTTAATTGTTTTCCCCTTGATTTTCTCTTTTCCTCACTTTTTGTTTTGTAGGTCTGTGGAACTTTTGGTATTTTCTCTCAGTTCTACGTTTTAGCTAAGTAGGAATTTGATCAGAGACGATCAATTGGTGGGAAGTTGAGTTTCCCCGCTCCGATTTGCCGACTAAAAAAACCGTTGGTTATCCGGCAAAATGTTTGGTCCGATTTTGTTGACGGCAAATTTCTATTCCTAACTTTCTCGGCTGCACTCGTTATGATTTTCTAAAAAAATATATATCCCGGCCCCAAAAATAATTATAACAACGTAATAAGTGGTATTCATTGGAGCGTTTTTCCAGGCTGCTCCAAAGCTGTGAAACTCTCTTCCCTAAAATCTGCGCGGCTCAAATTCTGCAGACATTTTTAAACCCAAACTTAAATCTTTTTTACACAGGATTTCTTTTACTAATTGTTTTTAAATGCTTACTATAATTTAATTAACTTCTGCCTTTTTAGCTAGGAAACAGTTTTATAATGGTTATGATTTTAGTTTATGGTCATAGTTTTATAGTTCAGTTAGGTCTTAAATTTGGTCGATAAAAAATAGCACTGCCGTTACTAGAAGAAAATTAATTTTATTATGATCTTTTGCATCGTTATGGTTGTTTTTGCCAAATATTGACACTTTGGTGACTGTCAGGTGATCATTTTTATTAGATTAACGGTACTAATGTCTTTGGAAAACAATGAACATAAAGAAAAATTGGGTGTTGATTTTTCTAGATGATGAAAGGGGAATCTGTTCGGGGAAGTTAACCGGGGGAGGTATCACGCAAATTTGCTATTTTATCAAAACCCCAAAAATATTTGTCTGTAAGCAGAAACAACGAAATAATTGTCAAGTTTGTTTTAAGTTATAACCCCAGTGCAATTAAACTGTCGACAGAGTAGGCCGGCATGGATTGAAACTTGAAAAATGCTAGGCTTATGTTCTTCAAGTTCTCGCATTTTCGTTTCCAAAACGCGCTAAAACAGATCACGAGTTGTTCCTTTCAAGAATTGAGTTGATATCTTTCCTCTTGTCATTCTAGAATTATTTGGCAGTTGATTGAAGGTCTCATTTAATCATTTTTAACAAAAGATATCAAAAATCCCACGATACTTCCCCTTTAAGGCTTTTTACGCCCTTTTTTATCGGAAATATCGATCGGCAATCTTCTCAGTTGTGGGAAATTAATACACCTGAAGTACTAGCTAGTTAACCTAACAAACATATATAAGTGCAACATTCTTCTTCAACTGGACGAAGAAGGCAGAAGTCGTTAGACAGCTGAACAGTTACGCTTCGTGGGCAGAACAGCAGACATGAAGAAGAATGATGATATGTTAGCCCTGTGGAAAAATCTCCATTTTTGCCTCATGAAATATCTGTTACTTTGTTCCTTGTCAACTATCACCACGGAAGGTACATCAAGTGAGTCACTTTGTTCCCGTTATATTAGTTATTTTTGCTAACGTTCGCAGAGTTCGCAGAGCATTTCAGTTGTCACGTCTACAGACTGATCTGGTTTAGGAAATCAGATTTAGCTCATCCTGGGAATGACATGAGATTGTTTTATTGAATATTTAGGAAACAGAGAACTTACCACGGGTAATTTAATTTTATCTTATGAAAACAGAAGTTAAAGAAAAACGTTTCAACCAGGCACACAATGGTTCATTTCGGTGGATATCTGTTCGGAGGGTCTTAATCGCCTCAGAAATTCGAATGTAGTCGTTTAGGAATTTAAAGTTTTTCTTCGGCGAAATATTAGCTCACAATTTCATAACACTGGAACACAAAGTCCTTTCGTCTTCGAAGGGGCAGATATGTCGTTACATCCAAGAAAGGGCCAGCTGGCATTTTTGTAAAACCAACAACAGCTTGTAAATCTGGGAAATAAAATTCGGTCTTTTAAACTTTTATGCAACTTAAAATTTCCGCCAAATCATCCGAACAGATCAGTCTGCTTTAGTTTGCACAAATAGGTCTTCAAGGGCACAAAACAGGAGCAAAACGATCTGGAACGCAGGACGTTCTCGAAATGAAGAGCAAGGAAGAGCTAGTCAGTAGTGATTAGAAGATTTGTTTTAAAGAAATGCAGAAGAAGGGATGAATGCTTCTTTAGATACACCCTTCTTTGTAGGCTAAAGTTAAATGTTCTTATGCTTGAGAGTTCGACCTCAATTTTGTTTAAAACTGTTCCTTGTTTTTATTTTCAATTTTGAAGTGTACTGCATGAAGTCACCGAGAAACCGACCAAACTTTTACCGATACTAGCTGCATGTACGGTCAAATCGCTGTGAAGTTGTCATAGCAACGTTTTTCTGAGCGCGAACCGCTTGGCATGTCAGACTCACTTGGTGAACTTGGCTTTTCGTGATGAAGAACAGAACGTAAACATTTTCTTTTTGTTTTTGTTTCTGCTAAACTATAGTCTCAATTTTTTACCATAGTGGCAGATCCTTTGAAGCAATGAAGACTAGTTTATAAAGCCATGTCCTTAAGATCCTAACAAGACGAACATGATTTCATTACTCCTGCGGGCATTGACCTTGTCAACGACTCCGTTTATCGGATCTGAGTCAATTATCGCCTTAAAAAACACATTTTTTAAACAGCGTGTCCATGACTAACACCCACTGCTAGAACAATATAGCAAACATTCTTTAAGCTGATTACCCTAATTGCATTATTTTGTTTCTCTCTCTCACAAAGCCACCTACGCACGCAGACTGTCTTTGTGCTCAAAATGCGTGACGAGCTCAAAGCTTAAGAGTGTCTGCGTTGGAGGTTATCAGCTTATGTTACATTTGCTTTTCTTTTTCCTCGCTCCTTTCGTTGATTTGAAGACCCGTGTACGACTGTTGACTAGGCGTCGATAGCTTTGTTTCTTTGTTTGTGGCTGAAGACGTTTTGAGTCTTATCCAAGTCTTATCTCGGTTTAAAATCCAACGACATTTTTTCTTTCCTTTGTGCTTTTTGTTGTCTCAGCCTCACACTAGACCTACGTAACAACCACAGACTGACTGCTGAACATTCACTTTAGAAGCATTGTCCTCAGTGGAGTTTGCACCTTATGTTTCCTTTCTTCTACTTAATTTGTGGGTTTAGCAAGTTTTTACCGGGCATGTACAGAAAATCTCAATTTGTCTTGTATAACAATTCTTAAAGGGAAAAGTTCAAGTGTTGTAATTTAAATTCGCCCCTCACCATAGTAACGACTAAACAAAAACCCTCGCAAGCATTTGGCCTGTTTTAATTTCCACAAAATGTTCAAGGATATGATAATATTTTTAGGGGCGGGCTTAAGAGGATTGCAACCCCCACTAGCATTGAAAACACAGGAAATGTCTACACGTTCTGAACATCAAATGCCATTCACATGACTATGGGAGTTAAATTTATATCATGCTTCCCGCAGAAAGGGTACTGAATTGCTAGCCATCTCCTCCCCCTAACCCACAAGGGGGCCAACACAGAAGGGAAAGTGAGGGTTATTAGAGGGGCGGGCTTAAAGAGGGGGTGGGGGGTCAAGTCTAAACTACTTGGAACATGGCACGAAAAGCACTGCGTTTCACAAACACAATGTCACTAGAGTTAACTCAATGAACGTTTCGTTTCCCATACTCATAGCTATCACATTTTTCACGATGAGTTTCATAGCAACAGATTATGGGGTCGTGTTTCATTAAAAAAATACGGTTCTAGTAAAGGTATACTAATAAATGCTGTATACTTAAACACTTGTACTAATATTAATAATATTTGTACAGTCTAGTAGACACTAATATGTATATTTAGCCAAGCTTAAAAGCGGAGCTCCAAACTGATTACTTTTTAATAGCATTTCTGTTTGTGGTTTCCGTATGAACGAAATAACCCGGTTACAAATTCCTCATGCTTTCTGGACTTATATCAGGCTGTCTGGATTTGTAAGAACATACCCTCAGAAATTAACCACATTTTGAGACTTTCTCGGCTGATGTAATATGCTAGTCCAGAACATGACTTTAATTAGGGCTCATCACAAGAAAGCAAGGTCAAAGAATACTACAGACCTGGTATAGAAGGTTTGTCTTTGAAATTGGACATGACACTAGCACTGACTTTTGAACCGACATGAAACATGGCCTATGTGTCGACAAAACAAGGGCGATATTTGGCAAAACCCGGTATTTTAGCGGTACAGTCTAGCTTTCTACAACGGAATCGGCTTAATCGGAGCAAGACAGCGTTCTAAATTGATTTTCCGTCTCCATTCTAAATTTACAAATCGAAACGAATCACACCGAACGAACATCTGGAAATTATTTATGACATTGAGTCCGGAAATCCGACCCCAAATCGCACCGCTCAACTAATCGATCACTAGCCTAACAACGCTACAATTATAACTGCGAAAAATAATCGAATAGCTTTTTAAGCTCACGCTTTTTGAAGAGAAAATCCTTGCCATTTCTTGTTCGTGTTTGAACATATAAATTTAAGTCCCGGATGTTGACAAAAAGATTGGAACGGGGAACACATATGGCGGTTTTCAACAAGAAAATAAACTAAGTCTTTGGCCAGGTCAAAAATTCCCAATAATTTCATCTTGCCCGACTAGAAGCCATCCCTAAGACCTACTTTTTAAAGCCAAAGACTGTCACCTCCTCAAGCAAACTCCAAAATATGCAAGCCTTGGTTAGTCCAAGCCCGAGTAACTAAAATTTACCCGTTTAGCTCAAAACAGGATTACTGGTAGGAAGCATATTAGACGAGACAGGAACTGCACTCGTAAGACTTCTTCCCTCATTAGACTTAATAATGTCCTCAGGAAAACTTCAGCTTCAGGAAGCCAAACAAAACGCTAGGGCTAATGAATTTCTTCTCCGCTAAGAGCGCGCCGAATTCAAAGCGAGTTCGTTGTGCCGTGTATAAACGTTTGAGAGAGAATGGGGCTAGCTGGGCAAAACAATTAAAGGAGTCTATATGGGGTAGTTTGGGGGGGGGGGGGGAAGGGAGAAAAATGGCTTTTGTCTTAGAAATGACTGCTGGTGACCCTTGTATCGTACATCCTTAAACTCGATGGAAAATGAATAAAAAAAGTTATATGTTAAGATAAGTTCACAAAAATCATAGATTTCTGAGGGTATGTTCTTTTAAATCCAGACACATATTTTTAGTACATTAATGCAGCAAACTGTTTAGCAAAAATAACAATTGCAATGTTAACTGTCATACAGGAGAGCAAGGTATAATCTTAAATCCCAAAAACAACAACAACAACAAAAAAAAAAACATTTCAATAGATCTGACATTCTGTAAGCTGCATGATTATGTGGAGCTGGGTGCTTAAAACAATAACAGAACATTGTGTACACTGTAGGTTAAACATTCAGGACAGGATTGGCTATTTTTCGAGGTACGATAATGTTTTTCACGCTCAAAATGATATTTGCATAGGGTTTTTGTACACTGGATTCCAACTGATCGACCGCTACAAAACTAATACATTGAAGAAACATGAAGAAACTCGTTGCACCTTCAACAAAGCTCGATAAAGAAGGGTGCAAATCCTTAGCTGATGCCGCTGGGGTTGTAAACAAGACGTGAATTTGTGGCGCCACGGCAAACATAAATATATGTTGTTCACCGGCCGAAGGCAAAGCTTTTCCCTATAGGAGGAATCGAGGCGAATCGGTTTGCGAACAGTCAACACGCGCTACGTAGCACTGTCACTCTCTAGTAATTTTGCTTACCAAGAAAGCCGTACGTAAGCCTCAGAGAGAAAAAAAAAATAGACTAACGATAAAGCAGACTTCAAACAATGAAAACGTGATATCACTCTGGTTGAAAGACAATTGTCTACTTTTGTCTCATCGTTATTAACGTCATAAAGAAACCATATATAAAAATGCACCTTTTTTCAGTGAACGGACAGATTACGTCATTCATTTTAGAATCCTATTAGCATGAATGTCTTTAACACGGCCAGTTTCAGTGGTCCTTATACAGAGATATATAGATAGATAGTTTATTCACCTTAAAAACTTGCAGCCAAGAGCTGAATTGCGAGTCCGTATCGTGAACAGATTTTGACTGTATTTGGTGCGAATAGTTTGTTGGATAATGAAACGATCCAAACCTAAAATGTTTCATTCACTAAGTGCTACCATGCCGGGTCTATCGTAGATTAACTTGGAGATTGTTTGTACGCAAAGTAAGTTCTTCTTTATGTTAGGTAATCAGTGCACAGATCATTAAAAGGACACTGTCTTTTAGGAGAAAAAATAAATTCGCTCAGCAGAATTATTAAATGAAAAAGGTTTATCTCCAACAAATATCCTCTAGTCTTGTCACACTGTTCCAAATATGCAAGACGTTCTCTTTAGGAAGCCCTATGGCGTACCTCAAGCCCGCACTGTTGACAAGGAAATATTTATGAAATTCACGACCCAAACAGCAAATCACTTTAACTAAGAAGTATTTCTTAACCTTAATTAACTTATACCTTCCCGCAAATTGGCGTGGTAGACAATATAATACTTGGTAATTAGGATTCGTTTTCAATTTTTGTGAGTAAAAAACGTTATATAATGCATTTTTTGTGTTACTGACTCTTCCGTATCAGTGTTCAGGGTTTGCTAGAAAAGCGCAGTGTTCTACTAGCAGAACTGGTGCTCAACGCTGGGCCGGAGTGAGAGAGTTCAAGTAGTGGCACTAAGAATTCCTTAGAGAAACAGCCCCACAAGGAAACGTCGAGAGCAATACCGCCTACAGAGTTGACCAGAGTTCCCATTCAAGAAAAAAAAATAATTGTCGACAATTATTTAAACCGAGTTTCTCATTGAGAGAACACGGATATCACTCTCTTACTTTCTATGTCAGAGAAACCAAATCCTCTATTTTAGGCACGTATCAACGGTTATTCAATAACAAACTACCAGCAGGCAAAAAATAGCTCAAACCAATCGCACAACAACACTTCCATCTTGAGACTATCAGTTTAGAGGCGTGGACGTTTCTGAAAACTTGCTAGATCTTTCCGAGTCCTTTGATGAATATTTTTTCCTCCTCTCAGAAAAACTGACAAAGTAACGTGAACATTTTTCCTAACAAATATTAAAAAGACCATGTGTTATAATTCCAAAAAACAACGAAGACAGCTATGCCGAGCGGATGCGGGAGGCAAAATACTTTCGCCATTTATTCTCAATTTCAAATGACTTTAAAAACGTGTTTGATAAGTGGTCAGTATACTTTCGTCATATGCTTTATGACCTCAGGGTAATGACCCCTAAGTAAAGGACTGGGTGGATGAAAGCTTCTGATCTATAACTGTACGTCTGGATTCTATACTGATTCAAATAACTTGTCTGAAGACCAGATTAAAATAATAGTTCAATTTTTTAAAGAAATAACCCTACTAGTACACAGAAACTAGCATCACTTGTAATTTCATCTATGAGTGGCAAAACTAAACTTGAAACTTGATCAGTTTTGACTGTGGATGGCTAGGATAGTTCTAAATGTTTCAAGTTTCGGTGCCCTAAGAGCGATTTCACGTTACGGAAGAGCTTCTTCGGTCAAATGTTGAACAGTTTTGGCCAACATACAACAAAATTTTCGTGACACTGACAGTGCCCCTTTAAATAAAGTACACGTGTTGATTCCCATGCGCATCTGTAGGAAACACGGAGTGATTCGTCGAGGAATGGATGAAGGAATCCATGAGGTTTTTTTTATACCACCAATCGAAAAGTGCCGAAGTTCAAGATAAATCAAATGCTAAACGCTCTTACCACGTTTGTCAAATTCGACCTCTGTGCAGAAATAACTTGAGGTCAAAATGCCCTTGGTGGGCCCAAGTGAGGGTTGAATTATCACGCTTGGAATTGATCGCGACTGATAAATGTTTTAAAAATGGGTAAATAGTTAAGGAGGGAAACTCTTCCCTCATGGCAACGAATTTATGTAAAGTAAAACAGGTCAGGTTTTGTTGGCTTTGAGCAAATTTACCCATCTCGATATAAACTCGGTCAATTCCTGAACAGTACAGACGTTTCAAGACGAGCTTCATTTCACAATTTTGGTTATTCGAGAAAAATGCTAAAAATTCTCGATGTTTCCAGACGATTGTTTTCATCAGATTAGGGAGCCAGTTGATAGCCCCGTGTATTGCGCAGAAGAATCCTGCAAAATCTGGATTAGCGCGAGTGCGGGAAGATCATAGAAATTCCTTTTCTTACATGATCGAAGAAGTTTTCGGGGAAGGGTATTTGGACTTCTTTCGTTTTTGTTATCAGAAACGTGGGCAGGCAATTTATTCTCGATAGAGATAATGTAACTACTAGAACATATAAATGCAACATATGTAATAAACAAACCTGGGACTGAACGAAGAAGCTGGAGGACATTGATTGAGGTCCACGGAAAAAATAGCAGTCATGAAGGAACATGATCGTGTTTTTGTCCTGTGGAAAAATCTCAATCTTTGCCTTATGAAATATTGTTTGGTTTGTGTCCTGTTAAGTTTCCTCACCAAAGGTAGGTCAACCGAGTTACTCTGTTCTCATCATTTCATTAAGTTTTCGTCACTCACTCCTTCTCTGAAGTCAAGGCGATGGTTTGACGGCTTAAAGTCAATGTCACCTGAAGGCAACAGGCCAGTTTATCAAAATAAACTCGCAGCCGGATAGATTAATTACTTCCGTATTGCGAAAAAAAAATTAGTTTTGCATAATTACCTGTGAACAAAACGGATGGTTGAACGTCGAATGAAGGAAGGAAGGAAAGGAAGGTTGAAAGGTTTATGTACTTCCTTACAGGTACAATCATACACCTCGGGCATCCTACCGTTTCCTGTTACTCTTGCCTCGCAAAAGGCCATCGCTTTACATCACTTTAATCTGACTACAATAATTCAGTGTAATCGTTTCTTAACTTGTTGGCGTTCCAATAGGCTTTTATTAAAAAAAAAAACAAAAAAAAAACAATCGGTTTGGTTTCTTAAACTGAGATTTTAGCTTGAATAACGTTTTAAATCCTAATGTCGTTTTTCTTGTCAAGTAATCTTTATGATAAAAAAAGAGTCCAGTGATGGAATTTAAATTGCTTTCAGTAGAAAGATTAAAGAAGTCGCCGCGACCTTTCTAATGATTAGCATTTCCCCCGCAGATAATGTCTAACTCATCCCCCGAACAAATACTGTAGACTTCCAGACCCCAAGAACAAGAACAATACGGGGGGTGAGGCGGGGGCTGGGGGGTTATAGGGATGGGAGCTATTACAAAACTGCCTGTAGCATAGCATTTACAAGGTTACATCAAAATGTGATGTCACATGGGCCAATCCAATGGATTGTCTCGTTTTAGATTGCCCGACCGACCGAATTCTTTTGAGAAGTAGAACTGTTTGAAGCAAGCGTAAAAGAAGTATCCGAAACATAGCAATAGTCACCACTATGCCGTATTCCATTTAAATAGAACTTTAGAAATGTAACTTTGCTAAACACCAGAATGCGTCTACAGGATCAATGCTTTTGTATCTATGCATGTAAATATAATTATGAAACGTATATTTTGAACTGCGGATGAAAAATCAAATAGAAGAAAGATCCTCGCAGTTAGTACGCAACTTAAGCAGTTTCGAAAAGAAAGCCTGAAAAAAAAAAAAAAAAAAAAACAAATTCAGGCTTGAACGGGATTCGAACCCATAACCTCTTCGATGCCGGTGCAATGCCCCACCAACTGAGCTATGATTTTTTCAAAGTATATGTTTCATATATTTAAATTCATTTATTCATCATTCACGGGTATATTACGAACTCACAATATGAACAGCTCCCAGCTGGCTTGATAGCTCTGTTTTCCTTGAGTCTGTCTCGAATAGCTTGATAGCTACCTGCGGGTTCTCAAGCCTTTGTATGTAATTTTAGTATTTATTGAATAAAGTTGTTGTTGTTGTTATCGGAAACGAAAGTGCTTCCCGTCCTCAGAACGAAGAACGTACAAGTTTAATTGTGTCAGGAATATAATTCATTTTGCAAAATATAGAGAAACTTACTGTATCCTGCAGTAGAGGATGATATGTATTAATTGAATGTTCACACTTTAGGATTTTGTCCCTTGACTCAACGTTTTGAATCACCCATTACAGCACATTAAACAGCACATCACCACAGGAAAGTAGCTTCCGTGTGCATCAGGTTATAGTTTAAAATTTCGTCCATAGATGACCAAAAATTAGAACCACCTTGCACAACGTAAAAAAGGACCTATACGAAAAAGAAAAATACTCAGTAAGTTTCATTTGAATGACGACAGGTGCTTTAGGATTTCATTAACAGACTCAAAAACTAGACCCACAGGACATTACTGCTCTGTAGGTGTCTGCAAGAGAGGATCCGCTCTAGCTGTCTGTTAGAGCTAGTAATGAAGAGACCACAGGAATGTTCTGCTCAGTAACGTTCTGTTGAATGGCCACACTTTTTCTTCTCAAATAATAAATTTTAACTCTGGCGTGTAAAAGTATATGTTTAAAGATTTTTCTCTTTTTCTGTGTCATAGGTGCCTCATCCACGAGCAGCCTGGAATGTGAAATAAGGGCTTCCTGTTTCCCGTCACGTGACTGTCATTACTCCAATCAGATGACAGTTGCCCCAGACTCCAACGTGAATGTAAACTGCTCGATCGGAAATGGCGAGACTACACTAGACATGACATGGCAACAAGTGAAGGAACGAGTAACAGCCAACGCTCGCCTGGTTTTACAGGAAATCAGGAATTCAACATGTCGATGCACCCGTATACACTTCCCAAGTAAGTTTCTTTTTCTATTTGTCTTGATTTCTATCTAGAACGGTATAACATTCAAACGTACTCAAACGACATTCAAACAACTCAAACACATTATTTTGTGAGATCAAGCGTTGTACGACCTCGAGGATCAACACGCAAGCAAGCTTATGAAGCGAAATGAGTTTTTCAAGGGGGAATGGGGATCAGGTTGCGTGAGGTCTGCTATCTAATTACAATTCGACGGTGACTTTGAATTCATAGAAACTATCTCAAGGGCAGAATAACAAGTTGACTCTGACTTGGTATGTGACTGTAGCGTGGCCTTGAAGAAAATATTAATTGAAAACATCGATGGCGTTAGACAAAAAAAAAACTATCTGTTCACGTCTGGGTTAAAATCAAATTAATCGAGCTCTCAGTCAATGACTTAATCAAATCATAGGGCGCAGAGAAGTCAAAATTTAACCGCAATTCCGTTGTTGATTCAAACTGAACATGACCGATGAAAGAGTCATGCGTCTGTTGAACTATCTTCCGGAAGACAGAAGCCGAAACCCAAAGGACGACGTTTTCGTTTTCCGAACGAGGTACATTCATTGATGTATGCAGGTTCTTTTGAACAGACGCGTAACAACTGCTTTCATGACGCCTTCTTCTATCATCTTAGTAGATGTGACATATTTGACTCGAGTGACTTATCCAGATTACGGTCAAATTTGACACATCTGCGTCCTGTGCTCAAATCTATTCAGGCTTTCTATCAGTCACTTTTACTCTTAAGGTCAGTTATTAGCTCTCCACATGACCAAGGAAAAGAGTCAAACAGACAACAGTCTATTCTTACACTAACAATTGGCTATTGTCAAGAAACAATAATTCAGGAGTCATCTTTACTTAGGAAGGCTTGGTGAATCTGGTGAGAATTGTAAGTCTCTTCTTCTTTTTCTAGGAGCGGTACAGTTAATGTATAGCACGACCTCCCCAAGGCATATATATGAAAGCAAAGAAAGGAATTTGATTTGTTTGTTCAAGGGATGGCCTCTTCCTCGTGTAACTTGGTACAAGAATGGTCGACCAATCAATGGATCTGAATTCAAAGGTTTTTATCACACACGGAGGATTTCAGAAATTTACCGCGAGACTTTTCATTATACTCTTCATATTCCACCAGGCTGCGAAGAATATGAAGGATTTTATTCCTGCGTTGCAGAAAATAACATTGCTGGCTGGTCGAGTAAACAGTCCTCCCTGATTCAGGTGATATACGCATGTAAGTGATATTTTTTTCTGGGACTGCTTGTAAAACTGGAAGAAATTTAATAAGCTAGTTAGAGGGAATGTCGTTTAAGCTCGGGAATGTTGATACTTTTGAGGTTGACCTTTGTCATTTTATCAAATTAGTTTTCTAATATCTTTAGTGTTAAAAAAAAGCCAAGCGCTACCTTCAAGTGTGCTTACATTCAGTGCCCATGGCTCATCTCTAACACGCGCCCCTTTGAATTGCCAGCTCTTCTTATAACGAGCACTAACATTCTCACCCTGAAAATCGAGGTATGGCATGATAGTGTGACGATGACGCAGACTGAACTAATTTGGGGGAGGGGGGTAATTTAATCATGGTTAATTGGGGACTGGTTATGAAACCTTGGTATATTGGTCATGAGAATAAAGGAATTGATCGCTAGGATGAAGCGTATTGATTTTTAAACAAATTCTCCCAACTAGTTTCATAATAATATACAGAGGACAATGAGGAAACTGGTGCAAGTTGATTGTTGGAGTTTCAGAAGGATTATTTTCCACACCGAGATACAGTACATTGTGACCTTTTCTTTTCTTATTGTTTATGTTACAGTATAATTTATTTATTTGCCACACAAATATTGCAAAAAGATACATTAAAACTAATAACAAAAAAAAAATATGAGGAAAGTGGCGATGAAGCCCAATAGAAGTTAGAAGCTTATAAACCTTAGGTTTCGTCATACGATACACTAGATGGAAAAGACATAGCAAATCAGAGGATGGGCGAGTTTGATTTAGTGCTCGGTCGATGAGAAATTTTTTTTAGCGAAATCTTTAAACTAGAACATTGGTGGAGGATTGTCAACTGTGGATCTTAAGCTTATTTTCTCGTAAAATTAACGAATATTCCGTAGTTTCCAAAGTTGTTCCACGAATTTCGCTTTTTGGACTATAATGGTTCTTCAAAATTAATCGACCCTAGAAGTTTGGCTGATGTATGTGATTGTTCTTGTCATGAAACTTAATCGGTTTCACCTTTCACCTCGTGGAGTCAATGTGTTCAGTTTTTACGGTACTAAGGGGTAGTTATTCGAGAGTGGCGGACAACAAATCATTAATGATGTTAAAAAAATGTAAGTATAATAAAATTGTTTTTAACACAGGCCCACGGGATTACAGCCCAACTACTGGTCATGAGTCTTCAAAGATTCACGCTACAGTCTTTACTAACACCACCCTAAAGTGCTTGGTTGACTCACAATTGGATTATGTGTATGACTGCCACCTTGAATGGCATTTCAATAACAAGTCGCAGCCATTGAAATCCAGTGAAAAGTATACAACAGATTTACAGAGAACAAAACGAAAATGCAAAGAAGCTTTCACCCTCACCATTAACAACGTTACGGATGATGACGAGGGGACTTACAGCTGTCACATGTTCTGTGAATGGGACGAATGGATAAACACTTCAGCTGCCGTCCATTTGGAAGTTTCACCTCAACCAGTGGGTAAGACCCTCTTTTCATTTCATGTACCCTGAGGTATTCACAATTTTGAATACAATGGAACATCTCCAGACATATAGATCTCCCATATATAAGCTATATGGGTGTGCCGCTGTGAAGGGTATGGTTTTTAAGCAGTTTAGTTTGGGATTTGCTACAGAAAAGCTGAGAGTTTTTGACTAGAATAGAGTATCATTTTCCAGAAAAATGCTCAGTTGCCTGACGAATTTAGTCTAGACTAGTTTTCCGGCCCGGATTGCAATTAAGAAAAAACGTGTCAGTTGTTGGTGTCCACGAACAAGATTTCGTTTTGGCTGAACTTTGATAGTGACCGAAAATAGCGAGTCTGGAATATGGTGGGGGGTTTTGCTCTTTGGTCTAGTATAGGGATGCAGAATGCAGCTGAACTTGGTCTGGTCTAGGGTAAGATTTCAGAGTCCCAGTGGCACACCCCCACTAAAAATGTTTAGGTTACCCCTCCCTAGGTGTTATGACCATGTTCTTGTGGCATACACAAGAACACGATTGCCATTTTGTTATCTGAAAACCTTGTTTATGCGACCGTTCATTGCGTTCGACGTAGTAAGACTGGCGCACTCCTAATACAGATTGGAGACGAAATTGTATGGGACAACGTTGATTCAGTGAATGGATAGATCTTGGAATACGTAAAAACTGAAAAACGTGAAACTCAGCCAAATCATACAGTTAGAAATGTGGCAAGAGAGATTTGGAATGGCGTTAACGGTAAACGGCAAACATCACATTCGCGTTTATGTTTTCTTTGAAAAAAAAAAAAAAAAAAACCACTTAGATAAGAATAGTGCAAAACACAATTCTGGCCGGATTTCAAGCCTTGTCGTAGAACGTAGCTCATTCACATTAATGTCGCATTATTTTTCAATATTTTTTCCAATATAGGCTATCCTGGTGGATACAAGTTGTTTATTAATTATAGCTCAAGTGACGTTGCCTGGGTTACTGGAAATCTGACCACCGTTCTCAAGAAACACAAGATACGCTATCAGCTGGGAGGACCCATCGAGCAAAACATGGCGGACAAGGTGTACGACAGCAGCCTCCAAGTGCTGTTGGTTGTTTTGCCTGACAACTACACGGTCGGGAATGTCTGTCCAGAAGAAAGGAAGATGAGCATCCCGAGGAGGCTAGGCAGGAGAGATTCGGCGCTGATTGTTTTTATCGGCAAAACAACGGCAGGGAGTTTAGCTTGTTTGGGAAAGGAGAACTTGCTAGAGTTTGAGGGGCGCAAGAATAAAGATTTGGAGAAAAAATTGCTGCAGGCAGTATTAGGAGAAAAAGTTTTAAGTCGTTGAAAGAGTCAGCACCTACCAGAACAATGGAAGTGATTTTCAAACAAGTAATTTTCTTTCTATTTTGGGACGAGCGGATGTTCTTGAACACGTGCTCGTCTTCATTTATAGCCTCTTTCTGATGTAATCAGGCCTCTGAAAAAATAAAGAAATTATTTTTAAGTTTAGTCAAGCCTCCTATATTTTGAAACGACTTTTCTGAAATTGTGTTCGGATTTGACTGATCTTCGCAAAATGCAGCTTTTAATATTTCATAACCCTTACCGGGGGTGCGCAACGCACGCACAAATCCAAAAGGCCAATCACCCACGCGTATTTTTGCACAAATTTTGTCGACTTTTGCCGTGCAGTACTTGCAGTGAAAGCTACAAGGGTGGCTCCTTCCTTGTGTTACTGTTTGTTTCTTCGTTCCTTAAGGAAAGCAATCTGCAGTGTGGTGCAGCGTTTTTTTACGTTTGAATTCTCATTGTACGTAAAACCTATAGAGTAAAAGAGTTTCCTTTTTCTTCCCTTTTCACGTCTTCGGAGCGGCCAAGAACAGCTGTTCAAGACAAGATGAAGATTTCGAGGGCGAAATTGGGAAGACCGAAAGCTTTCAAGACTGGCGAAAACTTTTGCTTGTCTCTTTTGGCCCATGAAATTTTCGTCCCGTCTCGACTGGTTTGCCCCGATTACCCCTTAAGTTCCGAGGATTCTTTTTTCGATTCTATGTGCAGCCCTTCCCATGTAGGTTTGATAAGATTCCTTTAGGCATCATTCAATTCCAGTAGTGCCCCCCACCCGGCATTAGTGGGGCATCAGATCAGTGTCCGTTCCGGGGGAGAGGGGTATTAGTCTACACCGCGGAATTGGACAGCCCCGTGATTTTCATCTCACAGTAGTCTCACTTCCTTTCAATCGGATATGTTCATCGGCAAAGACGATAAATTGTCTGAGGACATATCAAACGTGGGGTTGACAATAGGACACATTTTCGCTCCTTTTATGGTCTTTTTTATTGTTGAAGGGAAAGAGCCTTTATTGTTCGTAAACAGGTTGTGATTACCATAGTGTTACAATGCCGCCTTTGCGGTAGTGTCAGTTATTGGTGAACAAAAAACACAAAAAGTCAGACCCTCAGTTTTTCAACCAGCAGAAGTGTGAAATACACAATTGTTGAAGAAAATTTGGTCGTGAGGAACCAGCCTTGATGAGTGGGATGGAATCAAATTTTAAGCTAGACTCTCACACACGATTTTTTTGAACTCACCACGCAATCTTTACCTTCTTTTCAGTGCCAAAGTCATTACCAAACAAATCCAAATTATTATTGTTTAAAGAAAAAAGCTATTTAAAGGGGCAGTGCCATCTATTTTGACACCACTAGTGCACACTCAGAAACTAGTATTAACTTGGAATTAATGTGATAGAATATTTAAAACTTTTAAACTCGAAAAAAGTGACCTATCTTGCGTATTTTAGGTAAGTCGCTAAAACTGATTATAGTTCATTCCTCCTCTGTGAAATATCCCTTCCTGGTGCTCTTAGAGCAATTTCATGTTAGTGAAAGGTCCTTTGTCAAATATTTGAGCAGTTTGACCAAAAGACAGCAAAATCGCCCTGACAGTGCCACTTTAAGGTCAAACAGCACAACAGGAAAAGACTGTCCTGTGGCTTTTGTTTGTCACACTTGAGGTTTACATCCATCAAATTAAAAACAAAACCATAAACTGATACATACAATATAATGCAGAAGATCAGACAGGAGTAATCTTTGCGGTGGTAGTAAAAGAAAGACAACAACGAAAAAGTCAGTGATCCGTGAATATGCAATGAAAATTAGGGAACTGGCCATAATAAGTTTGTTCGAAGGGGACCCACCTCGGACTGGGGTAGGAGGGTTATCAAAGACACCACGTATCTAATGAACATTACCAGCCAACTGATTGCAATTAATGTTTTAGTTGACACAGAAATATTCAGCTAGCAAGGGTCGGCATTGCTAGGTGAACAAGAAAAATGAATTTATAAAACTGTTCTATTGAGGCCTTAAACTGCTGTTTAAAAGTAAAACAGTAAAATCCAAGCTTTCGCCAATCAACGGCATCATCAGGGATGAGAAAATATTCCGCGCGCTATAATATATATGCAAAGAGAGTGTAGGGTGAAGGGTCAAATGTGTAAAAAATGTGACGTATGTGTGAAAGCTATAGAAATAAACTGTGAGTGGAATCAAGGTTCTAATGATGGATTGTCTAAAACGAGGGACCTATAAAAGCGTATGCGATTAGTCTCTAAAATATTAAAATAGAAGGTCTGCGAATTCAGTGCATTCATTAATTTTTTTTCACTTATTTTTATTTTTTTTAACAGAAAAATGAGGTTTAAATCTCATTGTCATTTTTCACTGCTAGATAGAGGGGCGACTTAGATGCAATAAAGGCATCATCTTTTGAGGTTGAGGAAGGGGCGTTGAGGCAGAGACCACCATCTATTCTGTGGTTTGGTGGGTCCTGTTCGAGTATAGTAGTTCTGATCACTTTCCTTAATTGGGTAATCCCTTGAATATGTATTTTCCAGGTAATTGTGTATATACTCAACCAGAAGCACATATTCGTATGTACTTCGGATTCAACTTCCTTTCTTTTCGTCTTCCATTTTGCCTTTCACATGATCAGTTTTGCTAATGTTAATCCATCAAATATTTTTTCTTGCCTGCAATTGGTCAAAACGCGTCACGTGACTTAGCAGGGCTATGATACCAACAATCGTTTTAAAACATTCTAGGCGATATGGCGCTGCTTTGAACGAAAATATTTGAAGGATAACAAACACAAAAACCTTCGTTTGGCTTGAAAATATTTACGCAAATTACCATGTTATGCAGCCGTTCTTGCATTGTCACGCAATTCCCCTCTCCAAAGAATTATAAAAAAGATCGAAGGATAGCTTTGTTAAGCTTTATTTGAGCATGCAGCACATACTAATCATGAGAATCAAGGAAATGATCGCCAAGATATTGTTTAAACAAATTATTGCAGCTACAGTAGAACCCCACCAACTCTAACTCACAACGTGTTGGTGTTGTATTTCCAGTATTCTGCTTAGAATTAATAGTTTTATTATTATTCTTTTACAATCCCGAGTCACTTTGGTGCAATTGTTCTCTTTGTTTCTGTTGTTGTTGTTGTTTTCTGTTTGGGGGGGGGGGGGGGGAGGGAGGGGGGAAGGAGTATAAGGACCTTATGATTAGATCGTCTACTTTGGGAATTTCGCCATAATTTGAAGCTGAGATCTAGTTAAGCAAGTTTTGATACATTTCCACCACGTTATCGATAGAAATTACAAATTAGTTAATAAAAGGCAATGGTTATGAAGCCTCATAAACGTCTTTGTTATACATTTTTGTAAGCATTTTTGGCCTTGACCGTACACAGACCACCATAGAATTTGAAATGTGTTGAAGCAACTGACCAATAGCAAACGAATTTTGTTCGAGTTTGTGGGGTTCTATCAGCTGTGTTACCATAGCAACTGTTTGGAGAACAGTAAAGCAGATCTGCTTTATTTTGTGTCCCCAAAATAGTTAGGGATTTTCCCAGGCTATAAGGCACTGATAAGGCAATAGAGTTTCTATTCTATTCTATTGTAGAGGCTTAAAGGATTTTTTTTTCTTTCAAACATGTAGGACATTGATCGTAGAGTTATCTGCAGAGAAAAAGAAAAGAAAATGTTATCTTCAATTTATGGCCTGTTCGTACGTTCTCAGCAACCAGGGTTGGCTCGGTTAGGGGGACGAATTTTGTCTTCTGATCATATGGGAAATTTCATCTTAGGTCCTGAGGTTAAAAGCCGCGTTTGGTCCTTTTTGTCTTCTCTTCCTTTCAACGTTTGTGGAAATCAACCGGCAACTGTGAAGCCACCACCGGCCCGAACATAGATATATCGTGCCTACAAAGTATTCTCATCGCCATTAATTCGCCGCTTCTTGGTACTGAATTTGTTTGTCAGCGCCGAAATCGACGCGTTTATAAGCCATTTTTTATTCGTCACAACGATCCGGAAAGCTGTTTCTTAACAATAGTCTATTGTAATTATAACAATAGGCTTTTGTTCAGAAATAATACTTAGGATACTTTTCACTTCGGAGGGCTTCATTCATTCTGGCCCCTGGTGACTTTTGGAGGCTACCTCCAAAATTTTCGATTAAAATCCCACCTTGAAAACAAAAAATAAATAAAGTGCAATGCTAAATTACTGTACCTGGTTGCACCACAGCGACCAGCTTGATGGCTGCTTTTTCAATTCTTTTCATGAAGTTGCAATACAACTGACAGAAGTACTCTCCACTATCTTCATCCGTCACGTTAGAAATCTTGAGAATAAACTCAGCCTGCAGGAGCCGCCTCTGACACTCGTTGGTTTTGTGTTCCTCAGTTATTGTATACTTTGTGCTGTTTTGCAGAATCCTGTTTCTGTAGTGCCAGGTTAACGTGACTGGACCAATGAAACAGGTTTTCCAGCTCAGTGCTGAGCACCTCAAACTTGTGTTAGAGTATTTTTCGGCGGACACCATCTTTCTTCCCGCTGTTATGTGACCCCGTCCACCTGTGTCCAAAATACAACGAACGTGAAAAAGGCGATTGGTTGGTTGGTAGGTAAGTTGGTAGGTTGATTGTTTGGTTGGTTGGTTGGTAGGTTGGTTGGTTGGTTGGTTGATTGGTTGGTTGGTTGATTGGTTGGTAGGTTGGTTGGTTGATTGGTAGGTTGGTTGGTAGGAAGGTTGGTTGATTAGTGGGTAGGTAGGTAGGTAGGTAGGTAGGTAGGTAGGTAGGTTGGTTAGTTGGTTGGTAGGTAGGTTGGTTGGTTAGTTGGTAGGTTCGTTGGTTGGTTAGTTGATTGGTTGATTGGAAGGTAGGTAGGTTGGTTGGTAGGTTGGTTGGTTGGTTGGTTGGTTGTTTGCTTGGTTAGTAGGTGGGTTTTTGTTGGTTGGATGTTTGGTTGGTTGATTGGTTGATTGATAGGTTGGTTGCTTAGTTGATTACAGGCAGGAAGGTAGGTAAGTTGGTTGGTTGTTTGGTTGGTTGTTTGGTTGATTGGTAGGTTGATTGTTAGGTTGGTTAGTTGATTGCAGGTAGGTAGGTAGGTTGGTTTGTTGGTTGCGGCTGGTTGGTTGGTTGGTTGGTTCAGCGGTTGTTGGGTTGATTGGAAGGTTGGTTGGTTAGTTGATTGCAGGCAGGTAGACAGTTAGGTAGGTATTTAGGTAGGTAGGTTGGTTGGTTGATTAGTTGGTTGATTGGTAGCTCGGTTAGTTGGTTGGTTTGCTGGTTAGATCAGTTGATTGTTTGTTTAATACATTATATAAAAATCAATAGGTTTATTCGCTTAGACGGAAATTTATCTTGGAGCTTACACGTTGATAATGTTTCTGAAACCTTAAAACCATTCTATGCGCCTCAAACACATCAGTGCGACCTCATCTTGATTATTGTAGTGTCTTTTCAGAGAATAGCAACGAAACCCTAATTAAACTACTATCTCCTGAGGAGGGAGTGGTCAGCGAGTGCCATCGGACTGCGGGCTCAGAATCAGGCACATTTAACGTCAACTCAAAATTTTGACTTCTTCATCCTCGTTCCAGACTTCGACGTGTTTATCGCGCGAACCGAGCTTTGTGTGTTGTGAGCGAATCCGCTCAACCGGTGAGGCTGTGAGTTCTTGAGTTACAAAAGGAAAATAGATTATACATGCAATACTTACAGAGGACGAAGATATCTATTGTTTGACCGTTTGGACATCTGGTCGTATGGCTGGTGTCTGCTTTGCAAGTGTAATTGGCTTCATGATCCATGCGTACGGTGGGAAAATGAAGCGTACTTCGAAGACTGCCAGCTAATTGATCATATGATTGATAAAGGCCTCCGGTTCCATTAGTGATGAGTTTATTGTTTTTGTGCCAGTAGACTACACGAACAGGAGCCGAAAAATGGCAGTCAAGTTTCCTGCTTTCACCCTTTACGAAAACCATAGGTCCCCAACCACACAATGGCGAGGCATCTGCTAAAGAAAACGAGGGAAATGTTTAATTTTGTCATACCAAAAAATTCAGAGAGGAAGTGGGGATAGTTTGGAGGGCGATGTTCGATGGAAAGGGGTGGAAAATGATGCGGTTGCTCTGTCTCTGTGTACGTGTCTGTCTGTCTGTCTCGACTGTCTGTAAGTCGGTCTATCTCTCCCTCTCTTTCACTGACCCTGTGTGAAAAAACACTTTTTAACGATAATTCGTATTTGTCAGTGAGTCTCAGCTTTTGCTTTTCTCCGAAGCAATTTAACATACCTGTTGTGGTTTATTGAAAATGAATTCTTTAACACAAACTATTTTTTGTTTTAGAAACTTACGTATTTCTATTCGACTACAATTCTGAAAGCTCAAGTGGCGTCCGATCACAACAAAAGTAAAATGCTTGGATATCTTTGCAAAAACGTGCTGGTAATGGCGTCTACTAAGAAGCAGGGGGACGGGGTAAAATCTGTTAACAGTGGGAGTCTCTTTTTTGAGTTTTTACATCAAGACCTAACACGCCAATCTATTCCCTGTTCATTATTATCAGAGTTTTGAAACTAAATATTTTTCAGCCACGTGGCTGTTTTTCTTGGCAGTTCTCCAAATCCTTTCATGACCCCGTTGTAGAGCAAAGTACGTTATTTTTGATATTTTATCAAAAAACGTCATTTAGGTTTTCACAGCCGTAACTTTAGAGTACCTGAAGCAGTTAATCGACATGTTACAACAGCTGAAACGCTTCTGCAAATCCGTTTAGAAATCATACCCAATTTTAAACTGTACTGACGACATATCCAGTCATCCAGCCAAACCAAAGCAGTTCAAAACCCAAACGCTTTGGGACGACACATATACATATGTGTGTTATATGGTATAGTAATCTTCTACCAGAATTATTCATTGAGAACTTGAGACCCCCTCCGTTGCCAACAGTTCGAGATCACCGTGAGGTACATTTTTTATACTAATAAAAAACCACAAGTCGAGAAAAGTCACTTTCTAAAAATAATACGAGAAAGGTAACTAATACTGCTATATCGATAATGAGTCCCTTTGCCAAATTTCTGACAAAAATTTTAGCCCCTCTAGTTAGAGTACTTTGTATAAAGATAAATTGTATCCCTATTTTAGAAATAAAGAATGGAGAATGCACGTTATATTTCAACCTCAGCTAGGAATAATTGGACATTTCAGACAGTGCCTGAGCTGGAAAATTTTCAGCCTTCCTACCATGAAGCACTATCCGTTGATGCCGGGTGTTTACCAAGACCTTGAGTCATCTATCGGTGATGAATTCCACCATTTAATGAATTCCAAACATCCAGCGTTTACGTAGGCTAAAAAATGTCTTCTTTAAACATATTTTCGGAGCAAAACCCCAGCTTTATACAGTCAACTCCCTTTACTGTGGATACCCTCGGGACCACGAGCTAGTGTAGCGGGAATTTTCTTCAGTCATACGTTAGACTTTCTCAAAGACCGTTTTCGCAGGATTCGGTAGTCGCTCGCCTCGCAACTTCGCCTCTCGTTGGTCACTCTTTCCGACGCATGAAACGACTTGTGACAAGTCTAGTCAAACGTCTGTAGTGTATTCTTGCTGGGGATTAAGCTGCTGTCCATGTTATCGGAGTGCCCGTAATAGCAAGTGTTCGCAAGGTGAGGGTTGACTGTATATATATTTTTGTCACAAGGCACTGTTTATGTACACTTTAGCTATGTGCACCCCTATGTGAGCTGAAAAAACAAAGTACTTGAATCCGTCGGGCCGGCACGCGGTGAGCAGAGCAGAAAAAGATATTTGCCCGAGGGCAAGCTTAATCAACTTGTCCGACCAGCTAGACTTAACGCGAGTTTCGTAAGCTTCAGTTGTGAACTACAAAATAGTCTATTTGTCTGTTTCCTTCGTGAAAGATGAACATTGGTTGTCAAAGTTTAATTGGAGCGAGTACTGATAGCTCCAAAGATGGTTAGCTTAATAGGACTTCAAGATTCCTACTTTAAAGAAGTAATCCAAGCAAAAACAAACATCATACTATATACCTGATGAAATGCAAATTATTAGGAAGAGACCAGCAATCATGAGGCAGCATATTCTCTTACTTCTTGAAGAGTCCATTATCGTACTTTGTTCAAAAATAAGCCGTCTGGCAGACGTCCGTCCACACGACTTAGTAGAGAGGATGGAGTTGTGGGCGTCAAACTTAAGACTTACAGAGTGACACTAAAAATAGCGGGTGATACTGCCTCTTGAATGCGGCCGCCCCTAGACCGCTAATACGACCAAACTTTCATGGCATGCTGATGATAGTCTTAAGTGGTTTCCGTAAAATAATCGTTGATTGTTCACTTTTAATGTGATAATTAGGGTGCTCAGATGTAAGTGGACAAACTTTCAAAACTGTGAATTGTCTCGGCTGGTGCATAAATAAATATCGCCAAGGTGTGTTTTATAACCGGATGAACATTTAAAGAAATCCAACTTATTTTCTATTTTGTTTTGGTAAGGGGTGAATATCTTATTGCTCTCTTGCTTCTAAATTAATTCATAGCTGTTGGTTCAGTGTACAAGAGGGTCTTTATGGGGGTGGCGGATTTACGCCATTTCTTGGCCGAACTTATTTGCTTCTGACCCCACAAGCTGTATTTACGCCACTTCTTAGCTATCAGCTAATATTTCGACCGTTTCTCAGCTATCAGTTTATGACGACGGATCTTAGCTAACTGTTACTTTTCACATGTTTTTTCGGTTGCAACCGGCTGTAGATTTTTTATAAGAGCTTTGAATGAACCCCAATCTTTTCGAACACTGCTTATAATCTTCTGGGCCCAGTTATTCGAAGCCCGATTAAGCTAATCCTGGATTGACGTGAACTTTGATTAGCGTTTAATTGCTAATCAATGAGGATTCTTGCAAAAGATTTTTGTCCTTCAGTATAGACATACACTTTTCATTACCTTTAGGTTGACATTAGCCTTTAAACCCATTTTAAGCCAGCGAGATGAAAACCTCGATTAACTTTTAATCGTGGATTAGCGTTAATCGGCTTTCGAACAACTTAGCGGGAGCTCTGAGCCATCGTATACTGATTCAGGCAAAGTTAGGTCATCTAAGCAAAAAGTTTTCGTAACGTTCCTCAGCTGACAGTTAAAAGTTTAGCCATCCCTTAACGTTTGCCAGCTGACAGATAAAAGTTTGGCCAATTCCCGGCTATCAGTAAATCCTCTTACTGGCTTGCTTGGTCTGTGAGGCAGAGTCCGTGGGCGTTTTGCTCATTTGGGCGGGGTAGCTACATAGTTGAGTGAAATCACTCGAGAACATTTGGTATTGTCTAGACATAAATAAACGTGAGCGCACTGTAGTTTTGGCACGCCCTACACTTTTATGCTGGCTCAATCTTTCTCCACCGTTGGCTGGTGGAAACTGTGCCAGGAGCCATATCATCGGTGACAAAAGATCGACGGAAATGGAAAAAAAAACTGTTAGGGTTCATGAGGGGTTATGAAAATTTTTACTGTACAAAGCAAAAATGCTCTGTAATCTTCAACGAGAGACATATGCGAAGATAACAGCGCCTTACGCTTTAGAATAAAACTCCTCTTGACATGTGCAAATAGAAGCCAGTATTAAATTGTTTTCGCTGAACAAAAGGTGCACAGGACGTCACAGCGTGCGTAGGATGTTCACTTTATAGGCTCTTGTCAGAGTATTCTAGAAATGCCTGATGTTATCGACTGTTCCGACAGCGAAGGCGGCCCTCTTCCATCTTGAAGTTTTGGAATAATTTCTTCTGTAGCACCGAAGCGACTCTACTCTGGAAACTTGAGAACATATTCTGCAATATCATTGGATATCCATCCAGTTCAATATATTGCATCATTATGACGCCGACCGGGCGTATTTTGATCCCAAACGAACTGATTAGTAACCATGTATCGTCTGTATTTTGACAATATTTCCCAAGATTTTCACGAGGCATAAGTGACTGCCTTTTTATTTTTAATTCGATATTTATTTATTTATTTTCTGATCAACGCCCCTTATACTATTAAGTGTATTATGATTGTTTTTTTTTTTCAATTAGACAGCTTTAAAAGTTATCTTTTCTTAATTTGGTTTAGTTACTTGCTCTGTTTAAAGTGGCATTAAAAGCTAATGAGGATCATAGGGGGCCCATACAAACCGTGTGACCGTTTGTATTTTGAATTTATAGAGGAAATGTATGGGAATGTCGAAAATCCTCGTATTATCGTACTGGATTGCGGTAAATGTTCTCGTTTAACATCAAAATAAACGTATTTTAAACTTAAATGTTGTGTGTTGTCGTTCTTTTTGTTGAAGACGGCGATTTTAGCGATTTGAAGGGTTCAGCGCTACCTTTACACTCGAGTGAACGTCTAACGCCGAACCCTTCAAATGGCTAAAATCGCCGTCTTCAACCTCAAGAACGACAGCACACAACATTTAAGTTTAAAATACGTTTATTTTGATGTTAAACGAGAACATTTACCGCAATCTAGCACGATAATACGAGGATTTTCGACATTCCCATACATTTCCTCTATAAATTCAAAATACCTGAACGGTCACACAGTTTGTATATGGTAAAAATTTTGACTGAAAGTCTGAAAACGGAAAATGACATATTTTGTTCTGAAATTGGATCAGGATTTGGAGCACCGAATGGACAAAAAAAACAAACAAACAAACAAACAAACAACAACAACAACAACAACAACAAAAAATGGATGAGGATGAAGTTGCATAAAAACTGACACACTTTAGTTGAAAGTATGCCCGTGCCTCTTGCCCGTCGGGCAAGTAAACAGCAGACTGAAGTTAATTGCACAAGTGTAGGATTTAATTGACTGATCTCCCGGGCGAAATTTCTGTAAATTACAATTATAATTTACATTGACAATTTATATACCGCCAAAATCAAAAGTTCTAAGGTAAGAAAAATTCAATACAAAAACAAGAGCGCTAATAAAAATATGCACAAAAAATTGTTCAAACATGTGAAGATTAACTAGATGCTGACTAAATGCTCGTTTAAAAAGAAACGTTTTTAACTTATAAAGATCGATCAAAAATGAAACGCCACAGAAATGCACCAAAGACATTGTTCAAGCATGTGAAAACTAATTAGATATTAACTAAATGTTCGTTTAAAACCTATCAAGATCGATCAGGAATAAAACGCGCACAATCCAAGATTTTGTTACTAATCGTGAAATCAGTAGATCCCAGTGTGCAAAATGGGTTTTGTATAATTTCCTCGCAAGAATCAAGAACTGTACTCAGGAAACAGTTAATTTCGCGCGTTATTTGAAAGACGAAACGGAATTTAGTCAAGGTTTCAGAAGTTATAAGGCAGAAGATGGGGAGGGTTGAGAATGCGAACATAAGAAAGCCAAAGAACAAAATATCACAATTACCTGATAAGCAGCAAATAAGTAGAGAAAGACCAACAATCGTACAACATACATCTCTGATTCTCGAGAAGCCCATTATCGCGTCTTCTACTAAAAAAACCGGGTACTGTAATCAGACGGTCGTGACTATATGGCTGGGTAAAGAGAATGAAGCTGTTGGCGTCAATCTTCCGATTTTATACTTATCACCGTGCAGCTGAGAACCCCGCTTTTAAGAGCGACCGCCCGGTTTTTTTCCACCCATGCAAATGATTCGCATTTTTCTCATTTAAAATCCCCGTTAATCCAACAACTGTTGAAATGTGACTAATGACCTCCTTATGGAGCCCCAAAGAATGAAGTTGTTGGTGTCAATCTTTCGATTTTATACTTATCACCGTGCAGCTGAGAACCCCGCTTTTAAGAGCGACCGCCCGGTTTTTTCCACCCATGCAAATGATTCGCATTTTTCTCATTTAAAATCCCCGTTAATCCAACAACTGTTGAAATGTGACTAATGACCTCCTTATGGAGCCCCAAAGAATGAAGCAGTGTTGGCGTCGATCTTTCGATTTAATTCTCAGCTCATCGTGGAGCTGAGAACCCCTCTTTTAAGAGCAACTACCTCGTTTTTACCACGCATGCAAATGATTAGCATTTTTTTGCTCTAACTATCCCCATAATCCAACCACCGTTCAGATACGACTCATGGCCTACCCTTTGGAGTTCCAAAGTATCATTCCGTTAATCCGGCCAACCTAACAGATCGAAAGACAATTGCGCAAGGTGGCTTACTTAACAGAACATCCAAACTGGCAAAGAAAAACTCAGTTATCTTTTAATAACCTGCATTTGGTGACTGGTTTCAAGTCATTTCGCCCTCTAATTTATGCTGTCTCCCTATGAGTCCTATGCTGTCAGTTTCTCTCTGTGATTCTTTCCTCTTTGTAGGTAATCAGTAATCTGACACTTCCCCTCACTGTGCCCGCGTTAAAGGAGCCCTGTCAAGGCAATTTCTCTGTGTTTGGTCAAAACAACTCAAATATCTGACAAGATACCTTTTCTCTAACATCAAATTGCTCTTAGAGCATCGAGAATATGACACCAAGGGATTTCTCCTGAGAGGAACAAAATAGCATCAGGTTTTTGGCGATCGATTTCTCCAGAATACACAGGAGAAACTGGAAAAAATTGGTCAAATTTTTCCGAGTTGCAATCCATTTCAATCCTGGCCATTCTCAGCCAAAGATAATAAATACTAGTTTGCGTGCACTAGTAGGGTAATTGTTAACAAACTGAACCATTATTCTAACGTTTTCATCGATACATATACAATTTTTGCTTATTCAGAGTGACACTAAAAATAGCGGGTGACACTGCCTCTTGAATGCGGCCGCCCCGGGACCGCTAATACGACCAACCTTTCATGGCGTGCTGATGATAGTCTTAAGTGGTTTCCGTTTATGCTCTGGCAGTGATCGTAAAGTGTAAATTGGCTGTTAATTTAACAAAGATCGTTGTGTAACCCTTGGTATAACTGTCTGTGCTTCGGGATGTTAGCCGGTGACGCATTCACCATATTTCCCATTTCCTTGAATTGTCTCGCCGTGATATAAATAGAGATTTGGAAATACACATCGTGTGAATAAAATCATTCTTGGTTTCGAGACTCAGGGTTCCTGCACCTTGGCGTAAAGAAGCTTTTTTGCAAGGTCTCCAGTGATTAAAAAAAAAAAAATCCTCAGATGTGCATTATGTGGATAGTTTGCGGCTGCAGTCGCTTCAGCAATACTTCCACAATTCTGTATGCGTTCTTTGTCTGCCACAGATGATAAGCTGATAGGTACACTGGTGTTCCTTTTTTGGTTGCTTTAAAACGTTGCAAACATGTCCTTTTTCCCGTCGGCTGATTTTGAGTACCAAAAAAAAAAAAAAATGAATAATAAAATGAAATAAATAAACAATTTTGAAAAATACATGTAATCACCGCGGAAGTCGTAACAGTTTACAAATCAACTTCCCGTGCTTGGCATAGCGTTTTCCTAAACGTTCAATACTTACTGTATAGTTATCTTTAATTCATTGCTCTTTCAAAAACTTATAATTTTTTTTATTACGAAAGTTTATTTTATTGAAACGCTGAGAAAAATATCAAAATTTGAAGAACGTTCCAGAAATGGCCGCAAGCCTTAAATGACCTGAAATCTCTCATCACATCCTACGCGTTTTCTGCGAAAATGTTTAAACACAATAAAGGAAAAAAAAGAAAAACAACTTATATTCAGGGCTACAACTATTTCTCTTCGGACATCATTTGTTCCAACAAGTGAAACAGTTGTCCTCCGTAAAGGAAAACTGTTAGCTTCTCAGTCCAAATTGACAAATAAACGATATTCATGGCTACGTCGTTCAAGTTAAGGAAGAGAATGAGTAATTCCCCGTCACGTGCTTGTAAACGTTCCCCACGAAAACCTTGAATTGTTTACCTGGTGTCGTTTTGCAGGGAATGGCAAAGAACTAAAGAAAAATGTTTAACGCACGTGTACCGTAGTTGCTTCTGCTTCTAATGACTCTTGTTGTTTTTCGTTGCCGTCGCCCTCATTGCTGCTCAAGTTCCCTGGGAAGTCGAGCACAGGGCGTTCGTGGGCCAGACCGGAAGCCAAGCGGAATTTGGCGAATCACTTATCACAAAGGAAAGCTACCAGCTAATTAGTGGGAACATTTCACTTCCGATCCCCTTCTTAGAACTTTATTAATGAGGACAGACAGACCCCCTGGTCCACACCCGTTCCACACAAAGAGTTATGAATTCCGGAACTGCGTCTCCGGTACCACCGCCAACGTTTAGGCATTGAACGATGTGTAATAGCTTGCTCAACATGATATACAAAGTATTTATCACATCTGCGATTGTCGTAGGCTCGATTTGGGACGCTGTCTTAGGTCGTTTGCCCAAAACAGCTGCTGATATTAAAACTATTCTTGTGCAAAGTCTCGTGCATGTCCAAGAGCATGGAAATTTTGGAGACAGGGGTCACTTTGTTGCTGCCTCTTGTCATTCTATCTGCTGGCCTATGAGAGGGATTAACTAAGGTGAATGCTGATCTCACCGTTAATTACATTGTATAGGGAGGGATTAACTAAAGTAAACAGGAAAAACGTTTGCTGAGCTCACCGTTGTAAAACTCGAGATCACGTTTACACCTCACACGTGCGTTACACTGTTGGTCCAAGTTGTTGAAAACACGGCATCAGTGAACACCGCAATCAAACGCGAAGGATAAGAAACGAGAGCTCAAAGGTTGTAAGTTTTGTGAGTCTGAGAGTTTACTAAATCATTTTTTTAATATGGTTATACTAAAAACGTTTAAGAAACCATAGGGTGAATCAATTCTCCAGATGCAGAACTAATGTCACCTAGTTTTAGTGTCATTATGAATACCCAATAGCCAAAAAACGTATTTGTTTTAACGGAATCGGTTTGTTAACAATAACCCTACTATAGTGCACAGAAACTACTTCTAATTATGTTTGGCTGCGGATGGCTAGGATGGAAGTGGATTGCAACTTGAAAAAATTGTTGTTCCTGTGTATGGTTGTTCTTCTTACGAGAAAAACCTTAATATTTTTTTGACGATGTTGTAAGAGCAATTTCAAGTTACAAAACGGGTTTTTCGTCAAATGTTTGATCAGTTATGATCAAAATAAAACAAAATTGTCGTGACAGTGTTCCTTTAAACAGGAGACTTAGATACACAGCATCGTTACACTGGTTCAAAAAAAAAAAAAAAGTAACTCGAATCTTTTTTTTTTTAGGAAATCGTAAAACGATTGAGTACATTCACGGTCTCGCAAAAAAAAAAAAAAAAAAAAAATGCAACCTTTCAAGTCTCAAAGTACAAACCTTCACTTTAAAGGACTCAGTTTTCCGCTTGGTTTTTTTTTTCTTTTAAACGTTTGACTGCGGTTAAGGTTTAGTGTGAACTTTGTTTCCGGCTTAAAATTAGTGGTATTATTAAAGTTATGAATCTTTTCCCCACTCATTTCAGAGGGTTGCCAATCGTTTTATTACTAAAACCCAAAACAATGCTGGAGGTCGTTTCTCGAAAGTCCCTGTAACTTACCGGGCCTGATATACAAGTATATTTTTAAATGTTTTTTTTTCGCCGATTACACAGTGATTACACACATGGAACTTAGCCAATGTTCTCATAGAATTAAAAGATTTTAAAGTTTAGTATTCAAAGCTAACAAATATTGTTTCTATTAAGAAACATTTATCATCAAAGACACTTATCGAGACCGATAAGTTACCGGGGCTTTCTAGAAACGGGCCCCTGATTGTTCCCCAGTGTTGTCATTAATACTGCACCCACGTTTTATTTCAAACTACTTTAGGCCATTTTTCTAGTATCATCCAGAAAAAGGATTACCGGCCACCTCATTAAGCGTTACAACAGTTACAAATTAGTCTTTTCGTTTTTCAAGATGGGCAATATGTTTGGCATGAAAAACCCTGTCCCAAGCGGGCTCCTTTCGTGTGTTGTATACAATTTTGTGTGTGCGGGCTGTATTCAAACACTTACCAGATTTATGTTCGGCTTATTGTTTTAATATTTTAGATCATTCTTCCACCAATTTTCAGCTCAAGATAAAAAAAGCTATTCATATTCAATGGGAACAACCTACCCTAAGCCAACAATTGTACCATGTAAATTTAACACTCTCTTTATGGTCACACATTGTCATGTATTCTTTAATCATTCTGTACAGTTGTTTTCCTCATAATTTAGCATTTCTGTGTACTTATTACAAATTCAACTTAATTTCTACATTACGATTTAAAACTGAAGATGACAGAAGATCTATCCAAACATGTCTTTACAATCAAAAACTGATGTGGCTTAACTGAATTACCAATCAACAAAGACTTCTACAGAAAATTTTTGCCCTTCAATTTCGACTCATATTTTCCTTTACCATAACCTTAAAAATGGCGTTTAAAAACTCTCATTGACAGCCAGATGAAAGTGTCAGTAAACGTTTAATCTTGGAGTGCTGTTGATCAGCTTTCTAACAACCGGGCCCTGGCATAAAATCGCGACGTGCGTGAACAAAACATCGATTACAGGAAACACCCACATTTAATAACCTACTTTTTCTAGCCTGCAGATCAGGCGTTATTTTTTGCGTTTTTCAGGCCCTTCCCGTCGCGCGTCACTCGCGTCTTGCGCTCGCCTCCGGCGTGCTTGCCTCCGCTCGCCTGAAACAACAAAAAAAAAAAAAAAAAAAAAAAGAAAAAAAAAAAAAAAAAAAAAACGCCTGTTCTGCACTTTTTTCAAGGTCACCCAGAACAAGTCTTCATATATTTATTGTAAGGCTCTTATATAACAGGCCCTAGTTGTTCAAAGAGCGGATAAGTTGATATCCAGCGGATAAAATGTATTGGCTGGAGTACATTTTATCCGCTGGATAGCGATTTATCCACTGGATAAAGTTATCTGCTCTTTGAGCAACCGGGACGAGGTGTCTAAAATGACGAATTTCAGCCTCGAGGTTCTTAATCCACTTGTTCTTTTATGCGGGTGTTTACTGTCTATATTTAAAGGGACTACTGGCAGTTTGCATGTGTGTAAAATCAACGTCACGGTTCTCTTGACAAAAACTATGTTAACTTAAATCCCTTTTTAAAGGGGCACTGTCACGACGATTTTGCTGTATTTTGCTCAAAACTGGCTGCTCAAATATTTGACAAAGAACCTGGTTTGTAACACGAAATTGCCTTTCTTGTCCTTGGAAGAACAAAGCCATAATCAATTTTTTAGCGACTTCTCTACAATACACAGAAAGAACCTGAATAAAATTGGCCAATTTTTTCAAGTTGTTATCCAATTCCATGCGAGCCATCCGCAGCCAAACGTGATTAATAGTAGTTTCTGTGCACTGGTAGGGTTATTTTTAACAAAACTGACCCATTATTTTAACGATTCCATTGAAACAAAAACGTTTTCTCGCTATTCATAGTGACACTAAAAATAGGTGACACTTGCCCCTCTCACCATTTCGGAGACGAAAATTATCAAAATTATTTGACGGGTTAAAATTATCCCTTCAATAAATGTTAAAGCTAACTGCTAATCGCTACCACCATTTTTCAAAGTGTATTCTGTTCTCTGAAATGTTGAGCTCCCGCAAAATGTCCGTCATATTTTTAATCATAGGTGGGGGTCCACAGATGTAACACGTTAAATTACTCCTGTCCAGGGAAGATATGGCTTCTTGCAGACTTGGTTCATTTATACGACCGTGTTGACCTGAAATAAAAATAGACGGATTAAAAAGGGTGAAGGAATTTGTAAACAATACACCGTCTGGGTAATATTACAAAGCGAGACGGAAACTGGGACAAATTAAATTTCAACCCATGCGACGTCATTTGCAAACTTTCATTGATATCGGTTATTTCAGGTACCACATTTCGAGAACATAGCTTCAAGTAAGCCAACTGAAGTCTGCAAGAACTGTAGTTTTCATTTAAAATAATGCTCACACTTTAAGATTTTATCCACAAACGCAAAAGCTAGAACCACCCTGAACGGCGCCACTCAGGAATAGTCACACTTTAGGATTTCATCCACAGACTCAAAAGGTGTTCACCTTGAACAGCATACTAAACAGCACCACAGGCAAGCGCTGCCCAATTGCTTTCATTAAAACAGTCGCACTTTAGGATTTCATCCATTGAATCAAAAGGAGTTCACCTTAGACAGCATAATAAACAGGCCACAGCAAAGTACTGCTTAGTAGCTTTCGTTGAATGACTGGTCAAACTTTAGGATTTCATCCACGGATTCAAAAGTTAGAACCATTTTGTACAGCATAATAAACAACACCACAGGTAAGTACTGCTCAGTAGCTTTCATTTGAGAGGTCACAATTTAGGATTTCATCCACAGATTCAAAAGGAGTTCACCTTAGACAGCATAATAAACAGGCCACAGCAAAGTACTGCTTAGTAGCTTTCGTTGAATGACTGGTCAAACTTTAGGATTTCACCCACGGATTCAAAAGTTAGAACCATTTTGTACAGCATAATAAACAACACCACAGGTAAGTACTGCTCAGTAGCTTTCATTTGAGAGGTCACACTTTAGGATATTTCATCCACAGAATCAAAAGGAGTTCACCCCAGACGGCATAATAAACAGGCCACAGCAAAGTACTGCTTAGTAGCTTTCGCTTGACTGGTCAAGCTTTAAGATTTCATTCACAGATTCAGAAGGTAGAACCACCTTGTACAGCATACTAAACAACACCACAGGTAAGTACTGCTCTGGAGAGGAAAAGGATGAAATGAAGGACGGCAGGCACAGTAAGCTGAGAGGAAAGTAGGCCGCGGGAGAGAGGAAAGGGCAGAAACACATGATGTATCTTATGACCACAAGGTAATGATTTTGTTGACAGATCACTGACAGGCTAACTAAAACGGTATCAACTAGAATCTTCAAGAGCTTGTCTACTTGCCCTCCCCTTTTCACCGCCACCACCCTCTTTCCCTCTTTCTCCCGCCCCCAACCTCCCGCTTCCTGCACCATTTGGTGGAGAATAGAATGTCAGTAGTTTCGCAGACATTCTCTTGCAAAAGTAGCCTCCTATGCAGACGCTCTTTGGCTCGTCACGCATTCCTCCCCCTCCCCTCCCTATTAAACGATTTGGTGGAGAATAGAATTCTATTCTTCACCAAACCTTTAGGGAGGGGAGGAATGCGTGACGAGTCCAAACAGTGCCGCGTACGAGGCGATCACTTAAGACTCTTTAAAAGGAGTTAGGAATGTGTTTGACATACTTTGTATGCAGTCTGCAGACGTGCTATGATCGCAGGCTTTGGGTTTTGTGGTAAAAAACTTGCAGAGTATTGAAGGACATCTTTTTGAAATTTCCAAAAGGGAATCCTGTGAAAGGGAAGAAGATCACATGTCAATACCACAGAACTCTAACTAAAGGTGAAAAAAGTTAAGTAAAAAATTAAAACTTGCTGAGTGCAGCCTCTGAAAAAGGCTCCACAACCAGTGAGGAATGGGACCTTGAAGGGTACTCACGTGTATGTAATTAGTGATGGAGAGGTATATGCATGAATGAGGATACACTGTAACTTGTTGGGCCCCAAAAAGTCCCATTTGGCTAAAACTGTGCCCAAAAACGTCCAAAGGTGCAAAATATAATTCAAAAATTAAGTCGACTATTCCTTGCATAAAACCCTAAAAAAGAACCTTATACCATACCAAATTCTTTCCCCCAGCCAAACAAAGACCACCAGAAAATTTCTAGTCCCACACCACCAAAAAAAATCCTTAATGACAATATAAATTTCAAACCCAAGAAAGGCCTTTTCATCGCTAGTCTCCAATGTAGCCGTCATTTGGGCTCATGTGAAAAGCCCAAACGCCGGCTGCAAAGGAGACTATTCCATCACTAACATGTTTTTACAGTAATTGACTCATATTTAACCTGAGAATTTACAATCATGAAGTTAACCTTTGCAGTAAAACAATATTAATGCAAAAAACCTAATTTCAAGCAATCAAAACTGATGGCTTTAAAAAGTGACATACCTTGTGTCTGGCAATAGGAAATTATTCTGACATCTGCCTACATCTATGTACAGTAGTTTGCAAATATTTTACAACACTTAATTGCCAGGAGCTGCATGTGTGTATACATTTACATATTTTACTATTGTGAAGTCAGCATATACAAATGATTGTACCTTAAGAAGTAGTTCATCTATGTTCTTTGCACTAAATAACAGTACTGTCTTTCCAGTATATTTATTTGGCAGGTCACTGGAGATATCAGCCACATGTCGCACGATGGAAAACAGAGGATTTATACCAACACCACCAGCAATAAGAAGCAAATCTGAGCTTGGATCACCAGGCCTGGGATCAAAGAAAAAGTTTCCTCCAACTCTCATTTGAACTTTGCTTCCAACACAGCACTGTGACAGACATTAACAAAAAAAAAAAAAAAAAAAAAAGAGAGAGAGACAAGAAATTAGACAAGACAGGAGAGATGACTGAGGATGAGTCAGGTTAGTTCTCTTACATGTACCAACTGCTGACTGCATCATACCTACAATCCCGGTCAAATATATTTGAAACATGACCCGTCTCCCCCACTCACTGTTTACTCAAATATGTTGTTTGTTATCATAACCAATTTGTTAGAATGGAACTTGTTTTGTAGAGGAAACAACATTGAAAAGGGGAAGGGAGATAAGCTCTATTGAAATCATTTCATGGTTTTTAGTTGGGCAGATTGTAGCTACTGTGACAGGGTGGCCATTACAATACAGTATATATATATATAAAATATTGAGCTGAACAATCACTTTACTAAAGCAGTACACACTCACAAACACAAACCTTTGTATGGACCCACAATGCAGGGGGGTGTTCGCTTTCTTTGACAGCAAGATCTATTGTTTTTCTTTCTTTAAGTTCTTTGGGAGTGGAGCAAATTGAATATCCTCCCACAGTTGATAGCCCAGGAATGAAAAAGTCAACCCTAGCAAAAAAACAAAGTAACTTAATTATACATGTAAGCATTACTGATTACACAGCCACAAGCAATGCCATTAAGGAACTCAGGTCATAAAAGGTTTGTTCGAAGAGGACCCACCTTGTCTGGGGTAGCAGGGGTTATCAAAAACACTTACTATTTCATGAATATTACTGAGAGAAATTTATTGGCCTTAAAATTTGACCACATTGTTATCAGGGTCTTGACAATCTGCGAGCCAGGGAGCCATGCGAGGCAGACGTGCGAGGCACGCAAGTTAGCCTAAAAAGCACTCTGGTTAGCCTAAAAAGCACTCAGGTTAGCTTAAGTAGCTCCCCGGTTAACTTAATGGTTAGCATTTATGTTGGGGGTTGTTCGTGCCTTGCAAGCCTCGCATGTTTGGCTCGCACGGCTGGCACATTTGGCTTGTTGGCTCTCACATTGGCCACACTCTTGTTATCATTAGCATGCCTTTCTTTGGATGATTACCATTGTCCTGGCTTGAATGTAAATCTGTCATCTTCAACTTTTAAGCACAGCCCTTTCACAGTTTGTGACTGCTGAATGATTTCACTTACAGTGGCTTGTGCTACTATCTGCTGAAGAGAACAATTTACAAGTAAAACATAAAAAAAGCAAATAACATACAAAGTTGTCATAATAATTAAATCATGGATGCCCCCCAAATACTGATGAGCACACTCTGAAGAACTGAGGCAAGTATGAGAATCAAAACGGCCATCTGAGACCCTGAAGAAAAATTAAAGGTAACTTAACAACCTGAAGTCAGGATTGACCATGGGAACAAGGTTGATTGTTTTAAAATATACTGTATCTGATGCAGACCTCCAGGTACAGCCAACTCACACCTTGCAGACACCTTGCTATTAGGGACACCCCAATAATACGGACAGCATTTAAATCCCCAGCAAAAATAGATTACAGACGTTTGACTGAAATAAATTCCGCTGTTACACACTTTTGCTATTAAGGACACTAACTTGTGGTCCTGAGGGTGTCCGTCTGTAATTTAAGGATGTCAACTGAACATGTAAATGGGAGTACACCCTCAATGCTTGACTTGTTTCTTTTCAAGAAATGGAACACTTGTATATATCATTACCCTACAGGCCTCAATTTTGATGTGAAAAATAAGGTGGGGGTATAGGGCCAAGCCCCATGGATCGACCTTCCCTAGAAGTATGAATATCGGACCTCTGCTGGAGTTGTGCTGCACTGATCTTGGGTGGTCAGCTACCACAATAGCTGAAAAACCAAATGCAACTGGAGTTGTTTACCTTCCTTTTGTGCCCAAAACTAAACCAATTAACTCAAGCGAAGCATTTGTGGTTATCATGAGCAAAAGCAATCAGGCAAGCTTCCCACCAAATTATGAGTGCAACAGAAATTGACCACTGATAAGAATTTATTTAATATTGTTAATTTAACATCTCAGAAAACTTTTCTGTATTTCTCCAATTTCCTGTTGTCGTCGACAACTAGTTGTTACAGCTGCTGTAGTTTAAAATAAGTTGTTTTTCTTCTACATCTTGCCCCCTTTTTTTCTCACTTTATACCTGCTCCTGCCTTCTAACCTCACAATTAACTTTCTTATTTAAAAATTGATGTACATGTACCAAAATCACTGACTGCACCAGTATTCAGTTACAATATTTCTGATTAATGGCCAATTCCTAATTTTTCCCAGCTAATACTCAGACCATCACCTCCTCTCTTGTTGAACTCTCCGTCCTTTCAAGGTGTGTACTGTTATTACTGGTTTCCCCATCTGAACTGCTCGACATGGGTGCAAAAATGCTTAACCTGAAACTGCACAAACAAGGATGTAGTTGTAATCTCTGAAGACTGTTTGATCCAATTTCCAAACGCTAGCTGAGAAGGGGTTGGAAAAAAAAAGGCGCCGCCAAGTTTGTTAATTACCAACTTTAGTCTGAAGGTGTTGAGAAATAGGATGAAACGTCATCTTTTGAGTGTTTGATATTACATATACAGTAGCTTTTCAAATCATTTAATAATTCATGGAGAAATTACAAAGCATACAAATTGTACGTTCACCAAATTTTATGATTACAATTATTAAAAGATCACATCTCCAAATCTACTTCATGGTTGTGATTTCCTTTGTTTTCTCTTCATGAATTATAAATAAGGTTGAGAATGGCTTTCTCAAACTCATTACATTACAACTTCACGCCGATTTAAGTGCGTACCCCAAATTTTGGGGTCGATAAGTATTCATATATTCAAGCTATTGTTCTCTCTTTTGTCGAACAATTTCCGACAATAGAGCATGTTTCCAAAGATCGCAAAGCCTTTGAAGTAGGTGAGATATTTTATCTTTTGTTTTAGAGTTTTCTGCTGGCCTGTGGAAGCTCCCTGGGGAGGCTAGAGAAATGAGTCACCATGATCACATCGACTTGCAATGCTCCGCTCCAGTATCGCAAGTTTTAAAAACAACTTCCCGTCCTGCAAACTAACGAATAACCAATTAACAAACTTCGTTCGCTAAACGGATACATGGATTTGCCGATTTGTTTAAGAATGCGACTTCCACGCCGAGTTTCCCTTTTTTTCTTCATTTTTTGGTCTGATATTTTGGAATCTCTTCGCTAGAAGCAAGTATTTTAGAAACACAAACTTAATTACGATCGACTACGTCTTCACTCGTAACAAACAAAGCGCACAACATCAAATACCAGTTTGCTTACAGTGAATTACAATTGGAACTCTTTTGACTCTTTCATAGCTCCTGAGGTGCTTTCTTTAGGGAATACAAATCAGTGATTTAGCTTTTTCGTAAAAAAGTTATCATTAAACAGATGGTATTGATTTCCACGCATCGGTAAGATGATGATGCCATGCACAAATTTAATTAAGCATAATAACTTCGCCGCTCTAAGCACCGCTTGGCGAAAAATATCGAAACTCGGCTTACAGTGATCAAAACACCACGTTTAGGATCTCTTTTTAAAGCTCTCAAAAGACTCTTTGTTCACTGATATAAATAACAGCTTAAAGTATTTTGCGAAGAGCTTAAAACCATCAAATGTCTGCAGTGATTCCTCGCAGTTCCTATTGATAACAAGAACGAAGAAATACTCTCGCAACTTCGCGGCTCAAGGCTGCTTAATTAGACAATTGTTCTTGTCTTTTGAATTCGCATCTTGGTCTTCCTGCAAAGTTCTCACCTTTTCTCAACTGAGTAAAAACGAACTAATTTCGCTGCTGCCGAAGTGAATGCCCAAAGGAATAAAGAGAGCCTTCAGGCAACAAAATCCAGCGGAGTCACCCATTTCTCAATGACACACTTAAATCGGCGTGAAGTTGTAATGTACTACATTATCATTTTCAGGAAAACATGTATCACTTGCCATGTTATTCCCAAAAGTGATAAGTACAAATATATAACACTGAATAATAACTGGGTTTTCCTGTGAATTAAGTCTCATATGATTACCTTAATCTTTAATTAGACCTTTTCACGGTTTTGGAAGCTATGTTGACGGCTAGGCAAACACCTCTTGAAATAACAGTGTAATTGTACGGAAATCCGATGTCAAATAATTTTCATAAAACATTGCTTCTGAAAATTCATGAATTGTAAACATTAGGCACTAATGCAAAGGATTTTACAGAAAATAATAGCCTGCATACCTGGTGGTTTTGTTTGTGTGGGGTCAAAAAGCTTGGTGGCGAGTGGCGAAGCCACGAGAAAAACCGCTGGCCGGCTATCTTAGGTTTTTTTAATGCCGCCCACTTTTAGTGAATCTTGTCAACAATAATTTCAATATCAATAGGCGTAATGCGAGCTCCAACAATAATTACAATATCTGAAACAACAGTAAAGCCTCACCATCTTTGCACATAGATCTCAACAATGAGGACACACGTCTTCGCTAAGAGTATTTCTTCTCTCGCCAAAGCAAGACCGTGAAAATTATACTTTTACCAAAACCAGTCGGCAGAATTGCCACAGAGTAACTCCTTCACAGCCATTTCTTGCTCTCTCTTTAGGATAAATTCCCTGGTTTTGCTTTAAATATTTAGGAAATTTAGGGCTTGCGAAACGCTTTCTTCGATACTCATCATTCTTGATCGCACTCACATGCAAATGTTGTGCCTCAATCTCCCTTGGGACAACTGAGAAAGTTCAAGTAACATTTCATTGACATATGCTCAGATCTCGGCCAATCCGATTTTCCCGTCGCTCAGTGAATGGATTATTCAAAAATACCTAGTTTTCCTGCAGGCGGTTTTCCAGCTGCTTCTGCCCCATTCCTCTCGTGGCTTCGCTGCCAAGACTTTTAACCCCGCGCAAACAAAACCGCCAGCTACTCAGGCTAAGAAAATAACTGAGGAATGTGCATTGTAGCTGTGCTAGAAAGCATCTAGTTGTGTTTTGACATTTCCATACATTTTCTCTGTATAGTGACAGCAGCTGTGAACTGCTATTAAAACTAGTTTGCGGGGAAAAAAATACAGGGAAATGTATGGAAAGTTCAAAACACGACTGGACGTTTTGACTGGCACATCAGCTACATGCATCCTTCCAATTTTGTTCTTGAAACCCTTTTCCTAGTGCCAAAGGTTTCCAATTCATGAGTTTTTTCAGAAGCGATGTTTTATGAAAATTCTTTGACTCCGGATTTCCAAACAAACACTGTTCTTTCAAGACGAGTTTGCCTACTCTTCAAAATGGCGTCGAAAACCATTAAAGGCAGATTAATATAAGCTTATATACAAACAGATGATCTGACAGCCGGGAAGTCTGTACAAGGATCAATCCGTCAATAACACTAACCTTGATAAAAACGTCCTACTCTTTAACAGTAACTGCGAATGTGAAAAGATGCAAGCTAATCTCTGTGTACTCCAAGTACAAGCCATGCATTTATAAACGTTGAAACTAATCCATCAAAACTTCCTTCCTCAAAATTACATAAGCATTTGAGAAACGTCAGGCGTTCCTGGTAGAAAACAGGCCGGAGACTGGGTCGAGGCGGCAATTTTGTTCCCAGTGCCTTTACCAATATCCTGATATGCTTCATCCCAAAGCCCAGTTCCGCATTTATGCTAACACGGAAAATATGAGGTAAGATGTGTGATTTCCACAATAAGCTTTTTTTCAAATATTTACCTATTTGATTCCCAATCGGCCTATCGCTTCATTCATAATTCGTTACCAAATGGTGCAATATAAATGCCCAAAGCGTTTGAAAATCAATTAATGCAACATGTAAACGATCTTCATAAAATTGGAAACTTCAATGTGACATGTCACGCAAGCTGTTACGCTGTTTCCCACCAGAATTCATTTCAACATGATTTTTGAGAATGTAAGTTTTCTGCCCATCACATTTATAAACATACATGAATACAATCTACAGTTGCGGATCGAACTTTGAAGTTCTGGTTACAATGGTTTTGTATTGAACATACAAGAGCTATAGTCATTACCAAACAAGGTCCTTTCCTAATATTTGCATAGGAATTAGGATGCATGACTAGTCACGCGGATCATGCAACTTCGGAAATGGTAAACACAGGCGTCAGTTTAAATTAAATAATTAAATAATTCCGGTATAAACAATAAAATTATGAGCATTAGTCTTACTTTAGTGGAGAAATTTACTGCACTTTTTGTGACCCAACTGGGAAGTTGTTTATCACAGGGAAAATTTGCATAATTATGCTGGTGGTTCAGGTTATAAAGTATTGGCAGCCCAAGAATATTTAATAGGCACTCTATTTACAATGTAATTGGTGAGGTATTCTCGTAACCTTCTATAACTTGCAACTTGCAAAGTCACTTTTGGAAGTTGATGGTGGAAAAAAAAAGTCGTCTTTCCAGGGAAATACACGTATCTCCTTCGGTTTAAGTAAATTAAGTTTTCTCAATAAATCCAGGGGTTATCCATCTAGTAAAACAAAATATGATTGTTTATAAGACATAATCTGTGAAATATGATTTTGTTGCCAGCTTCATCTGCTTCAAGCGGATCTTGGGTCTTATAGGGGGCCTCGATCGATGGTAACGGTCGATATGTCGGTGGACTGACGGTCGATATCTCGGTCGAGCCTCGGTCGATAATTGGGGATGACTCGGTCGATGTTGTACCGATATGGCGGTCGGGAGTCCGGTCGTTTCGCTACAAAGTCGTTTCGCTACAAGTCGTTTCGCTGCAAATAGAAGTCGATTCGCTGCACATGTAAAGTCGTTTCGCTTCAGTGAAGTTGTTTCACTACAAAGTCGTTTCGCTACAGAATTAAACTTGAGTGTTCCCAAAGTTTTCGATCGATGGAATCATTTGTATTACCCAGTTTTCCCAGCTTTCGTATGTAACATGTAATATCTTCGGTGTAAATTTGGAGTATTCTATTGAACAAATTATCTCAAGCGGACTCGATCGATGGAATTGTGTTACCCAGTTTTCTCGGGGCCAAATAAGAACAAAGTTGGTCTTCGCATGTAATATGTTCGGTGAAAATGTGAAGACCTTTTGACCTGGTTTTCTGCACAAGCGGGCTCGATCGATGAAATTGCTATCGGTGTATTGCTATCTATATCGACCGAGGTGGCTGTCGGCCGATATAGATAGCAATACACCGACACTTCACCGACACATCACCGATACTTCATCGATATTTCACCGCTTACCGGTCGATAGTATCGGCCGATATATCGGTCAATATTCTATCGATATGTTTTATCGACACTTCGTCATTCACGTCTCGATCGACATTCGTGTACACAGCGCACCGATCTAACGGTCGTTATATCAGTTGATGGCCAATACAGTAACTACCGATAGTCGGTCGATAGTCTGTCGTTATCTCATTTTATTCTTCCACTATTGCATCATTTTACCATACCGTGTAGCATGAAAATTTTGCGGGTTCTAATTTGAGTTTAAAAGTGTTGACGGGCCTGCAAGACTCCTGCAGTTCGCATATAGATTGGCCTTAAAGCCTTTATAGCTTAGCTTTTACTAGAGTGTCTTTTAGGGATTTTCCTTTGCGATATGAAATGAGGGGAGGCTCCTTAAAGATATTTCTCAGATATGGTTGATTCTGTATAAGGTGCCATTTCCCCATGAGTGTGTTCTTGAGGTTGGGCAACGCAGGGTGGTATTACGTTACAAAGGGCAGTATTTTCCTACGTGCATTTTTGTTTCTCTGTTCCAGTGCTTTCTTTTTGTCATTGAAAATGACCTCTGAGAGATGTTTTTCTACAGTTGTAGCTGGGTAATCTCTATTCTTGAGGCGCGTTGCAAAAGCCTCATGTTCTCTTGAAAAGTTATTTCAGAGGAATTTGTTCTTAGAAGCGCTTCTACTTTGATAAATCCTTTCGTGACGCCTGGTGGGTCGCACGAATAGAAATTCGTGTATTGGAAGGTTTCTGTAGGCTTGAAGTGTGTTCGCACGTCAAGGATAGAATCCTTATTGATTCCGACACCTTTGTACACTATCGTGTCCAAGAATGTAGTTTCTGTTTCTGAGATTTCAACCGTGAATTTGATTGTGGGATGAAAATTGTTTGCCTTTAGAAGGAATTCTTCTATTTCGTTTCTGCTTGTATCCCATACTGATATGACGTCATCGATAACCCTTTTCTAAAAGATAGGCTTAATGCTACTCTGTCTGAGTATTTCTTTTTCTATTTTGGCCATGAAGGTGTTAGCAAAGGCTACCGCCATTTTCGTGCCCATGGCTGTTCCATGGGTTTGAAGATAATCTTTCCCGTTAAATTGAAACGAGTTTTCTTGTAGGATCAGACTAAGCATCTCGCTTAAAAACCTGGTAGGAACTGGAGGGTTTCCTTGGTGGAATATTTGCAGGAATTTACTTGGAGGTGATGGTATGGAGAGCCACACCCAAACGGGTGCTTTGTAAGGTTAATGGAAGACATTGCCGAGCAATACCCGCTTTAAAAAAGATCACAGAAACCGCAGCAATGGAATAAATCAAAGTTTTGTTAAAAGAAAATTAAAAGAAACGATGCATCTTAAATTGCGCGGTTCTTTTATCCGCAAATGGGCTTCAATTTTTAATAAAAGGAACTTTGACATTTTAAAATCGTTTTTGAGCTTTTTAGCGAATGGTATACTTTTTTTTTAAGGCAATACGCTTTTTGGAAGACAAACTTTAATAAATAGTATTAGGGGGAATAATTTGCATTGTCCATACTTATTCCAATGTAATAATTTTCAGTTTTCTTACAATATTAATACAACTGAGACAAAAAGTAAAGTACTTACAACCTGTAATTAACAAAATGCATGTATTTTGAAGATCCCCTGAAACCTTAGCAATGTATCAGTTTTTCGCGAAATAAAAAAACAAAAAAACAAAAAAACAAAACAGAACTTTACAGTTTGGTTTTCAGTTTCCACCTGTTGGAAACAATTTTGTTATCGCTCTATTTGTGAATTTGGCAGTTGTAGTTAAATTCCTTGTTTTGCTTTGTTTGCTAAATCTGTGCTTGCCGTGAGGGCTCTTGTGCCTTTGTCATTTGCCTTTCTTCTTCCTTGTTATATCCTTTTCTATATTTTTCGATTTTCGTTATCAACCTTACTGTCAGTCACAGGTTAATTTTACAAGGGCCCCTTTTGCCTTTCGCACTTCAGTAACAACATTTGAGGCCTTTCTTGCATACATAGTCTGCTTTGTTCATGTGGGTCGGTTCGTAACATGCATAAACGAACAGACCTTTTAATTTCGTGTTACGTGTCCTCTTTGTGTGAAACAACTGTGGATTGCAAGCGTTTTTGAGCATCCGAATGCTACGCGAGCTATCCGAAAGTAGTGGCCCCTTTTGCCTTCAAAATCCGAAAGTAACGAGTGCTGTTACTTTCGGAATTCTACGGTATTTGCGATTTTTGCTTATAAGCTACTTGCGTTTTCGCTTTCCCTATCACACTTTGCTTGTCTTTTCTTTTGTTATTCTTGTATATTTTTGACGTGGACTTATACTTTGCCGTTGCAGACAAAATCCTCGTTCCTTTTCATGTCGACCGAGTATCGGCCGATGTATCGACCGATAACGTTTACCGATACTTCACCGGCGGTTCACCGATATATTGCCGACACACTGCCGATGCTACCGCGACCGACTGTCGGTCGATCTCTCGACCGAAGGTGATCCAATGGTCGGTCGATACGTCGCCTATATAGCGGCCGATGCTCGACCGACACTCGCCCGCTACTCGACCGACAATCGACCGATACTCGATGGATGCATCGACCGAGATATCGACCGTGAGTCGACCGACATATCGACCGCTACCATCGATCGAGGCCCGCTATAAGACACAAGATCCCTTCCTGCTAGATTTATTTTCCTTGCTTGCTATTATTGTTGCACCTTTCAATGACATGCCAACTCTGAACGTCAAAACACAACTAATGATTTGTGTGATTTTAAAAGCTGTACTGTCACATGCACATGACTGTATTAGTCATAATAGTTTAGAGCGACGACCAACTCAGGGGCACCCACCGGAATATTTCGGTAAAATATCTGTTCGGATAGAAGGTCCCCTAAAAATTTTGAAAGTTTTCGCCTAGCGATCCCCTAGACTTTTCGAGGTTTTTTTGAAAACCATCAACTTTCCCTAGAATTTTCGAAAAAGAATGTCCTCACATTTTATAACTCACATAATTTTGGGATGGCGTTTTTGTCCGCTAAAATTTTCGTCCGTCGTAACTATTCTAAAAGCTGCTAAAATGTTCGGTGAGGAATTGAGGTATCATGAGGAATTTACATTTTTCAGGTCTGACAGAGCGAATAATTTTAGCCCCTAACGTTTTTGGATGAATAGGTTATACGCCTATAATATTCGGATGAGCATTTTTATTCGCTAAAATTTTCGCTTAATTTTCGTAGTCACTGGTATAGCGAAAAACGTCCCCTAAAATTTTCTAATGAAACTATGGCTACTACGTGTCCTCGAACTTTCGACAAGACCCATCAGGATAGCTAAAACTTTCGGATGAGACAAAAAAGCCCCTCAAACTTTCGACACGACCAAAGTTCCCCTAACATATACGAACAGAAAGATATTTTTTAGGGTAGCTCCAAATTAACGAAAAAGGCTTCTAAAGCATACAGAAATCCATTTTAGGCCTGACTTCTGACGTATTTAGGAAGATTTGGCCGTTGGGTGCCCCTGCCAACTGACCACAAAAATGCAGAATAACTGGATCTAAATCTGCCAGTGACAGCATTAATGAATGTGACCTTTGCATGCATTTGGGAATCTACATGTACATGTGCAGTGAAACCAAATTTAATACAGGAGATGAGCTAAGCCTGCAGTAAACTTTTATTGAAAACACCCCACCCTGGAGGAGTGGCAATACATTGTACCCCTAGTTGCTTCAAATCGTACAGAAACTAGGTTAAGCTTGAGCTATGCATAAGACCTGTAACATCACTTAATCTTTTTAAACTGCAAAGTATTCAATTTTTTTTTCAGAGCAAATTAACATGTATAGAGCATTGTGCCATCTTCCAACTGACATTTTTTTCATGATTTTTCTAGGAGCATCATTGTATACCTGCAGAGCATTGTTTTAATCTTGATCATACTGTTATGGAACCCTGTAAAAGGTTCGTTAGGAGACAAGTGTTACCCTTTCCGTCAGTGTTTAAGAGAGTGTGAACGAGGCTGCCACCTTGATGAATACCCTGGCAAGCTGCCTCTATATCTGACTATTTTTTGGTGGGATTGCACTGATGAATGCAAGTACCAGTGCATGCACAATGTAACCACGACTGATGTGAGATTTAACAAACCAATCAAACAATTTTATGGCAAGGTAAGATTAGATTTTAAAGGTGATGTACAGTTAGATACTTGGAATGTATAAGTTTGTCCCAAACATTTCAGTTGCCTGCATGTAAATTTTTTCACACCAATTGTACAATTCTAGAAAATATTAATACCGGCTCCATCCATACTCTTCTCTACACAACATCATTGAGAATTCTGAGAGGAAAGGTGGAGGTTTTGAAAGCCAAAGCTCTGAAAGGATTTGCTGGGTAAATTAAAGAGTGGGATGAATAGTTACAATAATGGAGAAAACTGTTAAGTTTCACTGTTGAAATTGCATCCACATGCATGGAGCAATCATCCCAGGCCTGTTTCCTCCTCATCACCACAGATTAAAAATGCCTTTTGAATTGTTCAAAGCAGAATTGTGTGAGGGGATTGGGGGAGGGACAGTTTAATATGGCCTTGTTTCTTTTTTCTTGCAGAAAAATGGAGAAGTTCATGAATTGTCACTTGCATTTCAAGACTGCTGCATTTTACCGTATTTATTCGTCTACAAGCCGAGCAATTTTTTCACAAAACTTTACCAAAATCTCGAAAATTTGAACTAGAGAAGGGTCCTCGGCTTATAGCCGAGTGTTTTTCCAAACAAAATTTTTCCGAAACAGCAAATTCATGGGAAACATAGATTTATTTGTCTATAAGCCGAGATAGTACTGCATACAGAAATATAAGAAAAAACAAATTGAAGTTGGTCATTGACTTTCATATATGTGGTGGCTCCTAAAGGAGCCGTTTGTTTAAGAGCTTTCAACTGACCAACAGTTTACTCGCCATCGCTCTCGCCTTCACTTTCCGTGTCGAACTCGTTGTCTTCTTCATCGTCGTCGATTTCCTGCACCTCTTCAGTGTACACGACGTCGTCCTCAGTTCCATCCAAAGAGTTGGAGATTCCACAGGTCTTGAAGGACTTAGTAACCATCTCCGCCGGAATCTCTCGCCATGCTTCGTGCACCCATCGAAGTACAAGATTTCTCGATGGTGCCTTCTTCTTTCCAGCCGGAGTGTACTCGAACGGGCCGCTGATCATCCAGGCCAAGTACTTTCTTCGGACATTGTCCTTGAACGGCTTGTTCAAACACTTGTCTAACGGCTGTAAAACAGGGGCCAGGCCTCCAGGAATAACTGCTACATCAATTTTCCGCCGGTTGAGGTCTTCTTTCACTTCATCGGTCAAGTGAGCTCGGAATGAGTCCCACACTAACAGCGACTGTTCATTACGAGGGGTCCGCGGCAAACACTGGCGAATCCACTCCTTCACACCTGACTCATCCATCCACCCTTTCTTGTGGAAAGAAACACGGAGGGAATCTGGAACGACGAGATCTCTCGGAAACCGGACGCCTTTGAAGATGACCTTGGGTGGAAGTTTTGTTCCATCCGCAGCGACGGCAAGTGTGACAGTGAAGCTCCGCTTTTCTGCTCCGCAGGTTTTTATGGGAACCGTTCGGCTGCCGGTGAACTCCAGCGAACGCGTTGATGGAAGTTCGAAGCGCATCGGTGTCTCATCCATGTTGTAGATTCTGGATAAAGGATACCCAGCTCGTTGCCTGGCTGCTATGATGAAGCGGTGAAACTGCACAATAAGCAGCAAAAAAATCTTAGATGCATGCAATGTTGCTAAATCTTTGGCACTTATAAAAGTAAGAGTGAGCCTTCTGTGTCTGCATGCTGTACGCCTGGCGCTCTTAGTGAGGTGAAGCAAAATAATTATTTTGGTGACAGCTTCAAGAGCATTTATTTTACCTGACGTGTATCAGGTCAGAGTTTCTAATGTTTTCTAATGGGTGGACATTGTTAATTTCAAACTGCTGGTTAACAGCATTTGAAATTATTGATACAAGCTCTGAGGCATACCTGTACATGCATGTAAAGATAGCCAGTCCATGACAAGTTATTGCAGTTGGGGAAATGAACCATGGACCAGCTATGACATTCTTCCCTGAGGAGGATTATATGTAATCCAATGTTCCACAGGCAGGCATGCACCCTTGGGACCACATTTGAGTGTCCACCAGGCGTGACCGTACAGTGTTTACATTGTCTTTTATCTTCTTCAGTGTTTTGAGGTTCCTCACACTATCTCCATTCATCCATTATCCTTTTTTATCCAACTGTGCATTAAACAAACAGCCTGCTATCGAGGTTCAGCTGGTGAACCTTTGGAAACAACTAACTAACTGGATCATGTAACATCTGTCAAATCAAGTAACTGATCTGCAGAGCTGAGAATGATTTAACTGCTATGTAGGAGTTGAATATAGTGCTATTAAGTAAACTGGAATTTTTCGGGACTATATTGTACTGGCTAGAGGAAACAGTTATTTTATTAAATTCAAGTAACAATGTATGTCTTGAATACTATAAAACTTTGGGTCAATGTTTAACAATAATTATTACTATTTTCATTGTATCAAACCCTTTGATTCTTGCAGTGGCCATTTGTGAGATTCCTTGGAATTCAAGAGCCTGCATCAGTTTTATTTTCAATCTTTAATGCAGTGGGACACATTCTTGGCTGGAGAATGTTCAGATCTGCTGTTCCCAGCACAGATTACAACATGCACTTAGTGTGGAAAACAAATTTAGCAGTAAGCCTATAAATCACATGAACTCTTAATAGTTCCTTCCTTCCTCCATCCCTCCCTCCCTCCCTTCGTTCCTTTCCTCCTTCTTTCCTTCCTTCCTTCCTTCCTTCCTCTCTCCCATCCCTTCCTCCCGTCCTTCTTCCATCCCTCCCTCCCTCCCTTCCTTCCTTCCTTCCTTCCTTCCTTCCTTCCTTCCTTCCTTCCTTCCTTCCTTCCTTCCTTCCTTCCTTCCTTCCTTCCTCTCTCCTTTCCTCCAATCCTCCCTCTCTTCCTCCATCCCTCCCTCCCATCCCTTCCTCCATCCCTCCCTCCCTTTCTCCCATCCATTCCTCCCTTCCTCCTATCCATCCCTCCCTTCCTCCCTCCCTCCCTTTCTTTCTCCATTCCTTCCTCCCAACCTCCCTCCCTCCCTTCCTTCCTTCTTTCCTTCCTTCCTTCCTTCCTTCCTTCCTTCCTTCCTTCCTTCCTTCTTTCCTTCCTTCCTTCCTTCTTTCCTTCCTTCCTTCCTTCCTTCCTTCCTTCCTTCCTTCCTCTCTTCCCTTCCTCCCATTCCTCCCTTCCTTCATCCCTCCTTCCCATCCCTTCCTCCCTTTCTTCCTTCCTTCCGTCTTTCTTTTCTTCCTCCCGTCCCTTCCTTCCTCTCATCCCTCCCTCCCTTCCTTGCTTCCTTCCTTCCCCCATTTCCCCTTCCCTCCCTCCCTTTGTCCATCTCTCCCTTCCCCCTATCCCTCCCTCCCTTCCTCCATCCCTGCCTCCCTCCCTCCCTTCCTTTCTCCCATCCATCCCTCCCTCCCTGAGTCCATTCCTCTCTCCCTTACTTTCTCCAATCCATCCCTCCCTTCCTCCATCCCTCTCACCCTTCCTTTCTCCCATCCATCCCTTCCTTCCTCCATCCCTCTCACCCCTCCTTTCTCCCATCCATCCCTTCCTTCCTCCATCCCTCCATCCCTCCCTCTCTTCCTTTCTCCCATCCATCCCTCCCTTCCTCCATCCCTCTCACCCTTCCTTTCTCCATCCCTCTCACCCTTCCTTTCTCGCATCCATTTCTTCCTTCCTCCATCCCTCTCACCCTTCCTTTCTCCCATCCATCCCTCCTTTCCTCCATCCCTCTCACCCTTCCTTTCTCCCATCCATCCCTCCCTTCCTCCATCCCTCCCTCTCTTCCTTTCTCCCATCCATCTCTTCCTTCCTCCATCCCTCTCACCCTTCCTTTCTCCCATCCATCCCTCCCTTCCTCGATCCCTCTCACTCTTCTTTTCTCCCATCCATCCCTCCCTTCCTCCATCCCTCTCACCCTTCCTTTCTCCCATCCATCCCTCTTACTCTTCCTTTCTCCCATAGATCCTTCCCTTCCTCTATCCCTCTCACCCTTCCTTTCTCCCATCCATCCCTTCCTTCCTCCATCCCTCTCACCCTTCCTTTCTCCCATCCATCCCTCTCACCCTTCCTTTCTCCCATCCATCCCTCCCTTCCTCCATCCCTCTTACCCTTCCTTTCTCTCATCCATCCCTCCCTTCCTCCATCCCTCCCTCTCTTCCTTTCTCCCATCCATCCCTTCCTTCCTCCATCCCTCACTTCCCTTCTCCCATCCCTCCCTCTCTTTCTCCCATCCATCCCTCCCTACCTCCATCCTTCTTACCCTTCCTTTCTCCCATCGATCCCTCTCACCTTTCCTTTCTCCCATCCATCCTTCCCTTCCTCCATCTCTCTCACCCTTCCTTTCTCCCATCCATTCCTTCCTTCCTCCATCCCTCTCACCCTTCATTTCTTCCATCCATCCCTCTCAACCTTCCTTTCTCCCATCCATCCCTCCCTTCCTCCATCCCTCTCACTCTTCTTTTCTCCCATCCATCCCTCCCTTCCTCCATCCCTCTCACCCTTCCTTTCTCCCATCCATCCCTCTTACTCTTCCTTTCTCCCATAGATCCTTCCCTTCCTCTATCCCTCTCACCCTTCCTTTCTCCCATCCATCCCTTCCTTCCTCCATCCCTCTCACCCTTCCTTTCTCCCATCCATCCCTCTCACCCTTCCTTTCTCCCATCCATCCCTCCCTTCCTCCATCCCTCTCACCCTTCCTTTCTCTCATCCATCCCTCCCTTCCTCCATCCCTCCCTCTCTTCCTTTCTCCCATCCATCCCTTCCTTCCTCCATCCCTCACTTCCCTTCTCCCATCCCTCCCTCTCTTTCTCCCATCCATCCCTCCCTACCTCCATCCTTCTTACCCTTCCTTTCTCCCATCGATCCCTCTCACCTTTCCTTTCTCCCATCCATCCTTCCCTTCCTCCATCTCTCTCACCCTTCCTTTCTCCCATCCATTCCTTCCTTCCTCCATCCCTCTCACCCTTCATTTCTTCCATCCATCCCTCTCAACCTTCCTTTCTCCCATCCATCCCTCCCTTCCTCCATCCCTCTCACCCCTCCTTTCTCCCATCCATCCCTCCCTTCCTCCATCCCTCCCTCTCTTCCTTTCTCCCATCCATCCCTTCCTTCCGCCATCCCTCCCTTCCCTTCTCCCATCCCTCCCTCTCTTTCTCCCATCCATCCCTCCCTTCCTCCATCCTTCTCACCCTTCCTTTCTCCCATCCATCCCTTCCTTCCTCCATCCCTCCCTCCCTCCCTTTCTCCCATCCATCCTCCCTTCTTCCTATCCATCCCTCCCTCCCTTTCTCCCATCCATCCTCCCTTTCTTTCTCATTCCTTCCTCCCTCCCTTCCTTCCTTCCTCCCTTCCTTTTTTCCTTCCTTTCTTTCTTCCTCCCTTCCTTGTGTAGTATAAATTCAAAGTTTTCTGCATGCTTGCAGTATATTGTAGTTGGTTGATGACAATTTATAAATATAATTTTTTCCATTTTCAGGTTAGTTTAAATGCTTGGTTCTGGTCAACTGTATTTCATACAAGGGATTTTAACTGGACAGAGGTAATTAGTTTAATTCATTCTCATTCAAGCCTGAATTTTTTCAGGTTTTTTGCAACAGTCTGGTTGCGTATATAACTGCAAGAACCTTTTCTTCTATTTAATCTTTCATCCGCAGTGCATATACATGTTACACATGTTACACATGTTAGACATAATTCTGTCAAACATGAAGTCATATGAAAACGACAAAAAGGCCTGTTTTATATGAAGTACCCAAATTCAGGGCTAGGTGCATTTCTAGGTATAAGTTTTTCAGTTGGGAATGAGTAACTTATTCCTTTGTCTGCTAACTCTTGTTATAATTTAGCACCCTTTAATAACCAAAATTTGACCCAATTTACCCCCTTCCTCCTCAACTGTTGATTAACCTTAAAGTTGAGAATGAATGACGTATTTAATATTATTCAGTTAATGAAAACTTAGGCATACATGTACTGTGAAAAAGGAAATCGCGGTGCTCATATCAGGAGTTGAACCTACAGTGTAAGAATGTACGTTTTTGTTTTATTGCCACATGTAGTTTCCCTATCCAGCAATGCCCTTCCTTGAGGACCCTTTAACAGTGTTAAGTTGGTGCCTCAAGGTATAACTAAACAATTTAATGAACTCAGTTCTCATTTTCTGAATAGAGTTCTTACTGGACAAATTAGACCATTATTATTACTAGTCCCCTGCTGATATAATTAGAAGACCCCTTGCCAGTAATGCAATTACCAGTCACATATTCGAATTCTTATTTACAATTTACTTTCAGAAAATGGACTATTTTTGTGCGACTTCCCTGGTCATGTTTTCACTGTTTGCTTGCCTAATGAGGTAGGTCTTTCACCTTCAGTTTCGAAGCTTTTCAGTTTGGGATTTGCGCATCTTCCGTTTCTTCCCATTGTTCATAATATTATTGTCTTGCATTTGTAATTTGTAGTTTCGTTCTCCCCTCTCCAATGGAAAGGAATTTTTAATAAGACCCCCACCCTTCTGAAAATTCCAATTTTAATTAGCTCTCTACTTTCCTTTGAAGTTTTTGGCCTTGGATACATCCCCTATTCTTTCCCCCCCCCCCTTCCCAAACTTCCCTGGAATTTGAAATCCCTTCTTTGGGGGGTATTGGAAAACTCTTTTGAAACTGTTCAGAGTATTATAATTCACCTGTTGGTTTGGGGGGTTGGGACTGGGGGAGTTGTGAGAGGAAGGAGACTGAAGCAAGGGAAGGGAGAGTAGTATGTACTCACCCCTTGGGCAGTCTCCCTGAATCTCCTTACTTTGACAACTTCATTGCTTGTTCAGTTAAACCCAACATTTGAGCCCCTAGCAAACCAGGGAAGACATTTCAAGAAAAGGTACATTTCACATGCAGGGTGTTTTAAATCAGATGTTGAGGCAGGAGATGGTACTTGATTTTCTCTCTGTTTCTATTACATAGGTTTATTGGTCTGGAGAATAAAATCAGGTACAGTGTAGTAAGTCTACTGAGAAAATGATTTGATTCACAGTTTTGTGTTAACCTGCAAACTATATGGGAACTGAATTCAGTTGGTACATGAAATGTTTATGCTACTAAAATATCTGATTTACCTTAAGGCATTGTAACTGAGTGCTTCATGCTGTTAAAATAAACAGTTATTTTCTTTTTTCTCTTTCAGCTGTTTTTGTGTTGGGTCATTTCTCTTGTGCCTTTTCTGTGGCCACGTTTACTATCTGGGTTTTGTGAAGTTTGACTATGGATACAACATGAAGTTTAATGTAACGATTGGTGAGTGACAAGTGTCGCACATTCATCAATTATTCCACAAGCATGCATTCCATACAAGATGATAGACAGCCAACAAAGTGTGCAGTGCTGAATTGGCTATATGCATCTCGTATCCAACAAGTACAAGTCGAATAATTGTTTTATTAAAACGAACGACTAAAAATTGCTAAATCTTGCTGATTTAGTGATATTTTCTTTTCCCCCTGACAAAATGGTCCATGATACCATGGCCACGAAACCAAGCAAAAGTCTGGAACTGCATTATCCAATGAATCAGTTTGTTAAAAAATAAATACTCTTCTGTCTATGGGAGAAATTAAAAGATCGCCATGGATGTTTTATTACAAACAGTTGCAGGATCTATTTTCCTTAAATTTCATATTTGTAATAAAAATAGTTTTTAAAACATTCTTGTAATTGTTTTGGAATCGCAAAAAGGTGATCGTAGAAAATATTAATGTGTCGATAGTTGTTGTTCGCACTAAAAGCATTCACCGGCCCTGGATACGTAGATTGTTTTGAGTTTGAATACAATTCAAATTTTGCCCCCCAAATCAACTTAAACCCTTTCAAAATACAGACGTATGCCTCTTGGCGTAAGTAAAATGTATTTTACAAACCAAGATTGAATGGAAATTGAAAAGAGTAAATTTGAACCCTGACTCCACCCACACTCTGCTGCCCCTAAAATAGTAAAACAATTTTAGCTACACCGTGAGAAAGTCCGTTTTTGCATGAACTCTATTAAAACTGTCTTCAGTGTGCGCTGTTACAGGCGTGTGAGGGAATCAGCACAAACCTTCCTTGGTCATGCTTGCCACAAGTTGTTGTCAATCAGGACACCGCTTTATCATTGATTAGATTAATTTTCACGGTTAGCTGACAACTGACAATGCAACTTTGTACTTTATTTCTTTTTTTCTCCAGGTATTATCAACATATCCAGCTGGTTGAGTTGGTGTTACACGGTAAGCAATGCATATGTCATGTTTTAAATGTACACGTAATAATCTATGCGCAACCACTGGGTCACATGTCTACCCCATGAGGCTGGCGCTAAAAGACTGCTTTTCTCAGTTCCGGTCCTTTATTTTTCTACATTCAAGCCCCACTTACCGTGGATTGAAGTGTTCTGTCTTTGCATTTACATGAACCCATATTTATAACTTGCAGAGATACCGGCAGCAACCGTATGTGTGGAAATGTGCCTTGGTGTCAGTAAGCCTGTTTCTTCTCTTAGCTCTTGAGGTAAATACAGTAAAGTATTTTTGTTGAAAATGTAATATAATTGTACTTCTAGTCAGAAATAATTATACTTAACAATTATTCCACAAATGCGCGTTGGATATGTAAAAAAAGATAATCAATGAGGCGCGTAGTCCCGAGTTGGCAATGATCACATCGGTCTACATGTACAACAAGCGCAAGTTGAATAATTGTGCTATTAAAAAAAACCCACTCAATTTAGATAAATCGTGATGATTTAGCGATGTTTTCTTTCTCGCTGACGCATATGCTGATATACCATATCTGTGGGACATGACAGTAGCTCGTATACCATGGCCGCCCAGCCAATCAAAACTCTGGGATTGATTACGCCATACTTTGGAAACTGTCTCTTGAGTTCAAAGCGAAGTAGTGCGTACTTCACAGTCTTCTTCGTTTCCTTTGCCTCTCTATTTTATATCCACGGACAACTCATCTCGAGTAATAAAAATGGTTTTATCTTCCTTGTTAATTATTCTGGATTATGTTCTGTCTGTTTGCTCTGCCCTTGAAGTTTTCTGAATAGACTGGAACATATCTGTACGCTTTACCACGATGATTTTCGTAGACTGGTTTCTGTTGGACTGGTGAAAGCCAAGGCGGGATCGGCGTCTATCAGGTCCAGGCCTTTAAGCAGCTCAAAAAATGACCTTCAGTGCCACAAATTGTGTCGTGCAATATATTTTGTCTGTGCTTTAGGGCTGGGAGCATTGCTCTGTTGTTTTCTTCTTTTGTCCTCTCGACCAACCATGTAATGGCCGATTAAGAATATGGACTAAATCATGAATATCCTTTTGGTTTCAGCTGGGTGACTTTCCACCCATTTTGTGGACTTTCGATGCTCATTCACTTTGGCACCTCGGGACGGCTCCATTCTGCTACTTCTGGTACAGGTTGGTGTAACATTAGTTTTCCACTTTTTGTTTAACAACGGCGTGATCGGTAACAGTTTTTTAATTGATCACACGGTCTAGCCTCCGTTGCAGATGCTCATTTGGCTAGTCACGCAAAAATAAATTACGTGACGAGCCAAACGAGCGCCTGTGAGGGAGGCTGCACATCACCTTCACGTAGGGGGAAGGAGAGGGGAGGAAAGGGCAACATACGACCCCAGTTTTCCTCAAGTTTTCGTATTCCCGTGATTGCCCAAGCCACCCTGATTCGTACGTTGTCTGGAAAGTTACTTTCCCATTTAAGTAGCAGCTACGCAGACGGGGTATAACCCTTATCAGACCTACCCCTCCTTCATATCAAAAGAGCAAAAGTCTATGTACATTTCAGGCACTTAATCTACTTTTTTCAGGCAGGTAATCTACTTTTTCCAAACTAAAATAGCAAAGACACCGCATCAAGTTGGATCCGCAGTTTTTGATTCAGTTCCAATATTTGAATCGCAGGGGACCACTCGAATAAGCGGAATAGACCGCAGCACTTTTTCTTCCGGATCATCTTTCTGACTAAAAGGGAATTGAAGGTTGTACGAGAATTCGTTCAACGTGGATAACAATTTTGTCTTCCAAATCGACCTCCTTAATCCCCACGGAATCGAGGAACGCTTTTCATTCGACTAATTTATTCTTGTTTTCCTCGTTACCCTCCTCCCACCAATAGCGTAGCTCGACTGCTCACTATGTAAACACAAAACAACCTACAATTCCTTGATTCGCTCTGCCGAAGGGCTAACGCTCGAAAATGTTAGCACTCGAATCTCTTTACGGTGGACAATTTACCAACTCTGTTGGTAATCCAAACATTTGTCTCCACTCCCCACCAACGCAGAACCACAGTTTCTTTAAAAACTAACCCCCCTTACTCATTAATAATTTAGTGTGCAAGGCTGGTAAAATGGATAAAGAGAAAGGACGATTAAATGCAGCGTTTTGGCCTGCAGTAAATCTCACCAGCTTTCTAGAGGTGGATTGCATTGCCATGTTGGTGGACAAAACAAAAGAAAATTTGCTCACACAGTTTGCATAAAAATGTTGTTCCTATCCACCAACATGGCCGCCATGACGTAACATTCAATCCTCCAATAGGCCATTTTACAGTTGTGTACTTTGTGAAATGGTCTTGGATTGGAAGCGAGGCTGGGAGTGAACTTGTTTTGATACAGACGTCACTGCTTTTCATTTGTAAATGCAAACTAGTTAGCATAAGAACAGCATGATCTACATATGAAAAGCAGTGAGGTTTGTGTCAAAACAAGGTCAACCCCAGCCTCGCTTAGAATCCAAGACCAGGTCACTTAACACACAATCAATTAAGGCAAGTGACACACTCGGACACCAACCCACGGCCTGGCCAGTACCTTACGCATGCGCACAGCCATATCACCCGGGCAGTGGCAGCCATGGACAGCTGTTTCTGCCTTGTTAGGCCTCATCAGCATGGCATAGCCGTCGGGCTATGCCATGGCTGCCACTGCCCGGGTGATATGGCTGTGCGCATGCGTAAGGTACTGGCCAGACCGTGGGTTGGTGTTCGAGTGTGTCACTTGCTTTATTTGATTGTCCACTTACCACACAACTGTAAAATGGCCTATTGGTTGTAGTATAACCTTGCGTGTAATTTTAACCACCTACCCTGTATCTATGGAGCATATGCAAACAATCCCTTGAGATTCAAATGACGATGACATGGACGCCATGTTGGTGTAACATCACACAGCCACAGGAAACTAATGAGAAACCTTTTGTTGACGGTGCACTAACATGGCGGCGATGACGTCATACACATACGCTCCATATAGGGGAGCGCACACTCCGCAATCCGTCAGAAGGAAGTCGGACATCACAACACGTTTACACAATGTAACACTTACTTCAAACACTTAACTTATCAAACTTAACACTTTCCACAAGCATGTGAACCTCGAACCCGGGTCATTTGCTTCATCTCATCCGCACTTAACCACTGCACCAACCAGGCCTAGCTGCCAAGAACGGTTATTTTTTTACTTCTTTACATAGAGTTGCCCATTTTCAAATAAATAGTGTATCAGTGTCAGTCTCTCTACATCAAAGAATACTACTACGTCTCTCTACATCAAAGAATACTACTACTTGTATTGTTACCTTAAAGGTGTCCAACCTACTTTTAACGGATGGCGGAGTGTGCATATAGGCTTTATAAGAGAAAGTCTCCTTCCCCAACCCCACTGGGCCCATCCTAAACAAAAATCTGTTTGTCAAATAACGTTAGAGTCAATCAAGACAGGTTAACCTAGCGTACCAAATGTACGTGTATTTCGTATTTCAGCTTTCTGGTAGATGATGCAAGGCAACAATTGTCTATGAAGAAAAAGAAAAGCAAGAGTTCCTGAGGCCAGTGATTAATAGGATCATGTGCTGTTCACGTGCCTTCGTCCAAGGTCCATTCACCAATATTTATTTATTGATATTCTGCAAGCACCCGAAGAAACCCATTCACGAACGCTTTTAAAATAGAAGGAGAGCAAATGCTCGGTAGAAAGCTAAGGCTTCATTAACTACACCACATTAATGTAAACCTTGGAGTCGTGATGTGACTGAACAAAATTGCTTGACTAAGGGATTCAAACTCATGAGTTATTCCGCTGTGTATAGTGAGACTCAATAAAGCTAGTACATTAAAAGAGAATCACATGCATTCAAATAAACTCTTTTTTATAACAACCGTTTTTTTATAATAACTAAGAACATTACCCAGGCTGAGAGTCAGTTAAGAACATTTTTTTATTTTTTATTTTTACCAAATGTGTTTAAAATGAACAGCATAAACATGGATAATGTCCGTATTTATACAGTATATCCGTACTTCCAAATAAAAAGGGGGCACATTTTAACATTAACAATGGATTTCTTATTACATGCCTGGTACATAGTTGAACATCTCATTTTGTGTCCGACTTAAGGCCTGACATTCGCTCAACAAAAGTTGAACGGATGTTGGGCAAATGTTGGATGAACGGAGTGTTCAAACGGTTTCAACGCTATTCAACATTTTCAAGAACAAAGAAATGTTGAATGAAAGTTTAAGCCAGTTTAAATTTGATTCAACACGGTTTTAACAACAAGCTTTCGACATTTTGTTTGAACGACCTGTTCAATCGCACCCGACGTTTGGTTCAACAACTGTCATTTGAACGCATGTTGAAGCAAATGTTGAAACCGTTTAACGTGCCTTTAGGCTGTATTTTCTTTCTTTCTTTCTTTTTGTTTTTTCATTCAGGATTCTTACGGTGCAAAAGTTTAAGCTACTAAAAAACTTCATGACGAGTCGCTAGCACGTTCACAATTGTCACGGTCTTTCACGTTCGGTAATCGGTTTAAACATTGCAAGGTAACCATTTTATGCAAGACGACTCGCAAAGACATGACGTTGCAAGTTCCAAGAAACCTGCATCTTGTAATTATAAAATCGAATGTTATCCTTACTAGGACGATTTTAATTCGCTTACGCACCACAGGCCAGCTGTTCATGGATGTTTGTTTCCTCTATTACTTCTCAGTTTTTCGCAAGTCTTCTTAACGATGGTGCCTTGTAACACAGAGATATTTTTGCGCGGTTTTATGATTATGTAGAAAAAGGAGGTCTTAGGGAAAGCTATTGAAATCGAAGAAGAAAATTGGGGCAACCGCGCATTTTTCAGAGATAATTTAGCGACAATAATTGTAAACGAACAAGAAGTGATTTAGAAAAGCATTTAACTATAAAAAATTGCGATGAAATTTTTTTTAAAAAATCATTTTAAGATTAAAAAATTGCTGAAAAACGAAAAAATTAAACGTGCGAAACTTTTTGTTTAATATTTTAAATTTTTTTCTCACGTTACAGCTTTTAATCAGCTATTGTTTTTTTAGTATTTATAGACTGCAACTAACGAACATATTTTGACTTGACAATGACGTTTAGCTAACGTCGAAACGTCGTTTTTCAGCAATTTTTTAATCTTAAAATGATTTTAAAAAATATTTTATCACAATTTTTTATAGTTTAATAATTCCAAAAAGCTTTAAAATACACAACAATGTATAGCATTTTATCTCTCTTTGGAATTTACTATCCCTCTAACATCTTCTTTCCCCACATAGTCAAAAATCGCGCAAAAATAAATTTGAATTAGTAGGTACGGCACTTAAGAAATCAGTTGCTTTTACCATATCGAGATGCGCAGAACCTATGCGCAGTTGCAAAAGGTGGGCACCGTTCTTACGAAATCAATTAGGAACCTTAAGTTGCGACGACGACGGCAACGAGGACGTCGACAGAAAACAATAAAAACACTAGTTTTAATTAGCAAAACGCTTGCTCTGCACGTGCATTATATACTTTGGGTACATTTCTTTGCCGTCTTCTGCAAAACAACGTGAAATGACCAGATTTAAGGTTTTATGGAGAACGTGAACGCATGATGATTAATTTTCCTTTCTCTTTCTGAACTTTAAAGGCGTTAGCTCCTCGATAGTTCGGCCACATTACACAAACTGAGAGAGTATAAATCATTGCGAATTTATTCAGAAGACGTGAAGGTAATTTCTTAAGTTCCGTTTCCGTCGGCGTCGTCGTCTCTGCTTAAGGTCCCCAATGACACGAGTGAAACATGGTTCGTCACGCAATACACCTCGTTATTTTGTCACGTAATCCAAAACTAATTCTTCTACGAAAATATTAACAGTAAGATGCAACTTCATAAACCATCAATCTGGTGAAGGAGGCTACTTGGCCAACTAAAATATCAATCAGCACTGAGTTAGTACTTCATTTTACAAAACTGAATTGTTCATAATTTCAAATCCCATGACTGAATGTTTTTCTTACTCCATCAAAACAGCGTCAGAGATATCAAGCTTTACATCTTCAAGTTTCATGACAGTCATAGCTATAAAACTGACAGCACAAAGTACTAGTTAAATTTACTCCAAAACTGCTACACCAATGCGTAAATTGTGCTAGCCGACGCACAAATGGCGGAAGGTGCAACCAACTTGATCTAATCCCTTATGTGATTGGCATGGTATATACTACCGAAAACTTTATTGAAAGAATCACTGAACAATTGAAAACCTGCGGCCAATAGAATACTTTCTACAAGAAGCGGCCTGGAATGTTGCGCATAAGGTAAAATTGAATATATTTTATTCATCCAACTTATCGTGTATTTGGCCCATTATTTTCCAGAAGAACTTTACATTACGGAATATACTAGCATCTAACGAAAAAAAACCGTTAGCAGATTTTAGCATCTTAGGTTTCCTTTTTGAAGAGGAGTCTGACCATGCGCTGAAAATTCTTCTTTATGATAATATATTCAAGGTTCTAGCTTTGTTTTCACATTATTTACGGAGAGTTCAGTTGCCTCTTGGGGAAATTAAACGATTGTTAGATACTCCAATCTCTAGGCCTGACACATCAATTAAATTCCACAGCTTATGCCGGCGTTCTTCAGAAATCGGCGTGCCGCTCAAAGTAACGAGGTCATTTACCGGCTTCTCTAAAAGGGCATTTTACAACAATGCAATTAAACATTATTAGTTTAATAACAAAATAGATTTCATGCACCATCGCGAGAATTGTTATCTCTTGAGAGACAATGGCCATGAAGAATGGGAGAACATCATTATGACAGCAAAGTCAGAGATCGTGAATGTATTATCACTCGCAAGGGTTTTCATTACAGTTGAAAAGCGAATGGTTGGAAGTATCGACTTAGCGAACTTAATTTTTCCTCAAACGGGAAACATACCGTGCTGAAAATTGGTAGGAGTTTTTCATAGACTTTTAAAAATTCTTTATTTCTAAGTGCTTTCGAAAGTAAATGGAACTATAGGTGGAACGATAGGTGGAATGAGTATGTTATTTCATTTTATCAAACGTACAGCGTAGAATTCTTGAACATAGCGCTGATAATGTGTGCCATAGGTTTCTGATTGCTCTGATTCCTTAAATGAAGCTTTGCGTAGCATTAGCTTTTCAGATGAGAAATAGTCTGGCTGCACTCTTCCGCCAAATGCTTTGGAGTAGCATTTTCAGAGAACTGACTTTAAACCAGAATAATCGGGTCGGGAGTTGTGTGGTCACCAGGTTATGTTGAAAACTTGCAGATCTCTGAGGTTTATTTAATAAATTAGGAAAAAGCCAGGCATGGAATTTCAAGCTTAGGACGTTTTCTTCGTGTTAAAATGAGATTGTAAATATTACGTCAACTCTCAAATTTTTCACTTGCTCAACAAATAGATAATATTTTTTTAACATTTAAACTTGCTTCTGTCATTACGCCAAAACTCAAAAGAACCAACTCGCTAATCTAATCGGAACGGGCGCCTTAAAAGGGAAAGAATCTTCTGCTAGAAATGGATACCTATACAGTGCTGTATGACGACAAACAAGCTTCTAAGGATACACATTATATTGATCTTCCATAGTTAATTGATCAGATGTTCAGGTTGCATTTTTTAAGACAAAAGCAAATGGATGATCTCTGCAATTTTAATTCCAATTGGTCCTTTCTACAGCCCCTGTACAAATAGATAGTTTAATTAAGGCAGTTAACTTCCATCTCTATTCTAATTTTATCTTCTCAGACCCATGTAGAAGTACCTTCGTCTCAAATGAGTACACTCTTCTAAGAGAAAGACAAATTATACTTTCTTAAAATGAGAGAATCTTTTTGTTCTATTGAAGATATCCACACATTAGAACTGCCAGTTAAGCAAGCCTACACGGATGTGGATTAATGGCGTGTTTTAAATCATCGATCGGAGGTGTAGAAAGTTCCGTTTTTGTATGACTTGAAAAAGTTAAATAACAACAAACAAAAAAACCTCTACAACTTCAATTCCAGTGCGTCTCCTTGTACAGTAGTTACACAAAGAGACTGAGTGCAAAGCAGGCATCCTCTTAGAAGAATATGTTGCTCTGGTATTCATAGCATCCTTTACTTTGACCAAAAATATTTTATTTTTTTTTTTCGCATTTATATTTTTGGACAAGATTGAAACGTCTCTGCGCACACAATTACCTTTCTTGATTAATTCATGCATGGGAGCTTCAATTCCAATGCGTTCCTTCCGCGGGCTCTGGCAAAGATTGTTCCAAGTAGTGGAGAGACGAACTGACCTGATTTGTGACATTTTCTAGTTATTGTTGTGAAGTCCCAGGCATTCGTGGCCGCGTGGGACCTAGACCGGATGTAGATTATTATGGGCTATTAAAAAATATACATGGAATGAAAATGGCTGTCATATAGATGAATTTTTTAGTTTGTATAACGACAAATAACCAAATAGGAACCCTTTCCCCTGCATAAAGTATTCTAAGATCCATAAAATTATTTTCTGTGAATCAGATTTTAATTATTTTCTTCGGTTTAAAAGAAAGTTCCACTTACAGAGCACTCTGACATTAAGATTACCAATAGCAACCTTACATGACTGATGTTCTCATGTATAACGAAGGAATCGATAACCAATCATGAATGCATTCATGAATGAACGTTTTTGTTAATTCGTCAGTCAGATGTAAGGTAAATTCATCTTTAAACAACTATTTCTTAAACCCTAAATGAGCTTTAGTAAAAAATCAAATCCAACCACGTGATTTTCTTATGAAAGTTTTTTCAAGGGACAACACTTCTTTGGTTACTAGGAGACCGCGGACGCGTGTGAACAGTAAACGAACCTTTTATTTTTTTATCCAAGCATTACAAAATTGGGTGCTGCAACTGTCTAAAAATTAGCTCCAAATTTGTTCTACTTTAGCAACTTCCGACAGAAAAATATGCTTGCTCACAGTAACACTACTGTGCGTGAGTTTTCCGAGCAGCACTTTGTTTTATTCGAATGAAAACAAAATTCCTGTCATCTGTTTTCAGTGATAATGATTATATCGATCTTAGAAGAGTGTTTGAGACTTCTGGGTATCTGCTTTTAGCTATGTTTCACAAGAAAGTGCGCACTGGTTTTCCAACTGTCTAAAAGTTACCTCCAAATTTGTTCTACTACAGCAATTTCCGACAGAAAAATATGCTTGCTTACAGTAACAATAACGTGCGTGTGTTTTCCGAGCAGCACTTTGATGAAAACAAAATTCCTGTCATCGGTCATCACGGATAATGATAGAAGAGTGTTTGAGACTTCTTGGCGTCTGCTTCTAGCTATGATTCACAGGAAAGTGCGCACTGGAAATGGCCCGCTGAGATAATCTATTCACATTTGTCTGGCAAAACCGAACTTTCCCCCGCTAAATGATAAAAAATAACATCATGGGTGTTTCCATGGTTCCTGGATACCATATAGTGCAGGCAATAGCTCTCAAATTTTCAAAACAGATATTCCATCGAAACGATGCATTGTTTGCCCCTGACTAATTCATTCATGAATGTATTGTAAATATCTTTTTTATAATAATTGAAGAAAGTTTCACTTAAAGTAGACCGGCAGATTACAATATAATCAACACAACTCTGCATGATTGTACTTTCTCATTTATAAATGTATTATGAATACATTGAAAGTTCCTTCCAAAGAGCGCCCGCACATTACAGTTACTAATAGGAACTCTGCATGAATGTATTAATTATTTTCTTATCGTAAAAAGAACATCTGGGTATTTTTTCTTGAACTTTCTTTAAAATTCGTGCATTTAGCATTTTTCCAACTATTTAGAGTACCATGGATACTAGAGGGCATAAAAGAGAAGTGATATTTGCTTTGAATTATCTTCTTGCAGACACTGCAGAGTGAACGCGTTGGAATCAAGAAGGCAAAACCTTTACAGGAGGTGAGACTCATCTTCATACTTTTAAAATAACTTCGAATTTATTCGATTAACCGCCCTGGGCGCTTATTTAACTTTTTGCTGACGGGGGTGAGCGCTTATTCAAGGGTGGGCGCTTATTCAAGGGTGAGCGCTTATTCGAGGGTGAGCGCTTATTCGAGGGTGAGCGCTTATTCAAGGGTGGGCGCTTATTCGGGGGTGAGCGCTTATTCGGGGGTGAGCGCTTATTCAAGGGTGAGCGCTTATTCGAGGGTGGACACCTATTATTTTCCCAGCATTTTCAGCAAGGAAGGACATTTTTAGAATAACAAGACAAGGGATACCAAGTGATTTCGCTTTAACAACTGAAAACAAAGCGCAAAAGCTAACATGAACAATACAAACCTTATCTAGAACCAATTTTTGAACACAACTGATGCTCCTCTTAATTAATGCTGGGTTGGTACAGAAATTTCTTCTTCTTCTTCTTCTTCTTCTTCTTCTTCTTCTTCTTCTTCGTCTTCTTACTATTATTTCTTTATTTAATTTTTTGTTAGGAGGGGGTGGGATAGGCGCTTATTAGCTTTCAGGGTGGGCGCTTATTCGATGTTGGTGCTCAGTATTCGAAGGCGGGCGGTTAATAGAATAAACATGATAATAACCCTTTGTCAAGTTAAAGTTTTCTCCACATGTTTCCTCTACATGTTTCGGTTGCATTGATCGAAAGGATAAAAGAAGCTCGATGAACAACTATCGAACCTTGTTTTTTCGGAAATGAATGTCCTCTTTCTACCAGAAATTGCTTTTATTGTTACTGACGAAATTGTGTGCAGGTAACCTAGACATAACCCGAGCCCGAGAAAGGTTCTAAATTAATTGACATGTTAAAAGAGAATACAAAATTTCCTGTTTCGTTTTGAAAGTTTTCTGCAAGTAGTATTTAAGTAAAGGAAATACATTTCTTTTGTAATTTTTTACTCACGACGTATTAGAACAATGCCTTGGCAGATGAAATTGGTTTTGCTGGCCCTCAATCAGCGGAAGTTAATTTCTTTTCGCTGAAGAGGGATGTCGGAGAATGAAAAGATTTTAACTATTTTACTGAACTTTAGTGTCCCCCAGCCATTTCTTTTTTGCACTTTATATCTTTTAAATTTGCTTTCGCCCAGCAAAGCTAAATAAAAATAGTATCACCTAAGCCTTAACTCCCACCGTAACAAATTCTGATGACTAATTTTGCTGTGACATCGATCAAGATCACCACACAAAAAGATTCAGTTAACACCTTTCAGGCTATTTCGTTTTCTAATATGTAAAATTTGTACATCTTGTGGTTATAAGGTTTGGTAATTTTCTCCGCACTTAGATGACTGAAATTATTTTCAACTTTTTTCAAGATTTGGTGTTGAAAAGTAACTAAATTCCTTTCATTTCAATGTGTCTAATATTTATCTTGCTCCGACAAACCAAGAGGAAGAAACCACGTGAATCTTTTTGCCATCGCCTGCGATACTTTGGCTAGTTTTAGCAGGGTCAGAGAGCTAGGTTTGATTAAGTTTTCACCGTTCATTTTAGAAGAAAGTTTAAAACGTTCAGACATAAGCATTTCTTTTTTCACGTTTTGTCTGTCAGGCATGCATTGTCATCCATGACAATAGACAACGCAGCATTAACTGAGTGTTTTAACAAAACTAAGACCATTAATTTTGAGCTTAAAATTAATGATGCCACACACACCACACCAGTCTTTAGGTTACCTTTTATTCTAACTTATTCCTACATAGGTGAAGAACGAATATGAAGTTTCAGGTTTTTATGTTGCTGATCATTCTTGTGATCGCTGTGGATGCTTTGCATGGTGAAAAGGCTCCGAAGAACGACGTTAAGGAAAAACGCAAGAGACGAACACATTTATAAGTTATCAAAAGAGACCTGCTATCGTCACGAATTTTATAGATTCCAATAGTTAGCTGTTTGGAGCAAACTATAACATGTGATAAATACTTGTTTGAGTAAGTGACTGAAAGTCAAATTCAATAGCGAATACATCTTCTCTACACTTTTGCTCTCACACAGAAACAATTTCGATTTAGTATTTTCTGCCTCCAGCAAGTATCTCTGTACTGATCTTCCACCCAAACCTTCACAACCCACCGCAAATGGTAGAACTTTTCCTGCATCTTCTCCTCTACAATCCCTCATAGCTTTCATATTATACCTGGTGTGACTCCTCATTCTCTTCTTTCCAAGGCACTGGGAATCTCCCATCAAACATCAACACGTCTGATGTCTAGTTAGAGAACATCATCTCATCTGAAATGACGTCATGAACCCACATATGCCTACCGACTCATGCAAAACCCTTCTCTTCGGTCTCTCTCTCCTGCCGCGGTAATTATCAACTACGGTACGACATCAGTATCTTCTGTTCCCCAGCTTCTTATTTTAGCTGCCATCCCTACAGGTTCTACTGTGCACATTCAGCTACAATCACTTTAAATTGTCTTACTTCCGCTTAAAGCAGTTTCCAACTTACATAACCTTCAGTCACTGATCAAAACCGCTCTCTCTCTTGATCATAGACCACTGTGACACCGTCCAACCGTCACATACTGCACAAATTAGTTTGTTGTTTTACCTGCCCAGTTCATGCTCTCGGTAACACTCCATTGACGTATATTATGTTGGACTGTTTTGTATATCTGGATCAATTCACGCACTCGGTATTCATTAATGAAACCCCGACCTTGGCACCCCAGTACTTCTCCAACACATTCAATGCCTAGCCTGAATAGACCATTTCCGAGTTGTAGTGAGCCTCATTGTGAAAGCGAGGCTAAGTCCAAAGTTTTTATTATGAAAGTTAGTTTCCATTCATATGCAAGCAAGACTAATCTTCATATGAAAAGCTTTGCACTTAATCTCGCTTTCATAATGAGGTTCACTGCAACTCAAAAAAGGCCTATTGACAATGTATTCTGAGCGGCCGAGCACTGGAAATTTCTTGTATGTTCAGCAATGTTATTTGATAACAAAACAAACAGACAACTGGGTTGAATAAGGTTTCCCTTAAACAACTGAGTTGAGAACCAACAGTCAAGAACAAATCTCAAGGTTCTACGGTTAGAAGACGAAGAAAGAGTAGGGGGAGGGGGACATGAAAGAATTAATTAATCGATTAATCAATCAAAATTGCTCTAAATTTATATTTTAAGGTCAGTGCTGGCCGGGATTGTGGATGTGTAAATTTGTCCGACGATTGTCCAGGCCACCACGGCGATTGTGATTTTTCATGCGATGACCAGTTTAAAAAGTGCTGCTGCTGGTGAGAATTATGAAATGAACATACGACTTATTTCTATGGAATATTTAACAAATATACCATGGCCGCTAAGCCAATCAAATAGCCGGAATTGCATTATACAATGATCCAGATTTTAACAAAAGAGGATATTTCACGACAAGTGGAAAGCTCGAAAGCATGTTACCTGAAAAAAGCGAGTTATCTATGAACGAGGAAATTTGTATTAAGCACAAAAAGATTTGTGATCATTTCCGGAGAGGGTTAGAACGCCATCGATCATTTTTGCTTCAACTGCGAGGGTTCTAGAAAATATCAAGAAAGATTTCCGAGAAGTAATTTAATTTCCCACGTTGACTTCTGGCTAGAAAGTGCTCCGGCCTATGCAACACCCTCATGCCATCAAACTGTCCTATTTATATAATTGGCTAAGGCAGAACGTCTTAACAGCATACCCATCTAACTTCTAAATGGAAAATTTATATCGGGAAATGGTCCAGCTTGGCCAGGACAGAAGTTCTGAAAGGGTTTTAGTTTATGTATTAAATGCTTTCACGAACTTAACCTTGTCAAACGTAACTCTTACGTGGTCGTATAGTTTTCATTTTATTGATTTCAAAGGAAACAGTTTCGGGCGTACGATGTAGGCTAACTAGGGTCATTTTTGGTACAAAGCCAAGACGTTAGCCACGTGGAGCTGTCGATTTGTCTCATCGTTTTGGACCTCCTTTTTACTTCTTTGTTTTTATTGGACAGTTTCAAGCGAAATCATCGGAAATGTGTTATAAATACGTCAATAATGCGTCAAGAAAATAATTAAAACGTTAATTCTACTTGGCAATGTTGAAGCGTAAAACAACACTGTAAGTCAGAAAATATCAGTCCTATCCTTAATCAAGATCAAAAAATGACCAAACCTTACTTCTGGAGTATTTCGCTACTTTTAGTAAACACAATCTGTTTTTCCGTATAACCACCGTTCTTACACCTGTCCATGTGAAATACTTGTCATTTTTTTTTCAGGGGCTGATACTGATCAGTGGACGGTTGTGCAACGATTCGCAGCTCAGCCATATAAATAATAACAACAAAGTAGTTGAGTTGAAGTTATTCACGTCTTAGAGCTTGCCAAGTGAAATATTTTGTGGAGACACTTCATTTAGCTGTAAAACTATTCGCTAAAAACCGCGGGCTGTGTAATGCTAACGAAGCCAAATAAAGGGTTAAGATGAAACTTTATTGTTTTTTTATGTTATTCTTCCTTACAACAAAAAATTAATAATAATAATAATAATAATCTCTTTATTAACATATACCAAGCAAATTGTTATTTAAAAGTTAAAAGTTGAAAAAAGAACTATGAAAACCTATTTATAATTCATTCCGATTTCGAGACTAATTTTCAAGCACAAACTTTCTTAAAGAAAAAACAAATGTCATAATAATAATAAAAATAATAAAAAACAACATCTTCATCAACATGTTCCAAACTATTTACAAGTTAAAAGTTCCAATTCCAAAAAAAACTTCAACTGCCTATGTACATAAAATTCCAACCATATCGAGCAAAATGATAAAATTGTGGCCATTCTAAAAAGTAAAACCTACCTTTAATGTCAGTTTGCAGCGAGGTATAAACGAGTTTTCAACGCATGGGATAATATTTTTCAAATCCGGCGGATTTCCGACATATGTAAGAAAATTCGGATTTGGGGCTCTTCCAGGCAGCAACAATCTAGCAATACCTTTACGAAATTTAGGATTGAAGTAGGCAGTGGTATGCAATTGGTAAAAAGGCAACTGGATTATAAACACAATTCAAGAAAAGAAAAGGTGATTTAAAAAAATTATAATAATGAGTATATTTTTTCTAAGTATATTGGACCATTGTCCAATTTCCCAAAATTAAATTAATATTAGTTCATAAAATGTACGTTGGAACATCAAATGGGAAGCACTAACTTTCACCAAGAATCTGAATTCTTGTTTTGAAATGCAGTGAGCTTCTTCAATATCATCACACGATGCCTTTGACACATCGGGGATTGGCTTTAACTATACCTCACCTTGTTTAAGGGCGTTTAGAGAACAAAAAGAGTCATCAATTCTGCTTCGGATTTTAAGAAGAGTAATTAAAACTAATCACATGCAGTATTCATTGCAATATTACTTTGTCCAAGTTTTAATAAAATGCAAATAAATCATCATATGAATAGGCATTTACTGAAGGACTTCAGCAAAAAATTTATTTTAAGCTAATGCTGTATAGTTTTGATGATACTACCATAATTATCAAGGCAAAGCGACTGTTTCTCTTCGTGGTTTGAATATAAGTGAGTGAGAACAACATATGAGACACTTACGTAAATAACTTAGCGCAGATGGAGCCAGTTTGCACAGTCAAAGTTAGTATTTTTTGCCGCAATAAATTCCACTGCTTAATTCACGAAATAGTGATCAAGACCTTAAACTAACTTTGAACGTGTAAACTGACTCCAATCTGGTGGTGTGCAGGAAATTTAAACACGAAAATGGGCGACCAAACAATTTCAGTTTTTAGCGGAGCTCCCCGCGCCGGAGCCCCATTGATAAGAGATTTTGGTATATACCCATAAAAGCGAAAAATTTTGGTTATGACGTCACTGTCCGAGCGTCCGTCGTACGTCCACCCCTCTATGTAAGCCATTGTGAAATGCCACACTCAACCTGTGCGGCAACCCGCGTTTTTTTCGGCGGGAAGTGGGATGGCTTACTTCTTTCAGAAAACAAACGAGAATTTTGAAGAACACTGATTTCTTGTATTCGTTGAATATGTTGTCAAACTACATATGTCGAGAAAGCAGGCGACTAATAAGCAAATTTGAACCCCGAGAGCGACGAACAAACAGGCGAAATGTCAGTTGAAAACAAACATGTGGTGAGCTGGGTGAGGAAGCAACTCGCAAGTTGCATAGAAATTAAATGCATTTTTGCAGGCAACTGTCGGTAATTCTCCATATTTAACATACTTCAAATTATACGCAAATACTTAAATCGTTGCCATACGACAAATATTCGTGGATAAATTAATTTTGAACATTCATAGAGCTGTTCACAGAGTTATGTTTTGTGTTGGACTTGTGTAATTCATTCGCAGGGCACATTTGTAAACACGCAGTAAACGTTTAAATATTTCGGACCACAACCAAACATTGTTTTTTCCTGTATTCTCCGTTTACCAAGACTAGAATTATTTCTGTAAGAAAAATATTCACAGAGTTATGAATTGTTTTGAAAATTTTGTGTTGGACTTCACTAATTCATTCGCTACCGGTATTCTCAGCGCATATTCAAGTTTTGTAAACACGCTCTAATTTTAAGCGCTCACTGAAATATTTCGGACCACAACCAAACATTATTTTTTCTGTATCCTCCGTTTGCTGACGTTTACTTAGAGACTAGAATTGTTTCTTTAAGAGAAATATTCACAGAGTTATGAATTGTTTTGAACATTTTGTGCTGGACTTGTGTAATTCATTCGCAATTCACAGCGCATAAGTTTTGTAAACACGCTCTAATTTTAAGCGCTCACTGAAATATTTCGGGCTACAACCAAACACTATTTTTCCTGTATTCTTTTCTTAAATTTTAGTTAGAGACTAGAGTTATTTCTTTGGGAGAAATGTTCCTAGAGTCATTAATTGTTTTGAACATTTTGTGCTCGTCATTCGCAGTGCATATTTGTAAACAGTCACCCTGCGAGCAGAGCCTCCTTTTGTCTTTTTCTTTACCGAGGAACGCCAAAATCGAGCAAGCAAAAGAAAGGCTCTGCTAGCAGGGTGGTAAACAGTAAGCCCTAATTTTAAAGTAAACGTCCAAATATTTCGAACCATAACTGATAACCAAACATTATTTTTCCTTTATTTTTTTTCTTGTAAAGTTTATTATGAGACTATAAATATTTCTGTACGAGGAATATTTACAAAGAAATAAATTTTGAAACAAATATTTTATTTTTATCCGAGCGGCCAAATTGCACGCGTGGAAACATTACGTGATAGCCAAATATTCTTTGTTGTACGCATTTCAAACTTTACGCAAATGCATTAATAGTTTCCACAGGAGAAATATTTGAGAGAGAGCGTAATTTTTTCATCCACAAGTGTTTTATGCTCTCGAACGTCATCGGAATTCGGCAATGTGATCTCGTACGATCAACAAGAACAGCTTATGGTTCAAAACATTTTCCGCTGACGCGTAAAAAGTTTGCTTTATATGCACTTAAGATATATATAACTCAAGACAGGATGAAGAATTTGTAACGTTATTACGTTCATAAAATGAGCAGAGTAGCATGTATATAAATGCTATTAAAAAGGAATTGTGGAGCTCCGCTTTTAGGCTTTGCTAAATATATATAAATCTCAGATACTGGATCTCCACCTTTTTTAACTCAGCTGTGAAATTTAGACAGTATTTTCAATTATTTAACGTCAATTTTTGGTGAGAGCGGAGGTCCCCCTTAACTAAATTGGACAATTAACCAATTATATTGATCATTTATCTAACGAAAAGTACCCATAATTTGGGTCCAGACTATGAGCTTTCTGACAGTCCTCTATGCGTTTTTGATGCATTCCCATCTGGCTGAATGCAGCATCCCTACACAAGGTAAAGGCGTCAGCATTTATAAAGGGGCAGTGTCATCTACATTTAGTAATATTTTGAAAATCCACAGGACGTCACTTAATTTAAACAGTGTAAAATGACCATGTTCAGCTATATAGCTGGCCAAGATCATAGATGGAAATCCAACTTGAAAAAGCTGGGCCCCAATTGTCAAGCACTTAAAATCCGTTTTATCTGTATTAATATACAACATTGCTAATACTGTTGTCATTTTAATGTTGTGGCTCATTCTTTCTTTGAAAACTCAGTACATTTCATCTCACTTTGTGATCTGGAAGCAATTTATATACGAACAAAGTATTTGAATTTAGATATAAAAACTTCTTCTTAGCTAAATATAGCAACTTTTGACCCAAAGCAAGAGGCTAATAAATCCATTTATTAAAGTTGAGTGGGACTAGAACATTAGCTTCTTTTGGATACATAGGATAAGAGGGCCAAATCATAAAGGAAGTGGTTCGAAGGCCCAAAAATTTAAAGGGAAGAGTAAAATATTTATACTCAACTCTTGCCGGTGGCAAACACCTTCGGGACCGCCATTTGATGCCCATGATTGCGAGAGTCTACAATAGTGGGGTACGATGATATTGACCCGACTTCACGTTTAAAATGTCTATCACTATATTGTAACGAGCCAAGTTAGAAGGACTGTCAACTGCAGAGCCTACAAGAAGGCACAAGGCTGTAAATGACAAAACCAACTAATAAGATAGCATAAAATTATTCTAAATACAGTACAGCGGTGGTACTTTGAAGATCGGAAGGACACCATCGCATCATCATCGTTTTATTAAAAAAGTTCTATTTCGAATTGTACAGGCGAAGACTACCAGCATATAACGAAAGCTAATCGAGGCGGATAGAAAAAAAATGGTTACATTATCTCACATTTCATACACCTTGTACGTATTGAATGAAAAAGCTAAGGTAGTTATAGTTTTCTGTTTGTCGTCATTTCTGGCGACAAAAACAGCAACAAACAGAAGAATATAAACATGTCATTCAATACGTCCAAGAGGACCGTTGCAACGAGAGTAAATAATAAAAGTGTTTAGTTTGGAACCACGGCGGATGTGTCTCGGCAATTCCATAATAGCAAGAGTTAGTTCGATACATTCCTTTCTTGTTTCAGCCGGGGATTTAGCTCCTGCCCTTAAACTATCAGTTACAGAAAGTTGAATAAGTTTGTAGTTTTGTTCCAGAAATTCACCCAACGTTGTAACTGTGTCAGTCTTGGTTTCGTATAGTTTGGGTCGTTTTATTCCTAGCCTCCAACGCAGAGTCCTTAGGGGTTACGCGTGACGAACCCCTAAGGAAGTCTGCGTGGGAGGCTATTTTATTCCCAATTTCTCGTCAATTATTTCGTTTGCTCGAAGCTGTAACGCATAGTTTGCATATTTTTTGCACCGTATCTCAAGACTAAAGTGTGAATTTGAATTTTGGGAGAGCATTGTGACTTAATACCTTTGACTCCAATAGATCATGTTCTTACGGCAAGCTCTATAAGGGTCATAGCTGCAGGTTTTTTGGTGTTAATTTTAGTATACTACTCAATGACGCGATGTGGGTCTAATTCAGATCATTCGTGGTACTTTCCTGAGGTACCGTTTCACGCTATACTGATAAGGTAGTTTTATCTTTGGGAGTGGGTGGACAAAGTCTTCAAGTTAATACACTGCATGATTCAACCTCGTTTCCCAGGAGACAGGAAGAGGATAGACATTCTCAGGATCTACCCTTTTTGGTCTTGTCTGCTCAGGTGTCTTATGAAGAAAGTTAGGGAGGGGTACTCTAATTTAACCTATTCTTCTAAATGAGGCTGTCGTACGCACTCGAAAATCGTAGTTTCGGACCACCATTACTACGCGAGATGTTTTATAGCAGTCTTCAGTTTGCCATTTCGAATAGCACTTATTCCAACGTCAAAGCAAGTGAAGTGGAGAGACTCTGGGAACGAGCTTGTGTATGATTTAAATGATTAACTCAGAACTCGAACTAGAGGTATTTTTTCATGCCCTACATGATGTAACGTAGTTCTAATTTTGGACTCCGTCGACAAACTTTAAAAGTATGATCACTCAAATGATGCAGGTATATTAGTAAAGGGATGTGCGAAAAAAGCCAAGAAATAAAAAACAAACAAACAAACAAACAAACGAACAAGAAGTCCTTTAGGCTAAAATCGGATCCTGTAAAAGTCAAACGCTGCAAAAAGGAATCCACAAAAGTCCATTCCTCTTAGAATAAATTTCCTCCAGAAATATTTCTGCACTCAAAAAGAGTAACTAATAGCATTTGTGAAACTTTCACTTTTCATACAGCGTAGAATGCACGAAAAACAGAGATTGGGAAGGTGCTAAGATTGTGACCAGAGAAATGGATCTATTTAGGCAGAGAAAATTCTGAAGAAATTGAAATGATACGTGAACGGCATGGAATGAGTTCAGAGTTCTAAACAAAATTTTGGAACGTGGAAGCCAATTCTGAATGATTATTTTAAACTAGGAAAAAAGCGTATCTTCCCGCTTTCATAACTTAATTCCATTATACCTCATTAAAAACATAGCAACGCGCATATCTGAAAAAGGTGTGGTTACAAAGGAAAACAATGACGACGTATGAAGGGTAGTCAAACTGCTCGAAACGAAGTTCATTTTAAAGATTTTTACCGTGGCAGGGAAATCTCGTTTTAAAGACAAACAATTTTTAAAAGTTCAAAACAAATTAACAAGAAAACTTCCAACCCCCAAGAAGTCTCGAAAAAAATCGCCAATTCCAAACTCGCAAATGATCTTCGCGCCTTATAATTAGTGTCACTGCGCCACTAATTTAGCTGAGTATACACACAATACGTCATTTCAAATTATATAAACAAGAGGCCTGACTTTTTATCAAAGCAAAAGTCTTTATTGTTTTTATAAAAAGCCTTTAAATGTATCTTCACACACACATTCAGACACACAAACAGACAATTCACCCCGACTAGAATTAAAATAAGCACACGTTCAAATTAGCAAGCGCTCACCCCAAAAATGAAAATTACTAGTTTGAAAATCGGTCTGGGAGGTACTCTTTCAAAGCCTAACAACTTTAGCTCCTACTATTGCCTGCAGCAATTTTTTATCCCACTCTTTTTCCTTGTGCCCCTCAAACTTTAGCAAATTTTTCTTACCCAAACAAGCGAGATCGATCAAACGCCCTGTCCTAATTTTGTCTATATAAACAATAATCAGCGGCAAATCTCCCCTTCCTACCCTCCTTGAGACGCTCGTCTTCCCCCCTTTCCGACAGACATTCATTGTCGGGTAGTTGTCAGACAAAACAACTAAAAACACTTGGAGGCTGCTGTCGTACACGTTGTCAGCCATGTTTTGGTCGATGGGTCCTCCCAGCTGATAGCGTATCTTGTGTTCCTTGAGAACGGAGGTCAGGTTTTCAGTAACCCAGGCAACGTCACTTGAGCTAAAACTGATAAACACTGCACCAGGAAGCTTACCTGTATTGAGAAAATGGAACGTGGAAAAGTTAAATGCGATATTGATGTATATGAACCGCGTTCCACAAGAAAAATACTGTCTTATTGCAAGTGACAATAATCTCAACCAGTTATTTAATTAAAACCCTCACTTAACGTTGGTATCATGAGGTGGTAAAATTTTTTCACATTAAAAGTGTTAGCTTATTAAGTTAAGTGCATTTTTTTTCTGTTACGTTTGACATTATGTCCTTGTAATAAAAACCGAATTATACTTTCCTTTTCTTGCCTATACATTCCCCTTAATTTAAGTCGAGCGTCATTTTTGTTAATGTTAATTTCCACGGATCATTAATTAAGAGGCGCGTTAATTTCCGTGACTTTAATTTCCATTGTTTTCACCCTGAAAGGAAAAAGCATGGCTTTGCAAGGGTGGAGATCCGCCAGTATCATGGACACTATGTCAACATTGTTTTCATTTCGGATCTTTACACTTTGGGTTAAAATAAATTTGTTCCTGTTGTCTCAACAATCGCGTTAATTTCCCTCATTTTGAAATTTTAGTACCCCTTTCGCTTTAAGTTCCTTTATTGGGAAGTAATTTTCCCTTCCATTCGGGTTAGTTTAAGTCGCATTAATTTCCGATACCTTAATTAACACGTGCGTTAATTTCCTATAATAAGGTATATACAGATCCATTGCATAGATTAGTGAAACATATGCCTCGCGCCATGGACGTATCCAGAACCTAAACTTGCGTCATAGACCTCAGTGTAAAGATTAAGAAAACATATGCCTTTTACCATGCACGTATTCAGATCCTACATCTTACTTTCCAGATCTCAGATTGGCGTTTGTTTGCAAGGGTGCCAGCCAGCTTTTAATTAGTAGTCAGGAATGCCTCAGGACAAATATATTTACCATTTTAGGACGGTTTGTCTTCTTGCCCACTGCCTTTTTGTTTTATGATTAATTGTTAGGAAAGTATAAGTAGCTCAATGGAAATAAGTCAACATTTTACACACAAATTCGACACCGTAAAGTGGATTACTAACTAAGGCTAGGCACAAACCGTCGGCTTAATTAGTCTCAGCTAAATTAAAAGTATAGATTAGGCCTTTGTGTAAAGGCATTGTTAATGGGGTAAATTTGTAAAACACTTTACCACGAAAAGATTGAACAATCGAGTTAACTAGGTTTACAATGTGACAACATGACGACCGCGTTCTTGTGTACGCCCCAAAAACATGGTCAAAACAGCGAGGTGCATTCGTATTAAGCTGGATGGTGTTATGAGGTGTTCCATCATTTCAAGGCCCTCGCTAAAATGACGGCACGTCAGCCATTGCTGACCATGTCAAAACCACCGGACACGATATCAAGTGCGATCATTTTGATATTTCTTAGCGTCGGGCAAAAGTGATTATCACTGTAAAATCAAAGAAACTTTGTTTATCCAGGAACTTAAGCCAGCTTTTAATGTCAACGTCAGCAGTGAGAAGGTGATACTTTGTTAATTAACCGTATCTTTTATAGATTCATTGTTAAGATTGTTTTTCTTGTAAAGTATATGAAATAATTCATATATGAACTGCGGATATAGATGAAAGTGAGAAGTGATCATCGCAGTGAATTTTCCAATTTATGTAATTGGAAATTGGAAGCCTGAAAAAAATTCAGGCTTCAACGGGATTCGAACCCGTGCCCTCCGCGTTACCGGTGCGATGCTCTACCAACTGAGCTATGAAGCCACACATTGGGAGCAAGGTCAATTGTAGGTTCCCATGTTCCCATTTTCCCGGTTCCAGACCCCTTATTACTTTTATATACATAGTTGTAAAAAATTTTAACGGTCACTTTTGAAATGTATGTTGACTAGCCTACGGAACGTCAGGTTATATAATTAGAAATGCGCAAGTTTATTATGTCTATCACCGCAGTTTGTATTTTATTTGTGTTCCATTATATTCAGAATTGTGAAAATCTCAGGGGACACAGATAAAATGATCAGAGTGTCTTACCCACTGGTTGAGGTGAAACTTCCAAATGGACGGCTGCTGAAGTGCTTTTCCATTCGTCCCATTCACAGGACATGTGACAGCTATACGTGCCCGAGTCATCAGCCGTAACGTTCGTAATGGTGAGGGTGAAAGCTTGTTTGCATTTGCTTCGAGTTTCCCTTACTTTTAATTCATACTTCTCACTGGATTGCAGTGGCGCCGACTTGCTATTGAAATACCATCTCAGGCGGCACTCATACTCATAATCTACTTGTCCGTCAACCAAGCACTTTAGGGTGGTGTTGGTAAAGGCTGTCGCGTTAATCTTTGAAGGTTTAGGGATTGGTATGTCATCCCATGGGCCTGTGAAAAGAAGCAGATTTAGTTCCTGTATTTTTTCAGTTCGGAAATTTGCAACAAGTTAGAGACCATAGCAGTGATGCACACAACTTAAACAGCTGTGGAAAGAAAGCCTGGAAAAATCAGCCAACGACCTCTGCGATAGCTGTGCATTGCTTTACCAATTGAGCTGTTTAACCAACTGAGAGCTGGCTATTTTGCGAATATCTCTTCACCTCTACGGGTATACGTATTGCATATTCAGGAAATGACCTACTCCCAGTTGGCTTAATAGCTCAGTTGGTTGAGCACTGTACAGGTATCTCAGAGGCAATGGGCTCGAATCTCGTTCAAGCTGTCAAAGTCACAAGTAAAACTAAAACGAGTGCCAGGGACATTGCTTTGAGAAACTACGATTTTTGCGTTGTTTTTACGAGAAAAAAGAAAAAAGGTTGAGGGGCCACTTTCACCCAAAAGGCTTTGTGCCCATTTGTTATTGTTTACAAACGCTTCTATTGTTCAGTGTTGCGATCTAATTGGTTTATCATAATATTCAAGCTGGAGCGAAAATTCTGGCGTATTCAAAATAAATTAGACAAGGAAAATCGGACTGATTGACAACGAAAATATACCATTTTTCTTAAAGGGGCAGTGTCATCTATTTTAGTGCCACATTGAATAGCCAAAAAAATATATTTGTATTTGTAGAAACATTAAAATGTTTCAGTTTTGTTAACAACAACCCCACAAGTGAACAGAAACTAGTATTAATTATCTTTGGCTGCAGATGGCTAAGATGGAAATGGTTGCAACTTGAAAAAAAATTTGTTCTTGTATGTCTTAAAGAAATCACTAAAAAGACTGATTACAGTAAGTTTTTTCTTCTAGGAATCGCTTAATAGCTTCTTCCCAGACTCTAAGAGTAATTTGCGTTGGAGGAAAGGTTCTTAGACAAATGTTTGAGCAGTTTTGACTAATACAGCAAAATCTTCGTGGCAGTGCCCCTTTAATCCCGCTGCATTATGAACATGTTTGCATTCATATCCTCCTCGCTGTATTTGGTTTATTTGTGATGGCACTAATTTGGAGAATTTGTTTAAGAATCGGGACACTGTGCAATCTTGACGATCATTTTCTTGTATTCTCAGGACCTGCATATTTGATTAAAATGGCTAAAATCCTCGACAGGGTAAAAAGGGGAGTATGTGATAAATAATAATTGAATAATAATAATAATAATAATAATAATAATAATAATAATAATAATAATAATAATAATAATAATAATAATAATAATATACAATTAAGCATTAGACTAAGTCTCAATGCTTTACAACTCTATAAAAATGCCAATTACAAATGTGAGAAAAACACATATATATATAAAAGAAACTTCATAGTCACATTAAAAAACCTACTCTAATTGATAAAATTTACGAAATAAATATGTCTTAACTGAAGATTTAAAAGAGTTCAATGTCTCGGACTTCTTTATTTGAAGCGGCAAGGAGTTCCAAGCATTGGCAGCGTAGACAGAGAAGGCTCTCGCTCCATATGTCTTGGTGTTATAGCGAGGAGTAGCTAAGAGCCTTTGGTCAGCAGATCTTAATGGGCGTGATGGTAGATATGGGCAAAAGAGTTCAGATATGTATTCTGGAGCCAGATCATTAAGCGCTTTGTATGCAAATCTCTTTGCATATAATTTTTCTTTTGGCGTTTTAGGTTACTAGAGAATTAGCCTTTTGAGGGTGACCACGACTAAAAGCAAATGGACGTAATCGAAAGAAAATTAAAGATGAAGAAATAACTTATCGACATGTTAGATATTACATATACGATCACACGAGCAGGCTAAGATTCTTAACATGCGCAACGTTTTGGATGAATGTATTAAAAATTTCTTATATCCCTTTGAATTCCAAGGGCATATACATGCGTCCTGAAATATGATCCTCAGATACTGAAGACATACATATACGTCCTCAAAGAAGATATATTTTAGTTTTTTGGTTGGCCGGTCACCGTTTTTGATCTGGGAAAGAACACAAAATCAGCTGACACGAAAATTTGCGTGGTCGGCACAAAATTTCTCCGTTAAGTTTTGCACTCAGTGATTCCTTGAGTCTGGAACCACTGTATAGTAAGACTTGGAAAAAAGGGCTTTTAAAATGTCCATATCTAAAATCTTCACTTTATATGACAAGAGTTTGTCAGATCAATTAGGATAACGTTATCAAATTGCATATGGAGTTTCAAGAATATTGGAAACGGTACCACCCTCCAAATAAAAATTTGTTAAATTGTCAGCCAAGCGAAGCCTGAACATTTATCACTCCAAGAAACTGAGATGGCCTGACAATTCATCAAACGCCACAGTGGTATCGACTCAACATGTAGGAATTGAACTCATGACTTTTACGCGATGAAAAAAAGAAAAAAAAAAAAGAAAAAACACCTGGCACAGAACGAAAAGATTGAACGCATGACTGTCTCGTAATCACCACAAACGTGTGCAGATAAACGTTTAGGAGATCAAAAACATGCCACTTAATAAAAATAACATCATCAGCTTAATTCAAACACTGATCAGGTGACTTGACATAGCACCCAAACAATTCCTTGTGGTTACTTAATATTGTCTTGATCGAATGACGGAAGCTCAGATCAAAGGCAAGTTCTTCACCAACAAACAAGAGTTTTGTTCCCTTTTTCCAATGCCAACGATCTGTGAACCAATGCATGGATTGCAATAAGATTTGGTATCCTCATTAAGTAATTGTTAATATTACCGTCATTATTTCCATTATACCTAAGCTGTTCAATTTCAAGAAAATCAGGTGACCCGACGGATCCAAAACACTTCTTTATGCCAATATCCAGAACTGTTCAATTCTTGGAAAATCAGCCGATTTGTCTATGCACCAAGATCAACAATGGCTATCAAGTCTCGACATGCAGAGATTTAATCGTGAGTATCTCGCAATTAAAAAAAGAACGTATCTGGCACAGCACGTTATATAGATTGAACTCATGACTATCACAACAAACGTGCACAGACAAACGTTTAGGAGATAGAAAAAAATGCCACTTAACAAAAATAACATCAGTTTAATTCCAAGAAAACCAAGTGACTTGAGATTGCATGCAAACAATTATTTGTGGTTTTGTTATTGTCTTGACCAAATGACGGAAGCTCACTGAGATCAAGGGCAAATTCGTCACCAATAGACAAGAATTTTGTCCCCTTTTTCTAATGCTATAACGATCTGCGCCCCATGGCATTGTTTGTCAGTTTCCAATAGCATTTCAGTATTCTCATTGAGTTATTGTTAATATTATCGTTGTTAATTCTATTATATCTAAGCGTGTTCAATTCCAAGAAAATCAGGTCATCTGATGGATCCAAAACACTTCCGTATGTCAATATTCAGAACTGTCCAATTCTTGGAAAATCCGCCGATTTGTTTATGCATCAAAATCAACAATGGGTATCAAATCTCGATATCTAGAGATTTAATCTTGAGCACCTCGTGATTGATGACGAACGTGACCAGATAAATAGTCGAGAAATCAAAGCTATGCCTCATTCATTTCCCTCAAAGTTAACTGCCAAGAAATTAAAGGAGTGCTATTTGGTAAGTATAGGATTTGAGCGATTCAACAGTATGGTGATCTATGCTATTGAAAATGCTTTCCATTGAGGATGCATACGATACTAAATTACGAACACATTTCCACCTTTTTTTTGGACAGAAAAGATCCATAACTTATGTTATAAGCCCCCGGGGGGGGGGGGGGGGGGACTTTCATATGAAAGGGGCGGGAATGCTCGTCGTCTCGCTTAGGGTGTTCTGGGTAAAACGCCATTATACTTAGCCGTGAAAGTCTCGTTTAGGGGTGCACGCGAAAAGTCTGTGTTTTAAAATGGTCTCTGTTAGGGGGTCAAAAAAGTTTGGGCCATGCCCAGATTGGTCTCCTTTAGGGGCTTAATTCAAAACTTCCGACGAGCATCCTCGCCCCTTTCATATGAGAGTCCCCCCGGGGGTTATAAGCGAACGTACTTTTAGTCAACAAGGTTAATCGCGTAAGACGTTATACCAAATAGATATCTCAGACATTCGAAGAACGAGTTTACAAGATGGGTGACTGAACAAACGGGAAATGGGAAGAATTGGCCTAATATTTTCAGCTTATACGAGAAACGTTCGAGAACGTTGTTTTTGGGGGTCGCCTCTTTAGTAGGAAGCGTAGCTGTCGTAAATGAACAGTTAAATTCCACTATTTTTACATCGCTTTGCGATCGTTTTTTCCGAATTTAAACTCAAGAAAAAAAGACATTCTCAGTTACGGGTCATCACCCATAGGCTGTTCGTTTAGCTTTAGCAGATTACCCCAAAATGTATGATACCGTAATGAAGTGCAAGGCGTTATAATGCAACTAAGTCATATCTTTCTGTTTCTTTGCTTGTAGTTTCATCCCGGAAAATGGCAACAGATAATGAAAAAATATCACAAGCAGTGAAAGGGGCGTTAGAGCAAATTGAAAAGAATGCACCTGAAGAGAATTCGAAGCTGAGTGCAGATCCTAAACTGAAAGCTGCTATCACTGAAGCCGCCAGAGCTTCAGCTACAGAGGAGATAACGCTCGCCCAGGAGTTCGCTTCTCAACCTGATCGAGACATCCGTAAACGGCTTGCTAAGTACCTGCCCGAGGATCGGATCAAGCTGATAGAAGAAGCGCTTAGCATCCCAACATTTCGCATGGAAATAACTAAGAAGGCAGATGGAAAATATTGGGTACAGTCAACTAGGGGAGGTAAAGAGTTCTTTCCTGGAAAAGTGCTTGCCACAGTTGCTGACATCAAATCAGCAAGCATCCAACAGGAAGCCAGTATTGTGGTTGAAGCTGTACTTCTCATCTTGCAAGCGGTGGGTGTAAAGCTATCAGTGAGCGAAAACACCATGAAAGCCACAATTGAAGACACCGTTAACGCAATCGAACATTCTTCACAGTTGCAGAGAGCGATCCAGACGTTCATCTCCTCCTGGAGATCGGCTGGAGGTAATGCAATGGCAAAAGCTAAAGCCATCTTCATCCTCATCAAGGACAGCTATACAGCTGGAATCCTGTGGACGATCATCAAGAGTCTTTGCAGAGAGATGAAATGGTATGACTGGGCGTTGACTGCAGCCAAGGTGAGCGCCATGATCATTGCGGCTCTTGCCACAGAGGGAGTAGCGCTGATAGCAAAGATAGCCTTGGTTGTTTTGGCGGCCGTTGACTTCGCAAGGAAGATTGCCAACCTGGTACAACTTGAGGAAATAAAGCAAACTCTGTAGGAAAGAGTTAATGATGAAGGCACTATCGAAAGTTTTTTGGCCACAAACAGTCTGATGAAATATTTGATTATATGATATAAACGAGTTAAAATGCAAAACCATTGATTGCTTATAAGTTAAGTGTAAATTAGAGTTTGAAAACTCGAAATGAAGTAGGTAGAACTGATTTAATGATTCGGACAAAATGCCTAATTATTTCTATGGAGCTATGAAGAACTGATTAACATTGTCAACATTAATTGTTACAAATCAACGCGATGCTTAAAATAAAATAAATTTGGTGCCACCTTGCCTGACAGAGCCTGCTAGATACATAGCCTAAAGAGATCCTACTTTCTGTACGTGTATTTCCCGAGACACCTTTTAAAACTACCAAATCAAATATGAAACGCACGATGAGTATTGACATATTTTAACAAATTCAAAATTTTAAAATTTGGAATGATCCATCACTGTTACTTGTAACGAATATATATACATTTTGTTACGTTTGGTTTGTTTTGTTTCTTTTTCTTTTCTTAATCATTTTGTTTTGTATACGCGACCCACGAGGAAAGATGACTTCCTGTTAGGGAAAAAACGCAAGGCTCCACAGAATAAATGACGGAAGAGTGCTATGAGTAACTGTATGCATAGCTGAAAAAAATTTCTGAATTTTAACCTAGAATTGAAGAATTTAAAACCGGGATGAGCCTGAACGTGAATTTGCTATACATCACGCAATTAAAGATGTAAATGACAATTCAACAGTCGTTTGATTGTTTTCAATGTTTCCAGCATTTGCCCCTTATGGCTCTGCCTTGTTCAGCCGGACTGACAGTAGCTGCCTTATTTAGACAGTGAATTTAAAAGGAAGTGACTGGTAATCATACATATTCAGTGTGCTGCTTTTGTGCCGTTATACGTCATTTCAACACTCTTTAACATTTCGGTGACATTTTTGTCTGACTTTTAAGCTTGAAACTGCACCGACGATCTGAAGTCCGAAAGATAATGATTAAAAACTGATTGAACAATAGCGCTTAGCATTTGTTTCTTCTTGCCTTCTCAATGTGCTCGAAGACTTACCAGCGACTGATAAGTGAAAATGTGAGAAATATACGTTCGAATAGGCACAATTTACCCTTTAAGCCCCAGTAGTGACCAAAGTCCAATTTCTCCTTACAACGTCGCTGCTTGAATAAACATTTAAGTCAGGAGAATAAAGGGAATAATCAACCATGATATGGATTGAAACTTGAAAAATTTTAGGCTAATGTTTTTCAAGTTCTCGCATTTTCGTTTCAAAAATACGCTAGAACTGAAATCACAAGTTGTTCCTTTCAAGCCGATTGAGTTGATTTCTTTCCTCTCATCATTGTAAAATTATTTGGCAGCTGATTGAAGGTCTTATTTCATCATTTTTAACAAAAGATACCAAAAACTCCATGGTACTTCCCCTTTAAAAAGAGAACTCACCGATTACAAAGAATTTTAGCATGCATGGTTTGCACGCGACCTACCGTCTTCAAAAGAGTCGGATAAAGTTACGTTTTGGTGGACGTCAATCAAAGAAAAGCCGTTGAAATTTATTTCGAATTTTGACAAGATTCCAAGGTAACCCGGCAACAAACTAAGAATTTTACCTCGCTAAGAGAAGGTAAAGTTTATTTAAATCGATTTCCGAGCCAGATCAAGGGAAAATAACAGGTATCAGTTAATTTTCACTGCACGTGATAAATTGCTCACTTGCAGCGATTTAAAATGTAAAAAAAAAAAAAAAAAAAAAAAAAAAATACGGCTTCATCTCAACAATGTTCATTCTTTTAGATAAACTGGCTTCGAAATCAACTTTCCTAAAATTTACTAGACTGATCACAGTCCCCCTATTTTTCCATGGGATTCTCGAGACTCGTACGCTTCGATGGAACTGCCGCCATCTTGGTTTGTAAAAGCGAGCGCGATCTGGGGAGAGTGTCTTGACTACCGAGGGGAGCGGGAGTCGGTGTTAGTTGGGCGTTTAGACACTCTCCCCCGATCGCGTTAGCTTTTACAAACCAAGACGGCGGCAGTTCCATCGAAGCGTACCAGTCTCAGCTCGAAAATCCCACGGAAAAATAGGGGGAATGTGAACAGTCTAAAAGTTTACCATCTGTCAGCCGATAAAACTGCCAATTTCTTGGTTCTGTTGCCTTGAAATGTTCTCAGAGGTTTAACTGAAATTCTAGGAAATCGAGGAAACTGTATGTGTGCATACAAGAAAGAGGCCAATGAATAATGATTCAAGTATAAAAGGGTTAAATTGCAATTTAAATCATTATTGGCAGGCGCCCGAGAAAAAATTTGTGGAAAAGTAGTGTGCCGTAGTATGCTACTCGCAGAAGGAGCCAGTAGCCATCGTTTTGTATTTATAATTATTGTCAAAATCGCTCTTAACGTTTCGCGATGAATTTCGAATATCGCGTAGTTTTTACAGAATTTCCCCAGAAATGGATGAAAATAGTAAAGAACTAGTTAACCGATCTTTTTTCTTGAAATTGAGTCTTCTCAAACTGTACCGGGCACGACGTAAACATCGTGATGAATCGAACCTAGTTCAAGCCTTTATTTTTAATTTGAACTTTTGAGTACTTAAACATTCTATGGGCTTGAAGACTCGTTTGTCTACATTTTCATTGACTTTAAAGTAATCCAAAGAAGCAAATTTTCATTAACAAAGCTTGACAATTTCAGATGAAACATTTTCTTTCCATACCATTGTGGCGTGTTTGTACAACCAATAAGAATCTTTGTTTTCCCACACAGCACCTTGAGAGAATTTTCCGCGCAATACGTTGTTGTTACTAAGTTATAAAAGAATTGGTTCGTGCTTTTAGCTGTGCGTATATCGATTTATGGATGCACTTGGGAAGTTTGGAGGGCACTCAAGAAGCTAGAGTTACTCTCGGCTACGCCTCTGGAAACTGAATTCTTACACTTCTCTCGTGCTGTCTAAACTTTCGGCGAGAACAAATTCTTAAATTGATCCCGATTTACGACCGGGTAATGATACAGTCTTATAGGTGGAACCCTTGCTGGCATTTGTTGATTATCCCTGGTGATGCTGCGTCATCATTATCAATTTATAATCTGTTTGGGCATCTACTTTATTTATTTATTATATTTATTTATTTATTTATTTATTTATTTTATTGATTTATTTAGCTTTGTCCAATATGGACAGGGATACCGCAACAGCTAAGGCCAATTACTGCGGACCCGGGATATACGGAATATACGCACAAAGACCAGACCACAACACCGGGAACTACGCCCCCTACTCTTTCCCCTACTTGATGCTGCAACTTCAAGAGAAAGTCGAGATCTCATCCGGTAAACGAACTGTATATTTCAACTGTAAGTATTATGTTATTATTTTTACGCGCAAGCTACAAGGATGCCTCCTTTGGTTTTGGCCTCTGCGCGAAATCCCTACGTTGGCAATTACTTCCGGTTCTTCAAGCAAGAAAAAAACCCGATCACTTACATGCATATATCACCTGAATCAGGGAGGACTGTTTGCTCGACCAGCCAGAAATGCCATTTTCTGCAACGCAAGAATAAAATCCTTCATATTCTTCTCGGCCTGGTGGGATGTGAAGAACATGAAAAGTCTCCTGATCAATTTCTGATAGCCTCTGTGTGATGTAAAAACCTTCAGATCCATTGATGATTGGTTTGCGGTCCCTGTACCAAATTACACGAGGAAGAGGCCAGCCCCTGAAAACGCATTTCAAATCTCTTGTTTCGTTCATGTAAATGTGCCTTGGCGAGGTCGTGCTAAATATTAACTGTAGCTCTCCTAGAAAAAGAAGTAGACTTTAAGTTACAATTGTGAACGCATGTACCTTAATCTTAGTAATTTTCGCGCATTTTGCGTTAAAAAAAAAAAAAAAAAACACCGCCAAATTTAATACGCAAAAAAAGATTACGTTAAATTTAATACCGTATCATATAAACAAAGAAGTAAGAATTTTAATTTTTTAATGTTCTGAGTTAACTGGGCCTTGTGGTGGATTGTTCTTCAGGAACAGCCTCTCTTGTTCTTAATTAAAGCTGTAACTATCTGTGCTTGAAATTTAAAACATCTTTCCGGTAGTTGTTTTCGACTAGCACTCTTCCTCCGATTCACTGTTTTCTGCAGTTGGTAATTCGGCCAAAACCTCTTTAGTACAATCATCTAAGTTTCCATTTGCAGGCTCCTTGTAGCCAGATTGAAGCAGACATTTGTATCTTTCCAATATTTCCTTATTCTTTGTGACACGTGCCCTCGGCTCAGGGTTTTTAAAATAAAATAAAAACACGGACAAAATCGTGAAATTCAGTACACTTTTACTCGAATTTTTCTTGTAATCGCGAAAATTGATACTCGCGAAATTAAGTGCGTGAAAAATTAGTAAGACTGAATAAGGTAGGAAGGAGCCATGCATTGCAACTCGTTTTCATATACCTTTAGCTTGTACACACGGGAGAAAGGACAAAGACTTCAAACCATCAAAAGTGTTCTAAATAATCAGTATATTAGGGATATAACCTTTCAAGCCCTGCAGTTGGCAGGTCCAGATTACAAGGAACGATGAATTTTAACCATCAACAAATTATTATGAATAACCTCTCGAGCGGGGCAGTAAAGCTCACATTTCTTGTGCCATAATTGTTCGGGGCACTTTACTCCTTACCTTTTAGTATTTTTACGAATATTGTCTATTTTCCCTGTCAAGTCTCGAATTCATTAGCGTCATGCGCAATCGAATGTAAGTGTAAGCCCCAAGCTAAGATTCCTGTGGCGTGCAAAAACCAACACAAGCACAACTTCAAGCACGGAATACCCACTAGTGGATATTTAATCCATTGTTAAATTTCAAAAGCCTGGTTTTCGCTAGAGACGCAAGCACAATGACAACAGGCAAGCGTAAACTATTGTGATCCTTGGTGTGCGTGTGCGTTTAAAATAGTTTGTTTGAGCTCTATTCCTTAATTATATGCAGACCTAATAACATCCTGGAACGAGGCTGCCCTGATAGCTAAACGTGACTGGTAGAAAGCCGGAAATCAGATTTAATCAGTCATTGACTGACAGCAAGATTAATTTGACTTTCTTCTAGGCGTAAACATATAATTTTTCACTCGTCATCGTCGTTGTATACTTTCATCCTGCTTTCATCTTTCATCTTACAATCACGGTTTGAGGGGAGTTCTTAAAATACCCTGAGATGGTTTTCACGAGTTCAAACTCATCTTCGAATTGAAATTGGAAAGTGATCTCACCCAGCCTTGTCACCAGTGCTCCTTAGCAAATTTCGGTTCGCGATATAAGGATAAGCTCGTTGTGGCCTAGAATTAATTCCGTTAAGTTCTCACGCGTTTGAGTATCGCGCCGTAGATATCTAGGTGAATGAAATAGGTAACTTACTTGTGAAGTGTATACGGGTGCATTGACATGTTGAATTCCTGTTTTGCTGTAAAACAAGGCCAGCATTGGCTGTTACTCTTTCCTTCACTTGTTGCCATGTCATGCCAAGTGTAGTTTCGCCATTTCCGATCGAGCAGTTTATATTCACTTTGGAGTCTGGGGCAACTGTCATCTGATTGGAGTAACGGCAGTCACGTGACAGGGAACAGGAAGCCCTTATTTCACATTCTAGGTCGCTCGTTGATGAGGCACCTGTGACGCAGAAAAAGAGAAAAATCTTTAAACGCATCAAAGTGAATGTAAAGGCCACCTTTGTGTTTAATGTTTCACTCACCACAATTAAAACTTGAGGCATAAAATGGCTATATGAGGTTTCACTTTTGAGTCTGAGGATAAGATCGTAAAGTGTGATCAGTCAGTGAAGGACTAGACTGAATAATTCTTTCCTGTGGCGCTGTTTAACTCTATAAGGTGATTCTAACTTTTGAGTCTGTGGATAACATACTAAAGTATGACCATTCAAATGACAGCTACTGAGCATTACTTTCCTATTGTGATGTTTATTAAACTGTACAAGGTAGTTTAATTTTTGATCCTGTGGATAAAAACCTAAGATGTGTCCATTCAATTGACTGGTCAGGAGCCAAAACTTCAACTAAACATTAACTGATTAGCAATAATTTACTTTGGTGAAGTTTTTTTTTTTATTTTGGTAAGTAAAATACCCTACATTTTGCACAATGAATAATATTGCGCGTTCTTAGTTTTGACGACTGAAAGTACTTTTGTTTGATGTTAATTATTTGTTTACATCCTGGTGTTCTACTTTAAAGGAATTGGGCCTAGACTATGAGCAGAGCCTTATTTTTCTTAGGGATAGTAAAGCAAGTGACTTGCCACGCGAGCGCGCGAGAAAATTGTTTCCCGCACATGCTTTGCGCGCGCTCACGTACTTCGCTCGCCTTTACTCAGCCCTGAGCTGAAAATAATGGTTTACTTGTAGTCTAAATTGGATCGGTCGGGCAATGGGAAACGAAACGTTTCATTGGGATATCCTGTAAAACTGTTCGTCTCATGCTGCAGGCAGTGTTCTGTATAGTAGGATTTTGAAAAAGTAAAACGGCAATAATCCGAGGCTACAATCTTTAAACGGGTATTGACACACCTATTTTGGTGTCATTTTGCCGGAATGGCCAAAGAGCATATTTGAATCACCAGAATGGTTAAAACTGAATGATTCAGTTGTGTTCACAATAACCCTTCTAGTTCACAGAAGCTAGTATATATTATCTTTGGCTGTGGATAGCTAGGATGAAAATGGATTGCAACTTGAAGAAATTGGCCAATTTTTTTCAAGTTCTTCCTGTGTATTCTAGAGAAGTCGCTAAAAACTGATTTTAGTTAATTTTCACCTCTGAAAAATCCCTTGATATTTTCTTCCTGGTGCTCTAAGAGCAATTTCATGTTAGCAGACAGGTTCTTTGTCGAATATTTGAGCTGTTTTGACTAAAATACAGCAAAATCGTCGTGACAGAAGGCCTATAAATGAATCCCAGGGGGTCAATTTCTGTTTAAAGTTTGTACGTGAGAGTGCGTTTCTCCCCAAGCGCAAAGGTTACCGTCGCTTCCGCCCATCATTAGTCAGGTCGCGGCGGTTTCTTTAATCTTCCTACTGAAAGCGATTAAAAGCGAGTTAAATTCCGTCTCCTTCAATTCTTCTTTCATCATAACAGTTATTTTAACAGAAAAACGAGATACACCTTAAAACGCTCTTGGGCTAAATTTCACATTCCTAACGTTTTTGGTTTTCTTCTGGTTGCACAGGATGGACAGGAAAGGCAGAAAATTGAGGGCAAAAGTTGGTAAAATTTAAACCTAATACTAAATTACGTTCTTCATTTGAGTCATGTGTGAATCAGCAGTGCGTTGTATAACATTATTCATGTGATCTGTGCGATGCAAATTATCGGTCGGGGGGTACACAGCCCGCCGTCTTCATCAACGCATTGCTGATCACAAAAATTCGGCAATCAGTCGACACTTCTTAGAAGCTCACAATAGCAACAACCTTTTGAAAGAGGGCCAATTTAGAATTTGAGAAAGTACCAGAGTAAATTTGGTTGTTTAGTTTTCAATCGCTTTTCATCAGGAATCTCAAGCGTAATTTAAATATCCAGACCGATTCCAAACGTGCTAAACTTTTTGTGTAACTTTTTTACTTCACTAATAATTTTGCAACTTTTTGATGATCTTGTTCTTTATAGTATTTACATATTTCAACAAAGGTTTACGCATTTTATGACTTGATAATGAGGTTAAGCTAGTGTCGCAACGTTGTCGTTTTTTTTTCGTTTTTTTTTTTTTTTGGCAAAGTGCGCCTAATTTGCTGAAAGAAGTACGTTTTACGAAAACATACCACACACAAGCGCACGCGGCTTGCATAGCAATAATTTCGGCTTTAGGTCATCTTGCCTACAGACAAGCGATTTCAATAGAATCCAGACGTACAACGATATACCCTGAAGCTTTGAATCGAGAACTCTCTTATTTACTCTGGCGTCATATTCCTTCCGGCCGGCTGAGACCGAACTGCTGCCAACAGGTCTGTCGGGTTTTGAAATGCGCGTCCTATTGTTCCTTTCTTTTCTTTAATTATTATTTTTAGCATTAACAAACACATGGTTATTTAGTTATGATTCCATTCCTTTGTTATTTTGTCGGGGAGTAAGAAAACTAGAGACTAAAAGCATTCATCAAAACATTCTGAAGGATGTGACAAATTTTCAAAAGCGTCCACGCCCATAAAGCAATAGAATTAAGCTTTCTTGTGTGTAACTCGCTATAGTATGTGTTATTTTTTAGCCTGTTTTTAACAAATACAAAGTAATTGTTGCTTACATGAATGAAATTGTTTTGATAGTCTTTTAAAACAAACTTTGGAAAATCTCTTAACTAAAAAGAACTTGCTTTATCTGTCATGGTATGAAAACGTCTATCTAAGCGATTCGCGTTCCTCCCAAAGCCGGAAACATCGCAGTTTTTACGCGGGATGCCCTGAAGGGGCATACCGTGTCTAAAAACGGGTCGATTTCTTTTTTTTTTTTTTTTCTTCGTCGTAGTTACAAATCGGTACATTAATTTATTCATTAAACTCTCCCCTCTCCTACTCGGGATGTATTGTTCTGATTGTCTTCAACAACAGCAGGCCAATCAAAATCCATTCTTGTCGCTTATATCGCTAGGGAGGGGACCCACTCACCCTTACCTGGGTGACGTCAACACATCATTTGATATCTTCATTAAAACTGCATTAAATTGTTGCACCATATTGTTTATAACATATTCTGGACTCAAGTGTACCGTTTTCAAACAGCAATTTCACCACTTTGAAGCGGCAAATCGAAAGAATAACTTCTAAGAAGCACTCGACATTAAAAACGGTGGAAATTGGTGAGTTCATGGCGAAAGAATCGTGCTTTGTTTGACAGTCTTAGACCACGACGCGAGACTGAAAAGAGGTCATTGAGAAGCTTACGTTATCGTAATAGAATTTCAAAAACTTCCGGTGAAAGTCTAAGTCGCGTAACACAAGGGAAGCAACGTAACGTGATCGTCGTGACTCAAACTATTCCATTAGCAAGGATAGTTTTATCAATCGGCGAAACATACCGTTGAAATAAATGAATCAGCCCCAGCATCACGCGTAATGCCAGTATAGCAGGCATCTTGTTATTACTGATAATAAACATTATTCCAAAATGGCTTAATTTTTCTATTCTTTTGTTCGTATTCCAATTAGTCCTTCTTGCCTCGTTCAAGGTGAAATATTAATTTGATTTTTGAGCTTAAGAACGGGGTAAGAAGGATTAAGGACGGATTTAAATATATATTAAAATGGTAGCCATTTTGGAATATTAGGTCTGTTCTTTTTCCTTCTGTGAAAGGAAACACTGTAGGCATGTTTCCCTGAAAGGCAGTTTAATTTAACTACTTCAAAGTTGGCCCATAGAAGCTCTCTGGCATGGGTTTAACTAAAATCTCGCTAGCCGCCAGGTTTTTTATTGGTTACGTCAAAATACCGCCTTGTTGAGATAACCTCTGGGTAAATAATTGTCTTCAAACCTTCAATTTTCCCTAGCTTGCACCGTAGTCCTTCTGCGGCGCAGGCTAGTTTTCCTATGCCTTCAAATCTTTCCAACATCTTTCTGTACTGTTCTCTCCCGTTCCCCATTTCATCCTTCTCTTTCACAAACATTCTTACGGTGCCAGAATTTTACAAATTGAAGGAATTTTTGCCACAAAGAAATTAAGAAATTCTCAGAGGATTACTTGAAATATCGAAGAGATATTTTAGGAAAACCCTTAAACGCAGCAAAAACAAACATCCAATCAACTGTGCTCCCTGTTAAGGTTTGATAATAACTTACCGCCGCTGCCTTGTACTTGCACACAGAAATTTAGGACAATAATGGCGGTCACGACAGTGACGAGTACAACTCTCTCCATCATACCTGATATTCACCGTTTTCTATGACCAAGCTTTAATGCACTGTGCTTAGACAGGAGGGAAGTTTGTCTGGAAGAATATTTTACTTGTGGGCATCAGCTGACGCTCACGCGTCATAATTAGGCCTATTTTTGGTTAGACGGCCGGGACGGACCCCCCGGGGGAGGACCTGGTGCATTATGACTTTATTTGAGAGCCATTTTAGGTTTTTTTTTGTTATTATTATTTTATTTTGCTGGAGTTGTTGTAATGTGTTTCTAGACTCTATTGTGTTTGAATTAAAACTGGAAAGGTTTCTACAGAAATGTACGAAAAATATCGATGGAACGCGGAGATGCTGTAAAATTCTTGGATAAATTCCGCCAATTTCGAACATCATTCGTCACCCGCGGCTTTGAGCATTCTGCCAGCAGAATACCGCATATTTTAGCAAACGCTGACCAGAATACGGAAAAGGTAGTAACACGAGAGATATAATAAATAAACTCCGAACCAAAGAGTATTAGGCATGTTGGCGAACACAGCAGATACAGCAAAGGTGGCCACAACTTCGCTAGGCTTAGTAACATTGTACCGTGAAGGATATCGTTCCCGAGCAGCACTTTAAGCAAAATGCGCCATTTTTCTATAAGCATTGACAGCAGGCAGAACTGATACCAATTTACGAGCAGAATTTATCCAATTAAGCGTAATGCCCCTATCCGATCAGCGACCCCTCTGCCAATAATAAGGACCAATTTCCTTCCCCCCCCCCCCCCCCCCGCTCATCGCACGAGTCATAGAATGAACTGTTTCATATTCTTCTATCTTATCTGAAAACAATTGTAACAATTATGGAAAATATTGATTTGAACGACAAGCAAGTGTCATTCTGACAATGTCAACTCGTATCGTTGCAACGTTTGATTATCAGTGCACTGATCAGTAAAAAAGAGGTTTTTTTTAGGGGAAAAAATGAAACAGCTCAGCAGAATTATAATCTTACTTATTCCTGATCACACAATCCCCAAATAAACATGACGTTCGTTCGAGTAGCACTTTGGCGCGGCATGGCATAACTCAAGGTCATAACTGGTAGACAATGACACATTTATGACATTCACGGACGAAAACAAAAACAAGTCATCTTATTAAGAAACATTTTTTAAGATTTACTTCATCATAAAATGGCTGATTTTTCGCATTTTATTCCAATTTTTTTATTTAACGAGCGACGCCAGGACAAGTCAGTGACTCGCTAATGAGGTTAAGCTAGGGTCGCAACCTCGTCGTTTATTTTTTTATTTCTATTTTAGCAAAGTGCGCAAAAAAGGGAAGCGTGTTTCTGCCGGCATCCGGCCGGCTGGGATCAAATTGCTGCCAACATGTCTGTCGGGTTTTGAAATGTGCGTCCTATTGTTCCTTTCTTTTCTTTAATTATTATTTTTAGAATTATAAAACAAATAGTTATTTAGATACGATTACATTCCTTCGTTATTTTGTCGGGGGGTAAGAAAAATAGAGACCAAAAACATTCATCAAAAGATTCTGAAGGATGTGACAAATTTTAAAAAGTGCCCACGCCCATAAAAGCAATAGAATTAAGCTTTCTTTTGTGTAACACGCGATAGTATGTGTTATTTTTTAGCCTGCTTTTAACAAGTACAAAGTTGCTTACATAAATGAAATGTTTTTGATAGTCTTTTAAAACAAACTCTAGAAAATCTCTTCAATAAAAAGAATTTGCTTTTAACAAATACAAAGTTGCTTACATGAATGAAATTGTTTTGATATTCTTTTAAAACAAACTTTTGGAAAATCTCTTAACTAAAAAGAATTTGCTTGATCTGTCATGGTATGAAAACTTCTATCTGAAGGATTCGTGTTCCTCTCAACGGAAACGTCGCAGTTTTTATTACTGACAATAAACATCATTCCAAAATGGCTTCATTTTTCTATTCTTTTGTTCGTATTCCAATTAGCCCTTCTTGCCCCGTTCAAAGTAAAATATGCAGTTGATTTTTTAGCTCAGAGAAAGAGGTAAGAAGGATGGATTTAAATATCAAAAAATATTAAATGGTAGCCATTTTGGAATAAGGTCTGTTCTTTTTCCTTCTGTGAAAGGAAACACTGTAGGCATGTTTCCCTGAAAAGCAGTTTCGTTATTTTTAACTACTTCAAATTTGGCCCATAGAAGCGTTCCATGGGTTTACCTGAAATCTCGCTTTTAGCCAGGTTTTTGTTGGTTACGTGAAAATGCCGTTGTTGAGATTACCTCTGAATAAATAATTGTCTTCAAACTATCAGTTTTCCCTAGCTTGCGCCGCTGCGGCGCAGGCTAGTTTTATAATGCCTTCAAATCTTTCCAATATCTGTCTGTAATTTCTATCCTGGTCCCTATTTCATCCTTCTCTTTTACAAACATTCTTACAGTGGAAGAATTTTACAAATTTCTCAAAGATTGAAGGAATTCTTGCCACAAAGATATTAAGGAGTCAGAGGACTACTTGAAATATCGAAGAGATATTTTAGCAAAAACCTAAGACGCAGCAAAACAACATCCAATCAACTGTGCTCCCTGTTAAGGTTTGATTATAACTTACCGCCGCTGCCTTGTACTTGGACACACAAATTTAGGACAATAATGTACGAAAAATATCGATGGAACGCGGAGATGCTGTAAGATTCTTGGATAAATTCCGCCAATTTCGAACATCATTCGTCACCCGCGGCTTTGAGCATTCTGCCAGCAGAATACCGCATATTTTAGCAAACGCTGACCAGAATACGGAAAAGTTAGTAACACGAGAGATATAATAAATAAACTCCGAACCAAAGGGTATTAGGCATGTTGGCGAACACAGCAGATACAGAAAAGGTGGCCACAACTTCGCTAGGCTTAGTAACATTGTACCGTGAAGGATATCGTTTCCCAGCAGCACTTTGAGCAAAATGCACCATTTTTCTATAAGGATTGACAACAGGCAGAACGGATACCAACTTACGAGCAGAATTTATCCAATTTAGCGCAACGGCCCTATCCGATCAGCGACCCCTATGGCAATAAGAAGCACCCCCTCCCCCCCCCCCCCCCCACACACACACCATCCACGAGTCATAGAATAAACTGCTGTCCGTTGGTCTACTTTGTTTTTAAGTGAATTACATATGAAAACATTGTAACAATTATGGAAAATATTGATTTGAAACAGCTCAGCAGAATTATAATCTTTCTTATTCCTCATCACACAATCCCTAAATAAACATGACGTTCTTTCGAGTAGCACTTTGGCATAACTCAAGGTCACAACTGGTAGACAATGAAACATTTATGACATTCAGGACGAAAACAAAAACAAGTCACCTTATAAAGAAAATTTTTTTTTAAGATTTACTTCATCATTAAATGGCTGATTTTTCGCATTTTACTCCATTTCAACGAGTGACGCCAGACAAGTCAGTGACTTGATAATGAGGTTAAGCTAGCGTAGCAAGGACGTCGTTTATTTTTTTTCTATTTCTTTTTTAGCACAGTGCGTCTAATTTGCTGGAAAAAGTACGTTTTACGAAAACATACCACACACATGCGCACGCGGCTTGCATAGCAATAATTTCGGCTTTAGGTCATCTTGCCTACAGACAAGCGATTTCAATAGAATCCGGCCAGACGTACAACGAAGTACCCTGAAAGCTTTGAATCGAAAACTCTTTTATTCACTCTGGCGTCATATCAAAAAATAAAAGCGGCACTGAAAGAAGGCAAATTTAATTTACCACTATACTGTGTTGTCCCTTTGAAATTTTCAAATTTCAAAAGCAGAAGCGTTTCTGCCGACATCCGGCCGGCTGGGATCGAACTGCTGTCAATAGGTCTGTTGGGTTTTGAAATGCGCGTCCTATTGTTCCTTTCTTTTCTTTAATTATTGTTTTTAGAATTATAGAACACACGGTTATTTAGTTATGATCCATTCCTTTGTTGTTTTGTCGGGGAGTAAGAAAAATAGAGACTAAAAACGTTCATCAAAACATTCTGAAGGATGTGACAAATTTTCAAAAGCGTCCACGCCTATAAAAGCAATAGAACTAAGCTTTCTTTTGTGTAACACGCTATAGTATGTGTTATTTTTTAGCCTGCTTTTAACAAGTACAAAGTTGCTTACATGAATGAAATTGTTTTGATAGTCTTTTAAAACAAACTTTGGAAAATCTCTTAAAAAAAAGAATTTGCTTTATCTGTCATGGTATGAAAACGTCTATCTGAGCGATTCGTGTTCCTCTCAAAGCCGGAAACGTCGCGGTTTTTATTACCGACAGTAAACATCATTCCAAAATGGCTTCATTTTTTCTATTCTTTTGTTCGCATTCCAATTAGCCCTTCTTGCCTCGTTCAAAGTAAAATATGCAGTCGAGTTTTGAGCTTAAGAGCAAGGTAAGAACGGGACGGATTTAAATATCAAAAATTATTAAAATGGTAGCCATTTTGGAATAAGGTCTTTTCTTTTTCCTTCTGTGAAAGGAAACTCTCTAGGCATGTTTTCCTGATAGGCAGTTTCCTTATTTTTAATTTAACTACTTCAAAGCTGGCCCATAGAAGCGTTCCATGGGTTTAACTAAAATCTCACTAGCAGCCAGGTTTTTAATGGTTACGTCAAAATTATACCTTTGTTGAGATAACCTCTTGATAAATAATTGTCTTCAAACTATCAGTTTTCCCTAGCTTGCGCCGCCTGCGGAGCAGGCTAGTTTTCCTATGCCTTCAAATTTTTCCAATATCTTTCTGTAATTTCTACCCCGGTCCCCATTTCATCCTTCTCTTTTACAAACATTCTTAAAGTGCAAGAATTTTACAAATTTCTCAAAGATTGAAGGGATTTTTGCCACAAACGTATTACGGAGTTCTTCAGAGAACTACTTGAAATATCGAAGAGATATTTTTAGGAAAAACCTAAAACGCAGCCAAAAAAACATCCAATCAACTGTGCTCGCTGTTAAGGTTTTGAAAGTAACTTACCACCGCTGCCGTGTACTTGCACACAGAAGTTTAGGAAAAGAAAGGCGGTCGCGGCAATGAAAACTCTCTCCATCATGCCTGATACATGTATTCACTTTTCCATGAGCAAGCGTTAATGCACTGTGCTTAGACAGGAGGGAAGTTGGTCCGGAAGAATATTATACTTGTGGGCATCAGCTGACGCTCACGTGTTCTTATTAGGCCTATTTTTGGTTAGACGGCCGGGACGGACCCCCCGGGGGAGGACCTGGTGCATTCTGACTATAGTTGAGAGTCATTTTATCCGTTATTATCATTATTATTATTATTTATTTTTTTTTTGCTGGATTGTTGCAATATGTTTCTAGACTTCATTGTGTTTAGATTAAACTTGGTTTACACAAAACTGGAAGGGTTTCTAGACAAATGTACGAAAAATAACGATGGAATGCGGAGAGGCTGTAAAAGGCTTGGATAAATTCTGCCGGCAGAATTTCGAACATAATCCGTCACCCGCGGCTTTGAGCATTCTGCCGGCAGAATACCGCATATTTTAGCAAACCCTGAGCAGAATACGGAAAAGGCAGTAACACGAGATATAATAAATAATTTTTTTAAAAAATCAAATTTTCCAAGCTTTGTAATGTGCATCTCGTAGCATGCGCCTGTCTCACTCCGAACCAAGGGGTATTGCCCATGTTGGCGAACACAGCAGATACAGCAAAGGTGGCTACAACTTTGCTAGGCTTAGTAATATTGTACCGAGAAGAATATCGTTTCCGAGCAGCACTTTGAGCAAAATGCGCCATTTTTCTATAAGGATTGACAGCAGGCAGAACTGATACCAATTTACGAGCAGAATTAATCCAATTAAGCGCAACGCCCGTATCCGATCAGTGACCCCTATGGCAATAAGAAGCACCCCCCCCACCCCCCCCATCGCACCAGTCATAGAATAAACTGCTGCCCGTTCGCCTACTTTTTTGAAGTGAATCACATATTCTATCATCTTTTCTGAAAACATTGTAACAATTATGGAAAATCTTGATTTGAACGACAAGCAAATGCTATTCTGAGAACTCGAACTCGTATCGTTTTAACGTTTCATTATCGGTGCAGTGATCAGTAAAAAAAGAGGGTTTTCACTTAGGAGAAAAAATGAAACAGCTCAGTAGAGTTACTTTATTCCTCATTACACAATCCCCAAATAAACATGACGTTCTCTCGAGTAGCACTTTGGCGTAACTCAAGGTCATAAATGCATGCTAGACAATGAAACATTTATGACATTCAGGACGAAAACAAAAACAAGTCACCTTATTAAGAAATATATATTTTTTAAGATTTACTTCATCATTAAATGGCTGATTTTTCGCATATTTTTTTCCTGGATATTCAGCGAGCGACTGCAAAACAAGTCAGTTTAGGCCATTTCCGCTTTCATTATGAGGTTCAAAGGCACTTAACTTGTTTTTAAATCGCATATTTTGCATATTTTGCGTATTTTTGATATTCGTTTTACTATTCAACTAACTGTCACCAGATACAGGCAAAAAGGAACTTCGTAGGGGGCTAATGAACTGTCCATAAGGATGTCCGTGTTGACCGGATTCTTGCGAATGATCATGATGTTATTTCGTAAATCTATCTATCTATCTATCTCTAAGGAGAAAAAACATTGTATTTTTATATCTCCAAAACACAGGAAAAATACTAATAACGATGAACAAAAGTAGGCAAGTTTCTTTCAGAACCAGAGTGATATCAGAAGGTATATATCATTTGACAAGATTTTAAAACTTAGCCATGATTTAAAAACTCAATTGCCCCTGGTAATTTTAGAGCAAACCTCAAGTGTCTGGCTTAACAAAGCTCTCCGTGATAAAGATATAGCAGAATGAACCTGACGGATGTTCGTAAAGCAAGGGTTTCATTACTGTACCATTTCTTGAACAAAGAAACTCACCGGGCTGTCTGATAAACTCGCCTCAAAGTGACATGGCAACATTCATCAGATCAATAAAACTTCTACATGTTTAAAAAAAGGTAAAAGGATACGATTCGGAGTTTTACCATATAGTTCACAGTGTCACTAATCAAATTGACTTTGCTAACTTGAGCTTCGTTTTTAATATCAGAATTAAAATGAACTGATCAACAAAAACATTGTTTGTTTAACGGGAAGTCCGTCAGGCGAGTTCGTCTTCACTGACTTGAGAACTTTCCCTGAGGAAGTCAGTGAATTCCTGCTTCGACAAAGTGGGATATCATTTCCTTTGTGAGGATAAGTTTCTAAAAAAATGCGGTGCTGCGCCTGTGGGGAGTAGAAGGGATTGTTTGATTTATTAGCAGAGTTGATAACTAAAGGCAAATTGGCCACCGTAAAGAGATTCGAGTGCTGACGTTTCAAGCGTTAACCCTTCGTCAGAGCGAATCGAGTAATTGTGGGTTGTACGTGTTTATATAGTGAGCAGTCGAGCTACTCTCCTGGCGAGCGCATGGTAACGTGGAAAACAAGAATAAATCAGTCGAATGAAAAGCGTTCGTTGATTCCGTGGGGATTGAGAATGCTAACTTGGAAAATTAATGTTTGTTCTAAAGTTTTGTGGGTTTCTGTGTTACCATGATAAAGAGAACTGTCACAGACTGGCATGTGTTTGTAAAAGTGGTTAGGTAGACTAAAGAGTCGAGCGACTGGTTTACTTGTAGAAGCATCCGTGCCTTATCTTTCAACGTCTCGAAGATGTTCGCGAAATCGGTCGCCTAGTCTCCTTCCTGTTTCATCAATGTGTATTGTTGCGGTACCGAACAAAAACATTTTCTCTGCGATTTTCTCTACCCTATTTATCACCCGACCAAAAGTTTGATGCCCTATTTATGACCTGATAGTGTCTGGTCAACTTCAGTTCAAAAACACCTGGAGCCCAGCGCGTGAGAAGCGCAGCCGTTGCGGCACGTACACAGTTGCCGTAAACATCAAGATCAAGAACTAGCTTCTTCTAAAAAAAGAATAAATTCAAGACTAGAGTGCAAAAATTGATACCCTATTTATAACCAAAATGGCCGCAAAATGGCTAAAATTTATGAACAAAGCGGCTGAAAAACCATATCCTTTAGGGCCGCACATACCTATATAGCACATATAAGGGAGTTCCCCCACCCCCAGGGGTTATCTTAACCTGTCAGGGAATCAGACCTAATTTTGGCAGCGGTCTCAGTTATTTCCGCTCCTCGAGAAAAAATCTTTCAAACTTGACCTCCAACATAAGTAACATATTGTAATAGTGTTTGAATTTAGCGTCACAACGCTAAATAAAGTACGACATCTTGCAGCATGAACAAATGACCGGGACGGGCAGTACAAAAAGGTTGCAAATTATGCTGAATTCTACCAAAGACAGAAATACTCAAAAGTTCATGCTGTGTCGCACGCGAGCACAGAGCTTCAAAAGGAAAGGAAACGAAAACCACAGTTTAAAATTGGCAAACTTTGGGTGGTCAACAGAAATCCAATATTTCCTATCTGCGCAGTGGGAATAAATAAACAAACGAAAACTGAAATCATGCCAAACTGAATGCTTTGTCATTCTCTCAGAGAACTGGACATGACGTTGCAATTGCCTAAAGTAACTCCTAACCTGCGCCAGTCCAGGCTAATTACGGATTCAGAATTAAAAGAGGATCGAAACTTTGCTTTTTGCAAATTCTGAAACACATTCACTAGCTAATGAGACTATTCTCAACAGAAATAAAGAAAGACAGCAAGCTAACAAGAAAGAAAGAAAAAAAAGGAAGAAAGAAGGAAAGAAAGAAAGAAAGACAAACAGTCTTAAGTACTATACAACGAACCATTCTGCTGGACGCTATAAGAATTATGAACATTGCACTTTCACACTAGATTACGTTACGTTACGCTGTTTTTCTATATTTTAAATTTGTCTTTGTACAGCAACCGGTACTCCATAAAAGATGAAAGGAGTTTGGCATTAGGCCCCTCCTTATAACCTAAGACCAAACGTGTAACTAATTATAGACAATTGTCAATAAAGAAAGAAAGAAACTTTTAACAGTAATAATGCAGTGCGAAGCGATGGCAAAAACGCAGCTGTTAGCCATCTTTTGGACCTTGCATATATCTTTTAGAGACTTTTTAGACCTTTTTAATATTAAAAAAAGGAAAACATTTGAAAACATATAACAAACACAACATCTTGCAGCAAGAACAAATGGTCGGGCCCGGCAATACAATCAAAGGCTACTATGAGCCAACTCGTGAATACAGAACTAAGAGAGACTGAGAGAGATATATTTTACAGTATTAACCTTATTGAAAACAACATTTTAACCGTTATGTAGTGTTCTCCATTCGATTAGTCAAAAATTCATGTGGAGCCAGCAATTCGGTCTCATCGTTCGAAAATTTGTGTAGTTCATCGAACTGAGATTCTTAAAATCCTCAATATCCCCCTTTTTTGCTGGTCGAGTGTTCTTTTAATCAGTCGAACTCCAAACCGTGCATCTTAATTCAAGAAGGAGGAAAACTTAAACGAGCCGTAAGAGTATGCTATATTTGCTGAAAGTTTACAGCCCAACGAGTGCTGATGGAACGAGCGAGTGACATTTTCCACACATTGCGATCACTCGTTCACTGCGCATGCATAACGGTGCAGCTTATTTCACGGACCAGACCAGACGGAAAAGATAATGAGAGGGCTTATTATCAAGAAAATTCTCTAAATCATTTGAATCATTGTGTTAGCCGGCTACAAACTCACAGCATTAATTTCCAAATTCACATATCTTTAAACATTGCGTAAAGATACTTAAATTTAGGATGTCTAATGAGTCTCTAAAATCTTTACGCGCTATCGCATACCACAATCTTTTATAAAGCCGGACTTTACGCAAATGTGAAGATCCTCGTAAAGATTGCGATCATTATGGTTGTGTAAATTTGTGATTTCTTGCTGTGTGCTATGTATAAGAAGCTAAATTAATCGAAATGTCGAGATGAACGGCCGCAAAGATGTGGGTAAGAGTTGTGTAGACTTCCCTAGCCTGCAAGGAAGCTCTCCAATCTGGGATGTGAATGCGTGCAAGATACAATGTGTCACTCATCATTGCAGGAACGTAGAAAACTGAGAGTCTGGCCCTTTACTTTGTCAGTATGATTTGTTTGTCTGACCCAGCCTTTCCTAGTGATATAAGCGTTAATACTTCTTGTATAAGAAAGACACATAACTTGGAACTGAGACATTTACAGTCGTTTATAATCCTTACAAGTATTTTTTTTTGTTTGCGTGTTCCAGTAAATGAAAACGATTTCCTGTCAGAAGGCTGTTAATGCGAAATCCTCATGTCAAACCGTCGTACCGGCAGATCATCATGATGTTGCCGGCCTCATGAATTTTTCAAGCAATAATGACCGCCCATTGCTGCTTTTTGGCGGTTTAATCTTGATTGAAGATTAAAAGACAACAAACTGAGGAGCGTGCCTAAAATTTGTCTGGGTCGGTATAAAAAGTATGGCGAGCGATATCTATGTTAACTCGAGTTCTACAGATGTTCTTATCAAAGTTTCGTTCAGAAACTGTTTTCTTACTTTATAGATACTTTTAAATTGGCCACGGGAAGTTGTTTCGGTTTAAATACAACCTCAGTGAAGTCCAATAAAAATCGGCGTCTGTCGAGAAGACCCTAAAATCCTATCTGAAAACGTTCATCAGTTTTGAAGACCTTCATTTCTATGTTCGCATTCGTTAATTTGCTCCCTGGTCTCACCTATCCTTCTTTTTCTCATTTTTTTTATTACAAACATCATTGCTTACAGAATAAGATAAATTTTAATTTATTGGTTTAGTGCCAAAAATTAAGCTGCTATTAAGGATCCTACAAGGTAACAAAAACATGCAATAAACTGTGCTCCCTGATATGGTCTGGAAATTACTTACCATCACTTCCTTGTACTTGGACAAAGAAATGTAGCACCACAATGGCAGCGACAGTCGCGGCAATGAAAGCTCTCTTCATAATGCCTGAAATTCCCTGTTTAGTGACGAAGAGTAGGACTGTGTAATGAGACTTGCCGTGATGGAAGCCTAGAATGATGCAAGTCCAAACAGGCGGTAGTTTTTGGTTTCAATTTGTACACGTAGTTCATCATGAGGCACGTGCTCAACGCTCGTTGTGTCATTGTGTAGGATGTTTGTGTCAAACGACACTGGCCACAACTTAGCCTCAGGTTTAGTTTTAATTGCCTGGCCCTTAGTTGTTAATCATTCTTGTTGTTCCTGTTGTTTCAATGTTTTTTCTTCTTGTTCAGTTGATATTTATTAATTCCTTTTTAAAACCTTTCAAGTTAAATTTTCCGAATTGTGGATTGGAAATCGGTTGAAAACAAACAGGAAATAACCTCTCTTGTCTCCCACTTTCGTCAAAACATAAAAAAAAACACTAGCGCTGGTAGAATGATCCAGATCCTGCATGTGAAATGAAACGTGTCTCTTATACAAACAGCAGGCCCGTACAGTCTGAGCACAATATTTTCTCGACAAATTAGGACAAGTAAAGAATAAAAGAGAAAAATAGATTAAAAATCTATGCAATTATCGATGCTGCATTGCAACCTTACATACAATCTTTTTTTTTATTTATTATTTTTTCAATAAGAACGTCTAATTTTAAGGCTTAGGCTGAACCTTCTTATTTTTTGGCAATAATAAGATGTTCTTAAGTTACCTGTTATAGTATTTCAATGAATCTACGCGGACGTGACCAAGACACCTTCCAAAGAGCAATATGTGCCCCCCAAAATGTGGTGCCAAGTTGCTTGTGACATGCTCTGTTGCTCGGCTTACATGTACTCTTAGTGCTGAGTACACTGAAGATGTCGGGACAGCAAACGTGAACTCTCGGTAAATTTGGCTTTACGAAATCGAAAGGTATCGACCACAGAGGTTCGTGACATTAACCGTTATCAGATGTTTCGGCGAAAATGCAGTTCTAAATCATCATGTGTAGCGAGTGCAACAAACTCTCAGCCTGGGTAATGTTCTTAGTATGTTCTTAAATTTTTGTTTATCTCGAGTCTCAACGTTCTTATGAAAAAGGTTCTTATAAAAAAAAAGAGTGTAATCGAAGTCTGATGATACAGCAGGCGCAGTAATCTCTCATTATTTTCTTTGTCCCCTGCCGTCAAGAATTGCGTAGGATGATTTTCAGAAAACATGTGAGAATTTTGTCGCGACATCGGAAACTGTCAGTAATAGAGAGGTGTCCGTAAGGAGAGGTTTTACTGTATTGTTTATCTTGCTGTATTTTACAAAATGAAAAAATATATATAATTAGCTCGCTGCTTAGTTGGTTAGAATCGATTAGCGCCAGCCGTTGTTGTGAATCAAAACTAAGGCCTACAATCCTGGATAAAACTTTCGGGACACTTGGCCTTTTTTTTTTTACTTTAAAACATAAAAATTATTTTTTCCCCTCACCCCCCTAAACAATGTTGAGAGTCAGGAGTCAGACATGGCACGAAAATCTTGTACATTTTATCAACTTCAGACACGGCACGAAAATCTTGTACATTTTATCAACTTCAACATTGTTTAGGGGGGGGGGGGGATAAGTTTCTAAGATTCTTTTTGGAACCTTAAACTATCGGTAGTTGTGAATTTCACAACAAAACTTGTAAAAAAACGTCAAGTGTCCCGAAACTAATTGGCCAGGATTGTAGTAAACGAAGAAACATGACTAGGCAAAGATTATTCCTTCAGAAAACCTCAACAAATATCTGAACTAACATTCGTTTCCTGTCGGCAAGGCTTCAACTAGATCATCTCTCAGGAAATCTGTTATTAAAGATGAATCGCATTAAGAAGCGGAAGTGCGGCAAATGTCCGGTTGGCCATCCTTAGAAAAAAAAAACTTTGATAGATGCTTTTTTTTTGTCAGTGACACAAGCATACTCGGAAATGGGGTTATCCACATTATGCTGGCATAATCAGTTTGATCAAAGTATAGTAGTGATCGCGAGGCAAAAGAATCGAGCATTGTGCTGGAATAATAGTGCGAAGTTTCTTTGACTCTTTGTGTTATATTAAAACTTTGCCAAAACCATAGAATTCCCACACAAGACACTGGCCCAGATACCACGTTTTAAGACCAGGCCTTGGTTAGAAATTTGTAAAAACATGGCCTCCAGCAGTTCAGTTCTGCGACATTGTCAGCTGCCTTCTCGGATGAGTCGTCTCAATAATTGAGCGAGGAAAATCACAATAAAAAACTAGATTTATGGAGCAACTGATAGTGATGTTATTTGAGCATAATAGTGACATTTTTTGGGCATAAAGAATTTGCATAATACAGTAAAAACCCACGTATAAGAACCTAGTGATTTAAGAGCCTACAGGCTGAAATTGGGCATTTTAATACCCAAATATATAAGAACCTATTTAGCCTGGCAAAGAAAAATAGGTTCTTATACAAAAAAAGAAAAAAAAAAAAAACTCATTTTATTGCCAAAATACTGGATTTTTGCTGTTTTTATTTATATATTTCTATTGACAATGTTTCATTGATTTTTGTTTCTTTTTTAGAACATGACGAGCTTTTGTTTTTTTATTTAAATTTATGTGAACATTCACTGTAAATTCTGTCAGCCCAAAATGTTTTGTTCTTTACAGCATGGAATAATTAAGCAAACAAGATAGGTCTTTTTGCTGTTTAACATTTACATGATTATCAAATACAACTGTGAAATATGGTAGCCTATGGTACTTAATTTATTATTGTTTAAAAAACAAGGATTAGCATATTTGCTGTTTAAAATACAAATGACAGTAGCTCTCTGAATGGTATCACTATGACAAATCCTACAAATAAGAACCTACTAAGAACCTAATCAGCCTGACTTCGGAAAAACTACCCCAAAATATAAGAACCCATTCAGCCTGAACCCAAAAATTCTAGGTTCTTACACGCGGGTTTTTACTGTAGTGTGAAACATAGAGCTTATATGGACAACCCTACTCGGAAAAAGAAAATTCGAGTTCTCACAACAGGAGTTAAACCTGAGACGAGATGCTCTACCACTGAGCTACAGGAGAATTGCCTGGGTCAAGGCCATTAAACTGGTTCATGTGACAACATTCTACATACTGTTAGGATTACAAACTTCGTTTTATTATCTTTGGCGTATGATCCAGTGGTAACTCAAACTTCCCTAGTATGGTAAGCCCACAATACCGCAACTCAAAAGAAACATACGATTACCACAGACACGTCTATTCATTTTATGCACTGTGAGCTGTAAAAAACGGTGAAGTAAACATAAAACGTTCTTTTTGATCTCAGCTTCTCGTGTACACTTGGAGAGCCTATTTAACTTTGTGACACATTCTCTCTCTGTTGTTTCTCTTTTTGTTTCACCTTTAGCCTGATTTGGCTTGGTCCTCTATGTAACACGCCAGTAGAAATCAAAGAAATTATGACTCATCAGTGCCGGTAATTTGCCTGTTAACGGTTTCTGGCCTCAAAATTAATATCATAAAGTATTTGAGATGAGAAGATCGTAGACCTAAAAAATTGACCAATTTTGCCTGTGTAACAAACCTTCTTATTAAAGTAAACTTAGCTTGGATTTGATAGAGTGGTTCCAGCGTTGAGAATCAAAGCAAGTTAATTAGCAAACGTAAACTAAACCTATAAAGCAAAATATATTGGCAAGTTATACTAATCAAGTTTTACCAATCGACTTTAAAGATGGAGAAATGGAGGTTTAGGGTATTGCGGTACGGAATTAACCGGTTGGAATTCGTAAACGTGGCTTCGTGGCTATCTCGTCGGTTTTTTTTTTTCATTTTCCCTTCTTCAAACATACTTGTCGAATGTCTGAATCACGAATACGGGCACGAGGATACTTGTCAATGAAAAGTTGCTCGCTTGCACTGCGAAACGTTTTGCTCCAGTCGTCACGTATTGCTTGAGAACGTCTCAACGAACTTTGTCTTCTGCGAAAACTGAACTAGCAAACAATAACTTACCACGAAAAACTGCTCATACACGAACTGAAACAATGATTTTCAAAATACCGGCTTGGTCAAGTGAAATTTCAGGGGCACCCAACAGATCGTTTAGGCAAATTATCTGTTCGGAAGGCCCTTAATCCCCTACAATTTGTAAAGGAAATTTCCACCTCGAACGTTCGTGATATGGAAAATTTAAGGCCTAGTGTTTTCGGATTGATAAAAATTTGGTTTCGAAGAATGGTCAGCAAAGACTTTCGGAAAGGAAATAAGACCTAAGGTTTTCGAGAAATGGACAAAAATGCCCTTGTAATTTCGAAAAGACTCAAGTTCCCCTAGAATGACCGAACAGATAAAAATATTATAGCGTGGCCTGAAATGAAGCTACAGAGCTTTAAAGGCACCCCAGATAGCCTAAAATTGCGTTTCAAAGGATTTGAGGGAAAACTGTCGTTGGGTGCCCCTGAAATTTGTTCTGTTCCCAAACTGCTGTGTTGGCGTTACGAAGGAAACCCTCTTTCGAAAGAAAATGTTTAATACTCAGCATAAACCACTTCTTCATCGAGAACACTTGAGTAACAACACTTAAGAAATGGTAACCTTACCGCTTGCAAGGCAACAAAGAAGGGTGAGTGTTGCTTGGGGCGATAGCCAATAGATGTTCTAGCTTCTTGACCGCGTAGCAAACCTCCCAAGGGCATACATAAGTTGATAGTTGTACCGATTTATCATTACAACTTCACGCAGATGTAAGTGCATTTTTCAGAAATGGCTGACTCCGCTGGAAATGTAGCCTGATGGCTCTCTTTATCCCTTTGGGTATTCCGCTTCGACAGCCGCGGAGAATGTGGCACTGATAAGTTCGGTTTTACTTGGTTGAGAAAAAGCGGAGGATAACTCATTATGAGAAACTTGTTCACGCAAACATTAATAAAGAATTGTCAAGCAACCTTGTCAAAACTTGTCAAACTAACTTTCTCGTCTGCAAACAGCCTTCAGCGGGTTTATTTTAGGGAAAATCAAGAGCCCGGAAAATTTATGGGCTTTCTGGCAAATTTTCATTACTTGCCTCGACATGAAAGCCGGAAATTTTGGTTGCCATCTTTTAAACAATAGTTTTGACTATACCAAGAAAACTGCCAGAAAATGGCATTTGTGGTTTCTAAGTGTGGTTTTCGGTCGAGTTCAGCATTAGACTGATATTTTCATACGCGTGAAATACGTCCACCCAACCCACCCGCACGCACCTTTCATCTCCTCACTTGGGGAAGATGATTTCCTTAAGTTTGCGGCTGGCGTATTTCCCTTCCTAATACTGTCGCTCAGAAAGATGGCCAATCACTTGTGGTTTACTTGAGGAGTGAAATGGTTTTAAAATGAGACAGCAGAGGTAAATTAATGAAACTATTATTCGTATTTTTAACTTTCTACGCTCTCTTTTCCTATTAGTGTTGGTGGCGGGTGGTGGGAATATTATCATATTAAATACTCAACCAAACGTTGGCAGGGCGAAGGGTGACAGATTAATTCATAAACGAAATTAAAATCACGTAATCTTGACAAGTTTGTATGTTTCTGAAGTTTAAGAAACTGTTTGCTTGTTGAATACGAGAACGCCCTCTGCAGTGTTTTGATGACTAAAAAGCTTTGTGCGTGGAGTAATTGCATTAGAGGAGGATTCTTAACTGCCTTGCGGCTTCTGGTCTTTTGGAAAGAGACAACAAATTATTGGAGAACGCCATCTGGAGTTTTTTATGACTTGAAAGCTTCGCATTTAAAAATAGATTCTGAAATGTTCCTATGTGCGTGAAAAAATTTCATAAAAAAGGATTCTTAACAACTTAATAACAGTAACACTTTACCGCTTCTAATAGTTTGGAAATATGAGAATTATATGAGACGCCACAGTCTGTAATTTTTTTTATGACTAAAAAGCTGCGCGTTTAAAAATAGATTATAAAATGCTTCTACGTGCGTCAACTGATTGAAAATTTTCAATAAGGAAGGATTCTTAATAAGAACTTACAGCACTTTGCCACTTTAAATTTCTGTCGGCTCGCTTAATTGTTTTCGGCAGCGAAGATTTATTAGCCTTTAACTTCGTTTTCATCTCTTCCAGTTTTATTTTACTTTTACGCTTGGCGAAATTTACAAAAATCACACAGCTGGTAGCCTTCCGTTCAACGCCTCCTGAATGTACACCTCAATTAGGGATCACGGCGAAAGTCTCAGCGAAAATGACACACGAAAAGTAGAATTTCACGATTCTCGCACGGCCTGCGCGATTATTGAAACTTGTTTCGAAAAAACGTCGGGTGTAGGATTCGTAAGAAAATTGACCGTCGGGTGTTTAGATTTTGGGATGAAACTTGAATTTGGTCATTTCACGCCTTTGTTCGCCACAACGCGGCAAACTACGAAGTGGAATAAAAATAAGAACTGGCGTACTGCCTAACTTTAAACAACTTTTTAGCAAAAATAAAATAATATATATATATAGAATTTAAAAATACATTTTAAGCAAATTTAGAAGAAAAATACTAAATTACTTTTAGCAGTTGGATTGTTTATTTTATATTTTACTTTCATTTAAATTCTCATTGATGTCATTGTCGAATAGAATAAGTAACTAGCTGCAAAATGAAATATGACTACTTTAATCCGGTAATATATAGCTCCAATTCAGTACGGTAATTTGTCTGGTATACTGAAGGCGTTTAACCACGTAAAATTTCATTTATTACTGTCCGTTCCACGATCACAGATTCTGAGAAATAAAAGGTAATACGCAAACGAATTATAAAAAAAATCCCACTCGCTTTATTTTCTTAAACCGCCATGTCTTCAATGTCATGATCAAATTCTAGTTTCAGTGAATCTGAGCTCTACCAACAGGAGAGCTATCACTTATTCATCAGGCTTTCAACATAACAGCACATTCCTTTTACATTGTTATTGGGGAGGTTCAATTAAGCATGTATGTATGTACATACAAACACATAGAAACTCACTTTTGATGGTCAACTGGAAACTTCCCTTGAGGGATAGTTACAGCAGTAACCAATGGTCGCAAAGGTCTGGCCAATTCTCTTCATGTCTCGAGGACTCTTCTAAAGGCCTGCATAGACGAGGACAATTGTCATTGACGGCTATTTTCAAGAGACAACTTTTAATTCAATCGATAGGAATTGGTGTTCGGAAATGCGTTTCCACACATGCCTGCCATACGGTCCGCGCGTCTGAAATTTAAATCAACCAATCAGATTTCAGCAACGGGTCAAAACTGAGTTTTCATACGTCATTGATATCTGCGCTCTGTGATTGGTTGTGCCAAGCAAGAGAAATTACATGAAGTGTTTATTGAAAGCGCAAGGAAAATATTTAGCATGGCCTGAAGTGTTGTTTTCTGTTTCGTCCTTTTTGATTTTACCAAGTTCACGACGTAGCACGGCGACTATAAGTATTGATCGTTTTACTGCGTCGTTTTGTTTTCGGTTGAATGACCAGTATATAGTGATCTTCGCCGCGTGAGGGTCACAGTGAAGACTACGACGCTTTGGCCGACTGGACGCGTCGTACAATTTATGGACAGCTTTTGTTTACATTCTGGTTGTGAAATATCCTTTTCAAATTGTTCTTACATTTCTGAGAGACTGATCTCGCCGGGAAGGAATTGTAGTGTTTAGGGATACAAATTCCCGACCTGTTTCTCTGCTAGGTAACAACGAGTATAAATCTTTGAGAGTTTTCAACGTCCTCTGCTTGCAATCCTTCTGCAGCACTTGTATTTTAAAGCTCAAAAAGTGGCTATTGTCAGTGTCTGTAAGCTCGGAACGGAATAAGAAGGCTATATCGATCAACTGTGGACTGGACTCTTCGCTCACCGACCAACATATGTGATTTCATTATAATTTAAATAATTTCATTAATTAACTTACTAACTTTATGGCTAGTTTTATTGTCATTTATTGTCCCTACATTTTTTGTTTTGGTAATTGGTGATCTGTCTCAGTATGAGGTGCTTTTACCCTAAAATTTTACGGATTATTCTTATGGCTATTTTAGATATTTTTTACTTTTTATTTACCGATTTGTGCCATTAAATCAGGTTATAAATAAAGAAATTATATAAATTGAATAACATTGGTAAATGTATTGCCAGCCAGATCCATCACCCCTTAGACAGGGTGCCCTACTATTGTTACCGCGCAAACAATAGTAGGCACCGAGATACCCGGGTTTCCTATGGGTAGTGCTCTCTAATACAGGAATATTTTTGCGCAGTTTAAAACTATTCGGAGAAAACAGAACTGAGCAAGTGCTCTTGGTATCCCATTGCATTTAAAATAAAATGTTTGCAATTGGTGGAACCCCAAACATGAGATTGAAAGGAGGGAAATAGAGCCCCCCCCACACACATTTGAGCTAGAGTAAGAATTTATGGATGCCAAACATCAGACACTTTTATCAAGTTAGTGTGCCAAGGCCATGAGCAAGAGGTGGAAGGTACAATGTAGGGCGAGTTTAGATAGGGTAACAAAGAAACAGCCAAAGTAAAAAGCCAGACAAAATATTAGAAGGAAATGCACGCCTGTGAAAATTCAATTTTTATTAACCGATTGAATAATGAAAAAATGCCCTGAATAACCTATTAATTTTTTTATTATTGTTATTTTTTCTTGGTTCTTGTTGACTTTGTTTTCAGGGTGTTTTTTCTCTTTCTTAGTTATATGGAGCAGTTGTCAATTGGGACCCAGCCCTGTTACTTCTCCCTGCCATACCCCTCCTTCTTTTGTACGTTGTTGTTGTTGTTTTTTTTCTGTATATTTTGTTGGCTTCCGTGGCAATTCAATGAAAATTGAGAAGAATGACTTTGGCTTCCGTGGCAATTCAATGAAAATTGAGAAGAATGACTTTGGCAATTACAAAGAGACTCGAAACAGTAGATGCAACACAGTAAATGGCAAAACATAAATAGATCCCATGTGATTGATAACATCTACAGTATATTTTATTAGATGAGGGATGGTAAACAGGAGCATGTGGAGAAAGCCACAATCAGTTGGGAGGCCTAGAATGAGGTTGATGGGAATACTGGCTATGAGATGAATGTGTTAGTTGTCATAGCTCCTCTAAGTAGCTTTTGTGGATAAGTACTGAAGGATATATCCTTGCAAAATCCCATCAAGGACCTTTCTGAAAACCATTTTAAGTGACCGGAAGCTTCCTAATAAAAGATTATTATTATTGTTATTATAATGAAGTGCCAAGAGTTGTCTGGACATGTAAGATTGATAACAATAATTATTGCTGAACACTTATACTAATATCAGTTAACATAATTTGGTTTTCTTTAGTGTTGGCTTTAATAATGAGTAACAACAAAAACCGTTCAAAAACTCTGGGTCAAGAGGAACATATAATAATTGATGGGATTTAGAATTTTTAAATTTATTATTCTTGATTTTTGAACAATCTGCAGTTCTATGAAGTCTACTTGTCTGACAGGTGTGTAAAGTTTCAATAATAATAAGGGAACTAATGCGAATTTAGGGCTTAAACTTTATACTGTTTTGAATCAGGGTTTGGATTATCTTCATAAATCTGAATAACAAGAACAGGAATCACGTCTAAATTTATAGGTAAATGTCTAAATGTAAATAGGTGAAATTTTAACAACTAGCTACTAATTAACTACTAACTAGCAATAGAGTGATTTGAAAGTCTGGCCCGCCTAGATTAGCACTCCCTACCTGCGGGCCAGTTCACTACCTTGTTCTTCTTGGTTGGATTTTTGAATCTGAACTTGAAACTCAGAGCAAGAGGTAGATATTTATAATATTTTAGCAAATATTAGAGGTACATGTTGTGCGAACTCAGTTCCCAAATCTGGCCTGGAAATGTCTGTTGTCTCAGCTGAAAAAGAAAATGACGGCTTACTCGCTGATAACTCACAACAAGCTCGGGGCGGTGATTCGAAAAAAGTGAGTAATGCATGCTATCTGCCATTACAACCAAATGAAAAATAGAAATTGAAATTTTTTCGCGGATACATCATAAAGCCGCAAACTAAATTTAAAAAAAAAAATCATGCGTATACAGTCGTGTAAATAACTTTATTCTGTTTACTTGTATACATATTTATTAATTTATTTAGTGCTATATTTTATATGTAAACGCATAGAATAGCGCAAACTGTTTAAGGAGTACCTCATTTAAAAAGCACTGCCCGCGTCGGATGGCCGCGGTTGTCAAGGTTTTTCGCTCTCCTTCTTTTTAACGCTGTGAGGTGTTATTCCCTAAGTGAAGCTAAGTGGCTGTGTGCAAAGTTCCAGAATGCTGGGGAAAGGTATCTAGTGGTTTCCCGTTTGCTTTAGGTTGGAGAAATAGGCCATTTTCGAGAACTCTAGTGCGGCTGGAGCGGCGATAAACAACAAATTCGATAGTATTGTCATTTAGTCCACAGTGAAGTGTCACTTGCTAATGACGTAGGATAACCAGTTTTGACTGCCGCTCGTACTGCGGGCTCAAGCTCCGTATGGCAGGTGAAGAGTTTACTTGTCGATAATTAGTCTGTATGTCTTGAGGGAGCCTGGAAACTTGGCTTGTAATGCGCATGTGTACATCGTGCAGAAAATGTCGGCCACGACCTACGTCGCTGCAAAAAAAGACTCAATTAATTGATGAATTTTTCACAGACGGGAGAAAGTGAGTTGTCGATAAAAAACTGCATTGAAAAGGAAAACAACTTTGATATCAGCGACTTTATTTTCCACCATTTGTATTCCATAACTTGCCACACCGCGAGATGTTTTGTCATCGATAACTTTTTGTTAACGATAACAGTATTCTTGCACGGTTCCTAGCAATGCAGCTTTCTAGATGTAATCTGGTCTTATTCTCAAGCCGCTAATCGAGACATTTTGACTTTGTTCTCAAAGCTCTTTCTTTCCGCTTTAGAACATTTTCAATAGATTCTTCTCCAGCCAAGTCAAGTTCACACATTTTAATCCAGTATCAATCACACGGAACCTGAAGTGAACTCCTATAAAGTGCGATGACAGTTTTTAAAACGCTCAGATGCTCTACAAAGCAAATCCATAAGCACTTTGCAATTTCAGATGAAAGCGTCTCAGTAGCTCTTCCTCTAGAAGGCAGTTCTAAGTTTTAAATTTGTCAATATTTACAGTGTACCTATTCAAATAAAAGCGAATTAATATTATTGGGCGAAAATTTTTTTTTAATACTTCACGCAGTGAAATTTGCAATTTGCTAAAAAGATGCCCGACAGGCGGGCAAATTCAACATTCCGCATTTAAAAATTGAACAATTGTAACAAAACCTTCATTTGATGAACGTAGCACTTAACAACTAAAAGCTAATAAACTTGTGGCCCTCAAAAATGACAGCACTTTCCCATACAAGGCTGTTTCAAGTCATGCATCGATTGATGATTTAGATCGAATGTGGCCATTCAAATGAAAGCTAATGATCATTACTTTTCTTTGATATGAGTTACTTTCACAGTATTTGACGAAGTGAAATTTACTCGGAATGATGTATTATTCAAAGTGACCCAGGCACAGGAGTCGAACCTAAGATCTTCTGATTACTAGTTCGGATGCTCTACCTGTAATGAACTATAGGAGACTCGTAGGAGCTTAGGCCATTAAACTAGGTTCATGGGACAAACATCCTGTATACTATATAATATTTATTTAACTTAAACTGCGATGGAGGCGAAATGTTAAATTGTTTTATGCAATATTCGGTAGTTGTTCTCCTGAAGACACGACAAAAACTACAAAAGGTTAGAATTTAACTCTACAACTATGGATTCGATGCAAATTATGATTAATTGAATGTAAACATTTACAATGTCTCCGGTAGAAAAGAAGCTCGCTTGTTTTGTGATTCGAATACCAAATAAAGCTGGTTCCATTTTGATAATTTTTCCCTTGACAAACCAGAATTGATTGAACGTTTTAAAACGTTAACTGTACTACATTCACGTGCTCTTCAAAGGACTTCAAATACAGAATCAAAAAAACTCAATCGTCATGAAACCGATGAAGGTCAGCTATCGAAGACTTCTTCGCCCGTTTACTGACACAACATGGCATTATCATCGATTACTTTGCCTTTCGGTCGGCCCAACAGTAAGTGATATTCTATGTAAGAGCCGCCATCCGTGGGCAATATTAACAATGCACTGTGACGCTTTTTAAATATTAAGGACAGGTTAATATTTCTGAAAACCAAGAGCGCCAGTGGTTTGCTCCGGTGTAAAAGTCTTTCCGTGGCGGGAAACCAAGCCCCGCCTGATTTGTTGAATGTCACCTCAAACTTTCGAAAAGCGTGAAGGTGAACTCCTTTTGCTTTCGGAAGTTCGTGTCAAAAATGACGTTAAGAATGCAAAATAGGCCTATTGGAAACGTCTGAAAGATTTCGCTTAAAGAACAGATATTGATGCTATTTAAATTTGACCACACGGCTTAACATAAATAATTAATTTGTTCTTCACCCAAAACTAGCTATCACCTGGGATAATGTTTTCGCCAAACTGAAGTTGATGCACTCTTGTTTTCGAGTAACTGAAAGGTCTAAGAAGAACGAAATCTTGTTAAATATGTCGCCTACTCATTTTAAATATGGAATAAGGCATTGCAAATGATGCCGCCGTTTTAGCCTCCAGACAGGTGAAGGGTTTAAGAGGTCATAACCACCGATCATAGCAGAGAAAAATAAAGTTAATGATGTACTACTTGAAAGTACAAGCTGGTACTAGCACACGAGAAAGCTTTCCTTGATAAATTTGCGTCGGTGTATTAAGTTTAATGTCTCGCGTTTTCTGTTCAAAAGTTTGCTTGTTGAATGATTGGCAAAACACCCTTTGAAGAAATAAAACAGGTGCAGGAGATATTTGGTTGAAACTGAAGTGTTCAACCCAACAGGATTTCCAACACAAGTTTTTTATTTATACGAAGAGTTTTATTTTTCCCTTGTGTGAAATTAACAATCTAACAACATTTGTCAAGGTTTTCCTTGACAATTATTCTTGCCTGAAATCTGAAAAACAGTTGTTGAATAAGGAAGTCCGGCTGTGAAAAAAAAAAAAAAAAACTGTACATAGACAGACTTACTCCTGTGAATAAACAATAAACAGCAGATCTCCTTGACTGGGCTTATTTCTGACGTGAAAACTTGCTCTCGTGCTGAGCAGCTTTGGAAGTTTTTGTTGAAGCTTAATATATTGTTGTGTTCGTTGTCTCGATTTGAATACGAACAGTATACTTTAAAAAAACTTTAATTTCTATTGACATTCGAAGTTGAAGGATAAGTACCCAGCCGAGTTATTCTTGCCAAGAAAGGTAAACTGTCTCCTAACCTGCGTCATAAAGAGTTATTTGTGCCACAAATATTCTTAATAAACCAAAATAGGAAACCACCTTTTTGCTTGCTCGACGTTGAGCAAAGGACAATTCATGACGCCCTCATTCTTATTATCAGAAATTTCGAGTTGACCAGCTTTGTGCGCGGGTTTTAATTATGCCATTTTCGTTTTCAATAAATTAAAAGCAAGTATGAATTTTAAACAAAGCGTGAAGTGTCCATGCGTCAGCCTCGTTTACGGAGCCACTAACCATTATCATAACAAAACTCTAATCCATTTTGTGAAGTAAAAACCGCGTTGGCAGTTTCTGTGATAAATTGGACCAATTGGAATTGGAAAACGATAACGTAGGACGACTTATGAAAAATACATGAAGTTGATGGCTTACAAATATTGAGAAAGTTAATGGGATCACGAATGATCAACATGAAACCGTGAACACAGGCATGAAGACGGATCACCTGCAAAAAGACTTCAAATTCTGGGTCATGAAATTCTTTTTACTTTGTTCTTTGTCAAGTCTGAGCAGTCTCACAGGTATGTCAATGCCAATGGCCATGGTTATGGCAATTTTAGTGGCAATTTATAAAGTTCTAGCATTTAGCTACCTCTATTCAATAAAATTATCCGTCTCGTGTGGTTTAAGAGCAGTTTTTTCCTATCAGAAGTAAGCACAACAATATTATTGTATAATTTTAATTTTGCGGGTCATCAGCGTACGTTAAATCGCAAGTGTGAAGCTAAACTACCGTTCTTCAACGAATACTCGGTCAGCATTTCTGACCGTTCAACATCTACATGTTCTCTTAGTTTACGCTTCGCAGGGTAATTTACAAACTACTTATTTTACTCTAAAACTGAGTTTTCATAATTTTGGTTCCCCATTTTTCTTGTTTTAATCCAAGTAATTTGGGCACCTGGCTGCAGTTCGTTTGTTGTGTCTACACTGTCAAGTCGTGTTTAAGACAAAAGCTTTAAATTGAAACCGCGAGGTCTTTGTTGTTATTGTAATTCGCCTTTTATTTAAATGCTTTTGCATCCTCCAGTACTCAACAGGAGTTATAATATGTATGACATGTGAGTCTGTGACCATATAGCTACAATGCCATTATACGAACGTCAGCTGCCTGCGTTCTGGCCGGTTCACCTACATTCAAACAAATTATTATGACAATTTATCCACAATAACTTCCGCGTAAATATCCTTTTTACAGCGCCATTTAATAGCGGAATTGAAAGGTATTAAGAAAATCCTTCAGACAATGTACATCTTTTTCTTCTTTCGTTCTTCACAGGTTTCACATTTGCCGGAAACCTGGGGTGTGCAATTAGAGTTGCACCTTGCTCGCAGTCAGGTGTCTGTCAATACACCAATCAGATGACAGTTAACCCAGACTCCAACATAACTCTCAACTGCTCGATCAAAAATGGAGGGACAACACTGGGAAAGACATGGAAACAAGTGAATGAAATGCTAACCTCAAACGCCCTCCTGGTCTTACAGCAGGGGAATTCAACAACTCGTATATACTTCGCACGTAAGTATATCCTCTCTTGTTTGCCAGTATAAATGTAACCATGAAAGACGTGAGATTTTTTTAAGCAGTCCATATATTAATTATGCGTCTTACCGCTTTGATACCAAAGAGTTATCATGAATAAAGTTATATATAATTAATAACAGAGGTAGTGAGAAAGGCTTCCCGTAGCTACTTGTTACCAAAATGTTTCCAAATAGTTCCAAAACCCAAGAATGCATGGCTGCATGTTTTTACTCGTCGACTTTTGGGCCAATTTATAAAATCACGATGAGGCTTACCCAGGGCTACTTTATACTTTGATTCAAGTCTAAATAGGAATAAATACAGAGCTTTTCAAAAGAGGCCTGACTCCAATTTTGACTTAGACATTTCATTGCTTTAGCTTTGAAAGAAAAAAAGGACCAGAAAGATGAAATATTAATCGTGCATTAAGGTCAAGCGGCTTTTGAACAACTGAGCTCGTGTCAATTAATTTGCTCTGAGGAAACTGACGGCATTGCCTAATATTTAATATGAAAATGGTTCGACCAGATGCGATACGATGGGTGCCTGTAGAAAACCTGGGCGGGTCTAAGGACCAGACGATGGGATAGACTTATCATCCTCAAAAACCGGGTTAAGGTACGTCCCGGCAGTACATATTTTGGGCCTTCCGATCTGTGAAGATGACTAAGTTAAATTCATATGTGGCACTGAGTTGAACTGCGTAACCGTGGATAAAACCAGGGTGCCTACCATTTACATGGAAAACCCGGAAGTTCCAGTTGGAAAATCAAATGGCACCCATCATTCCATTTGGAGTACTTCTGAAATTTTGGGCTTCTGGTCAAAGTGATGCATTTTTATTACTCCTTTTGGGATTTAAAGCTGTTGTTCATACATTATGCATGTCATCCATCTTCTGTTGAGACAAGCTAAATCATTTCGTATTTATGCCGAAAATTTCCATTCGGGTGGTTTGTGTAAATGGTAAGCACCACCAGTTTTTGTTGCCTGAAGCAACTATGAGTAAATTATCTGCAATGGATGGGATGGCAGTTCACTCAAGAGGTTGCCCCCAGTAGTATCTTGCCAGAAGCCTCCCTGGGTGAAGGCAGACAATGTGAGAGAGGTTCCTTGTCTAAACAATATGACAGCAGAGGCTAGGTCTCGAGCACAGACCTTAAGATATGACGTCCAACGCTCTAACTATTACACTACCCACCTAGTACAGGCCGGAAATTCTTAAACGTTAACAGCAATGATTAGCCAAGACCTGCGCAGGCCAGAGCATGGTCCATTGGTTCTTGGAGTGACGTTTATGAACTGATCGAGATTTCCTTATTGCTCAATTTTATGCACTTCAATGTTTCTTCTCTTAGGTGCACTACAGTTATTTTTTTTTTCAGAAACTCTCCGGATAAAAGAGAAAGATAAAACGAGTCTTTTGCAATGTATTTTCAAGGGACAAAATACTAAGATTAAGTTACATGCGTTCATAATTATAACTTAAAGTCTGCTTCTTTTTCTAGGAGAGCTACAGTTAATTTTCAGCACGACCTCGCCAAGGCACATTCACAGGAGCGGAACAAGAGATTTGAAATGCATCTTCAAGGGCTGGCCTCTTCCTCGTGTAATTTGGTACAAGGACCGCAAACCAATCATAAATGGATCTGAAGGTTTTTACCACTCAGAGAAGAAGCTTTCGAATCTTGATCTGGTTACTTTACAAAGTACTCTTCATATTCCATCGGGCCGTGAAGAATTCGAAGGATTATATACCTGCATTGCAGAGAATAACATTCCCGGCTGGTCGAGTAATCAGTCCTCCACAATTCGGGTGACATATAAATGTAAGTAATTTAGTTTGTTTCTTGCGGTCAGACAGACAGACAGACAGACAGACAGACAGACAGACAGACAGACAGACAGACCATTGTAAAGCAAAACCAAAGCAAACGAGAAATTACTGTCGACACTGGTCAAATAAGCTCCTAACTTTTTGCATTTTCAACGTGCACGGACGTATAGAACATTTCATCGGAGAAAATATTGGTAGTTTCCTTCTAAAAGAGCATCGTGACTCCCCATTTTTTTTGTTTTTTAACTGGTAGAAATACCTTTCTATTTTGACAGTAATGGATGTCTCTCTTTCAGGTTTACGTCATTTTATGACTGCTTGTAGTAGCTAGAAATCTCTGCAGTGTGAAACAAGTTTGGTTACCCCTTCTTTTATTTTATTTTCTTGATGTGCTATATATATTGAGTAATGTAACTGCCACTTTAAATCTAGCTAACTTAGCCTTTCAAAAAGTTTATATCGAAGTAAAGGAAACTTCTCCGTTTTCAACTGTTTTGTAGCTTACATAGCTTTATGATACGCTTTTCTATTACTAAATTACAACCTCTTTCAGCAATATTTCAAATTTTTCTTCCCACAGGCCCAAATAATTACTTTCCAGCTACTGAGTCTTCAACAATTTACACGGCAACTTTAACCAACAGAACCCTTATCTGCATGGTTGACGGACAATTAGATTATGATTATGACTGCTATCTTGAATGGCATTTCAATAACAAGTCGGTACCATTGAAATCCAGTAAGAAGTATACAGTGGACTTAAAGGAAACAAGTACCAAATGCAAAGAAGCTTTCATCCTGACCATTATGAATGTCACAGATAATGACAAGGGGACGTATAGTTGTCAAATGTTCTGTGAATGGGACGAATGGAAAAACACTTCAGCGTCCATTGAGTTAAAGGTGTACGAACCACAAATTGGTAAGAAAGTACTTTTCAGATCCAGTTTAGGCAATAGATGGTTAGTTGATTGTTCAATCGGTTGGTCGGTTTGTTGGTTAGTTGGTTGGTTGATTGGTCAGTTGGTTGGTCGGTTGGTTGATTGGTTGGCTGGTTGGTTGGGTAGTTGGTTGATTGATTGTTTTGTTGGTTGGTTGATTGTTTTGTCTTTCATTCTATTGGTTGGTTGCTTGGTCGGGTAGTTTCTTTGTTGGTTGGTTAGTTGTTTGGTTGGTCGGTCAGTCATTTAGTTGGTCGGTTGTTGTTTGTTGATTCGTTGGTTGGTCGATTGGTTGGTTGGTTGGGTCGGTCGGTCAGTCGATTGCATGGTAGGTCGTTCTTTCCGTTGGTTCACCAAATATATTAGTTGACCGGCGGAAACACAGAGTGGCTCACCCAGTGACTGTCGTCAAATGTGGTACTCAATCGGAATTACACGAAAAATAAGCCACTTGCTTGAAGGATTGCCTGAAGGAGGAGATATAAGTTCAAAACTGTTTCACATAAAGTACAAGACAGTCCAAGCTAATTCAATAGTAGTGTTCATATGCGCTTCCAATTCGAATTATTTTCTAAAGTACAAATTTTGCTTTTAAGCAACAGCGTTTCCAACTACACCCCGGACAAGTCATTTATCAAACTCAGGTCAGTGCTTTAACCCTCTTGTGCTTTCTTAATCCATACATGTTTTCACACCTGGATTCTTAAATCTATATTCTTTTTCAGACCTGGAGGAATTGCGTTTGCATATCTAAAGTGGCAATTCAGGCTTTATTACGTCGAATGTTAAGTTTTAAAATGTCGCCGATTTGATTTGAAGATGGATAGATAAATTTGCCCATATATGTTATTGTGCTTACTTTAAGAGCCATTGTCAGTAACTTTCGAGAATCCGGCGACAGAAGCGAAAATTCGAATTTCTTTTTATTTGCCCCAAAAGAGCCTTTTGGTGAACTATTTTCAAAAATAATATTCAAAAGTTCCAGCGAATTTTTATTTTGACAAAAATTGGGAAAGTTCGAAATCGGCCAAAACGTGGCCGATGGCCCAATTGAAATTATGCAAATTAGTACATTTTCAAAACTCTCGCTCAAGACAAGGCAGCGTTTTCTCGAGTTGACACTTTCACAATCGTTTTTACATCCCTTGTGCTTGCTTCCAAACTATATTTTATCTCCACCTGAACATTCTTTCATTTAAAGTTGCCCACGTAAAGAATACAATGTTTGCTATTCCTTAAATAGATTGATTTTTGCCATATTTCAGATGACCATATCATCAAGGGTATACAAACATACTGGTAATGAAACAACTTTTTTGAACGGGCAATTTTTTTTGAAAATAGTTCACCAAAAGGGTCTTTTGGGGCAAATAAAAAGAAATTCGAATTTTCCCTTCTGTTGCCGGATTCTCCAAAGTTACTGACAACCGCTCTTAACACCTACACCAATATGAGGCTAAAAGAGCTCAAAACGCACACCATTTGGGGGGGGGGGGGGGGGACACACATCTACATAGCTTTTTAAGGGAGTGCCACTGCACCCACCAGGTTTTTTAGTTGCTAAGGGACGGATTCCAGGTACTTCCACAAACAAATTGTTGCAGTAATGAAACGATAACCAAAGTAGTTTAACTTAGCCAATAATAGTAACAAAGCTGAGTGGAGCCCTCTCTGGTCTGCAATCATTCGAATGATCCGTGGGAATGCGAATTGTGTAATAATGATAATAACTACAGAGCAATTTACAAGACGCGAGGGCCTCTTACCAATTTCAAAATCACATCCGTAACAAATGAACACAACTACAAAATATGTCAATCAAACGTCAACTAGGAGAGAATGATTGGTGCAGGTTGAATTCGGTAAAACCGCATTTGAAACTTGAGACAATTTCCACTTTGAACTGCGCTAATTGCAATAGCTTTCCGACATGCGTTCAGTTTGATCTAGCGCTGGTGAAACTTGCGCGAAAGTCGATGTAGCTATTGGAACGCAGCTAGATGCAAATTGTCTTACTTTGGCGCATATTGAGTGCATGTGTAAGACCGTTTGTTAGTTGTTTTAGTCTACATTGCGTTTTCGTCCGAGTCTGTTTGGCCATCCAATGCAAGTTTTCAAAGGAAGTTGCGATAAGATGCAATTTGGGCTAAAATTACAATTGAGGGCAGCACGATATACTAGCCTATCAGAAGGAAATACAGAAAATATTACGACAGAAACTGACTCGCATCATGCCAAAGAGGGTTCGGGATGAGATTGATACGGATGACGGAACGGGACAGACGAAGTTACAATTCACTCACTTTCATGTTCCACGATTTTATTAATTTTCCACAGGAGGCAGCGGAAGGCAGTGGATCTTGCCAATTATTATTTTGTCAGCAGGGGGTGCTTTCGTTATGACCACGTTAGTCATTCTTCGCTACGTCAAGAAAAAGTGGACCTCGAAGAACATTAAGAGTAAGTTACTCTGAAACATTTAACTCAAATATCAAGGAGTAAAGAGGAAAAAAACGATAGTAATTTCACTTATTTGTGACAAGAATTTGACGACTCTTCCTAGCGCGTCATCTGCTGAAAGAGCAGCATGCAGAGTTCTGGAAAAAGAAACAAGCAGCGGACAGTTACCTGGGCCACAGTTTAACCCAGTCTTAATTAACCCCTTGGTCACTTGAGGGTTGGTGAGAAAAGGGCATGGCCTTTCCCACAAAACATTCGAGTATAAATAAAGGTGTCCTATCTTAACTTAGTTCATTAGTCAATATGTGATTTGTTTCTCACTACAGGTTTTCCAGAAGACGAAGTTGCAAACGACAAACTGTTTATCAGTTACAGCTCAAAGGACTTTGCATGGGTCATTGAAAATCTGATCTCTCTCCTCGACAAACACGCGATACCATACAGTATTCACAGCCGGGACTTTGAGCTGGGAAAGCCAATCGTCCAAAACATGGCAGACAGCGTGTACGGCAGCCGTCAAGTGCTTATTGTTTTGTCTGACAACTACCTGGCAAGCAACTTCTGTCGGGAAGAGCTGCATATGGCCATCCAGAGAGGAGTGGACACGGGAGATTCGTCTCTGATTCTTGTGATGATCGACAAGTTCAAGAAAAGAAGATTGCCTGTCGCTTTGAGAAAACAGATTTTGCTGGATTTTGAGAAGTACAAACAGAAGCAAAACTGGGAGGAGAAATTGTTGCACGCTGTATCTGGAGACAAGACTGTTAGCGTGTAGAGTTATGAACGGTGAAAGGCTCCACGCCAGGTGATTCGAGAGAGTACAAATTCCCCCAACCCCTCCCCATAACCCTTTTCTAGGTGTTCCAACACCGACTGCTTTATTCAGTATTTTATGGGGAAAACTGAAATCACAGGTGAAATTTATTTCATAATGAACGAGAAACGTTTACGGAAATAATTTTTCATCAGATTTTGTTCATTCATTCTTAACATGAAAATGCTATATTATGTGCCACCTCTACCTTCTTTTGGAAAAAGTACGAAAACGTTCTGGAACTGGAATATATAAAATACTTAGTTCTTATTAACTGAGCGGTCGGTCTGTATGGGAGAATCTTGACCTCGGTCGCCAGCACAGACCGAACGCAGTGAGGTCTGTACCAGCGACCGAGGTCAAGATTCTCCCATACAGACCGACCTAGCTCGGTTAATAAGGGGTTTATTATATGGCCAACCAGGAAATCAAAAGGAAAAAAGTATATTTGTTCCCCTGCGCGGGCTCAAGCATTTAGCTGGCTTACTTCTGTCACTAGTCTCCAGTCCAAACGGGACAAAAATAACTGTTCAAAGTACAGCTTTGTACAAACTTCGTCAATGAATGAAGACAAAATAACCGTTGTTTTCCTACAGGCTTAACGGAAATTTTCTAAAATGCGACCAAAAGTGCAACAAATTTTAATGCCTGTCTGTGCCGCGATCGCTCAGCGATCAGTTCTCATTCAGCCTTGCGATCTTTGACTGATCACCACAGAAAACGTTAATGTTAAATGTGCAGCCTTCAAACTTGTCAATACGTGCTCCGGCAAAAATTGCCTGAGGTTGGATTTGTTGGACTGTGAAGACATTTTGCTGAGTTGTAGTGGAGGCACTGACTTGGTTTTCTTCGAAGTGAGCGGATGTATCTGGTCCACGATTCAGGACAGTAGACATTTCTCGCTGTCGCTTGAGAGATGCTGAATGGTAGCTGTCGAGGCTTTTCAAATATTTATGACCGCTTAACTGTGCAACGAAATTTGGCTGAACGTCTGCTTCGAGGAGTCGTCCAACACTGGTCTTCCTAACGGAGTGATTAGAAACCTTCTTCTTGTTTGTTTCATCGAGTTCGGCTGAAGCAAAGGGGTCTTTGAGGAACTTGCCAATTTCATTCTTTCCGAGAGGCCTATCCAGATACCATACTTTGTCATTTGATTTTCGTCAGTGATTTAGGGCGAGATAAAAAGGAGCATTTGGATCTAACATGGCTTCGGAACGATGGCTTCGAAACACTTTGTAAAATTCAACTGGGCATCTTGACTTGTGTTTGCTTGCATACGCTTTCGGTTCAAAGGCTCTTTGATGGCCACCATCTTGCCCGGTGCATGTTTTGCTGCCTCTTTCTGACTTCCACACAAGGTCTTCAGAATCGGTTTCTGGATCATTGGCCAAGCCTACCTCACCCCAACACAGCTTACGGCTCTCATCTCGAGCCCTCCAGCCGAAATGGAGGGAAAGAAACCACCACAAAGCCCTTTGTAATGATTTAGGATCCTGAACACCGAACTAGTCATTTTCAAAAAGTGCATCTTCTTCAGCTTCAGTTAGCTCTCTTGTGGCATTTAGACGGTTTCCTTTTCCTTGGCGAACCAGGTTCTTTCGTTTGTCAGCAAGAACCTCTCTGGACTTGGAGAACTCGTTATCCTTAAGAATAATGATCAGACTTCCTTTTTCATGCAAGTGGCGTTGAAAACTTCGCTGGGAACCGCTCAATGTACACAGTTCGTACTCGGTGCCATCTTGTTTACGAACGGAGATAAAAAATTTAGACAAAAGAAGGTCGAGCTCATTGGCAGGTATGTTTTAAATTGCTCTAGACTCTTTCATTGACTCACAAAATTTCTTCCATGCTCCTAGTCTTGTATTGAGTGTTTTTGGATTTTTGCGCTTGCAAAAAACTTCGCAATTTTGTCTTCATCTTTGCTCGTAGCTTTCTCGGCTGGACTCAAATTTGCCAACGTTTGCTCATTCTCTTTACCTGCTTCCACGTTCAGGGCTACTGGTTCTTCCATTTAGTACTGTATTAACAGGAACAAGCCAATTTTTTTTTGTTTGTAACTTTTTGAGGACAAATGTTACAATAAGATCGGTCTAGATTCCGGTCTAGATGGAAAATCTAGACCGCCGTCAATATCAATTTTAGCCAATCAGGTTCTTGAATTTGATGGTTTCCAGTCCTTTTGAGACACGGCCATATAATAAATAATTATATTGATCTGCGGATGAAAAAATGAATGTGAATGTGAATAGCCATCGCAGTAATGTACGCACCGTAAGAGCGGTTGCGAAAGGAAAGCTTGAAAAAATTCAAGCTTGAACGAAATTTGAAATTGTTGAACGAAATTTGATTTCTAATACCGTTCAAAGCTATATGTATTTCAGGCTTTCTTTCCGCAAAGACCTAAGTTGCATACATAACTGAAATCGTCTCTCACTTATTCATTATTTCACCCGCAAATATATGTACTTCATACATTCCACTTCCATCACTTCACGTTGACGGGTATGACACAAATTCACAAAATGACCAAATCCCAGTTGGCTTGATAGCTCAGTTGTTAGAGCACTGCACCGGCATCGCAGAGGTCATGGGTTCGAATCCCGTTCAAGCCTGAACTTTTTTCAGGCTTTCTTTTCGTAGCTACGTAAGTTATTTATTAGCCATTTTTAACCCACACGTCGAGTCGTTCTTAGCTTTATCTATTGAGTAAGTTAACAATTAATCAGTTAGTTTGTTATTTAGCTTCTTACTAGTTAGTCTCTTCTCCCAATCCTTTCATCAAGCGTAAGGTTTCCCGGTTTTTCCTACTGCAGACTCCTTTAGTAAAATCTAGATTTTTAAAAATATTTGTCAGGAGTTTTTCAGCCGTAGGAGCAGTTGACATTCCATGAGCCAAGGCCTAAAAAAATGATTTTCGTTGCACCCCCCACGGGACATAGTGACTTTGGTATCAAATTAAAGCTTGCGGCCTGTATTTTACAAATTTACTTGTTGCCAATTACGTAACTTGTGCTTAAGCAAGATATGTGACTATTTCCATAGGGGGGTGGGCTGGGGGATATTGCTCCCTGCGAATTCCACACAACATAAAATGATTCATAATTCTGCTGAAACTCAACCAATTTCATTCAAATTTTCTGTGTATACAATTTACACCATTCCCAACAATTTTTAATATGTGCCATGCATTTTCATGTTTCCACGGAAACGGTTGCCACGGAGATCATTGAAGAAATGCAGATTTTTACTTTTCTGGCCAATTCATTATCAAAACTTCGGTGAATTAACAGATATCTACAAATTTCAGTGAAAACATTCCCATTATGCCGAGAATAGACTCTCTTGAATGGAGAAGCTTTCATTATTATCTTTTCGACAGGATTTAAAGGTATGCAGGGCACCCATAGTTAAGACGTATGGGGTAGTAAGGAAGGATGACTTTGCTGAAACTATGGAAAATCATATCCTGCCAACGACTGGTCAATATCTCACCAAATATGCATCAGTTATGCACCACACTTAGAATATTAACTTGGACACCTCAGAATTAGCTGACTTGTTGTCATGGTAACGGTTGCTAGGGATGTCTAAATACCTCATGAAGTTGCTTTCAATGCATATTTCTTAAAGGAAAACTACTCAGAACATTAAATAACCACTTCCAACTTGCCAAATATCTCACAGTTCAGTAAACAATCCTGACACGTAAGATTTTTTCGTCATAAAACAATCTAGCTTAGCAACCAGGAACTTGTAAATGTCATTATCCATACAATGCTTGTGAACTTAATCATTCAGCACTAAATTGCATCAATTGCTGTAAGCAAGAATAACCGTCACAGCATTATGTTAAAGAAACTAGGGCTGAACCACATGAATTTCAAAAAAGCTAAACAAATGTTAATACTTATGGACATCTTCCTCTCAAAGTCTTCAACTTTCTGTTCCAAAAAACGCTTTGCACAGGCCTCAGTGCATGGAAGGCGCACAACCACTTGCAATTTGATAAAGATCTCATGTTTCAGTGAACAGTTCCACATGTAATTTTCTTTCGTTATAAAAGAATCTTGCTTAATTAGCAACAGTGAATTTGCAAATGTCATCAATATCTCTTTTGAATGTATATCGAGTTCTCAAGTCTGTTATGGCAAATTTTATCAACAACAACTGGAAAAACGTCTACGGCCATTTTACAACGAGTTATCTTAGTTCAGTTTGGCAAGTTGTGACTCATACTATCTTCCATTTCTAGTTACTGAATTTAATTCTTAACCCATTTTTGAAATAAGAACACATTTAAAAGTTTATATATTTTCAAACGTTATATATCAGTACTTAATGACTGTATTTCATTTGAAAATACACAACCTTCTTTTAAACTAATCCTTGATCAAGCAATTTTCGCAAAACCACTTGAAGTCATTTGGAGGAGCAGTTTAGATGTCTGGTAGTTCGGCTGGGCTCCTTCCACACAATCTGCGCCTCCGTAGCAGCCATTGGCAAACGGTTTGGGGATGTTGGTCTTGCTAATATGCCCGTTCGAAGTGGTATATTGTCGGCTCTGGTTCTGTAGCTGGTTTACTAGAAGGAAGACATTACACCGAGGCTGTGCATACACATAAGGTAAGAAAATAGCTTTTTTCAAGCCTATGGGTGTGGGAAATATAAGGGATGTGGGAGAAGAGAGAACGAAAAGAGGGATTCTCAAGGTTGCACCAGCCGGAAAAATAGCAACAAAAATTGCAACATTGTGCACTAGTTTGCAAAAGAACAAGTATATTATGATGGGAACCACAACAGACAGGAGAGAAAGTGGGAGTACAAGGTGCGAGAAGTTCTGATCCCATTGACACCCATCCCCTCGTCACTTTTTTTGCATAGAAGAATTTTCTATGATTCACTGAGTGAATAATAAAAAAATCTTTGTGCTTTGATTTAGATCGTCTTTGAAGCAATGGATCGGTTGCAGTGATAGGGCCGGGGTTTGACACGTGGCACCAGAAGCATGATGAGCCCATCAACTATGCCCGTAAGTTCCTTGAGGGAGATCCGCAGAGCATTTGATACAGAGACGTTTGATAAGCTACAGTCAAATCCAGAGTTCCTGAGGCTCTTCCTTCTTTATGGTCCAATGGAAGAAATAGCACCAACGCTGACGAATTTCTTTTGTGTTAGCAAGGCGGAAGGCAACTGGAAACTCCACCTAGATTCTGTCCAATGGTTTTTTTGCCTATGACCACACCTACCTTGCCCACTACTTACCGGTCTACTTTAAGATACACACCCTGAGGCACTTCAGCTACTGGCAGATTGAAATTTTGTCGTTCAGAGGTCGACATCCCATGGTTTCTCTCAGCTACCAGTTGACCAAACTATTGAGCAGGCCCTCAACAGAAACACAAAGACGAAGGGTGGTATAATAGGATTCAGTATTAATATGGAAAGGTGCAGCTCAAAGATGGATATTGATGGCTCAGACAAGTGCAGAGTGATGGTATTCATGAATAGAGATCAGGATAAAGTGCATAAGGAAACTGGCTGTACCTACATGCAATGAGAAGAGGCAGATGTTAGGAAAGTGATGGAAGTTGTGCGAAACTGGTGCGACCCATTCAAACCATTTGACGATGTACCGACATACCGACAGGTATGTTGCTGTCGGGGTACGTTGCTGAAGATAGCCTGGAGTATGATGATGATGATGATGATGAGATACTAAAACAGGAACTTGGTCTCTCCCCATGGTCTCGGGTCTGCAAAATCTGCGAGCCAGCGAGCGTTGCGAGCCACCGTGCGAGCTATGCGAGTCATGTGAGTCATGGGAGTCATGCGAGCCACAGTACAAATGTTAAGAATTTTTATTTGTTTTATTTACATTCGCATGAGAACATTTTGGGCGAATTTCTTACTCGGGCCGTATGGCGGCACGAGTTAAGTTTTCGGTCGCGTTATCAAATTTATTCTTTTTTTTTTTTGGGGGGGGGGGGGGGGGGGTCGCAGTGGGCCTAGAGATAAGACTTTGGGCCACGAGTTAAGTTCTCGGTCTCGCTTTTTGTACTCAGGTGGCACGAGTTAAGTTTTTGGTCGCGTTATCAAATTCTTCGCGTTCTTTATACTCGGGCCGTACACTGTGAGGCGCCGAGTTAAGTAATCGGCGAAGGGGAGGGGACCTTAGCTCCCCCTCCCTTTCCCCGATGTATTCTGCGAGTCACTATTCTTTCGAATCAAAACATTTGGCGTCGGTTGTGAAGTGTTTGTGAACGGTTTCCCATGGCGCAGAGAGGGTTCTAGAGTCTTTAGAACAAAAAGGTGATGGCAATGATAGCATGTCGAGTGGCGAAGTAAGCTAAAACGTAAGGATTAAAGCCCGTGGATATAGCATAAGAGAAGAGGAGGTAGCTTGAACATGGAGCATTCGGTTCATCTGATGGCAAATTAGTGAGGGTGACAGTTGTGCATACACTTACATACACTTTCCCTTTAAAAATACCCAACTGCTCTTGTTCTTGTTCTCATGTGAAGGTAAATATAACAAATAAAAATTCTTAACATTTGTACTGTGACTCGCATGGATCGCACGGCTCACATGACTCACATGGCTCACACTTTGGCTCGCTGGCTCGCAGATTTTCTTCACTCCATGGTCTCTGGCAACGTGAGATGGTTTGCTGGCTAAAACTAACCAGGCAGTATTCTCGAAACGTCTAAAAGATGGAGTAGAGTGCTTGACAAGGATACCGCCTAAGACAACTGCTGTCATCATGGATGCCATGACAATGCTGCAAATGATAACACTAAAGTGTGCCCGATCGCTTTGTAGACCTGTCAGGGATGCTTCTAACAGGAATCTTGGCGCTTACTTGGACGGCAACAAGGATGGACTTCCTTGCTGATCAGCATTCTGATTTGTCAATTAAGAACACTGAAAGAAGTAAACGAGGTAGAGACATGTAAGTCCTTCTTGCCATAAGCAGTCGCCAGCAGCCCTGCCCTCGCCAGTAGAAGACGTTTATGTCAAATGGGACTAACCAAACCAGGCTAATGCACTTTCTCATACATGAGTTGTCAACTAGCACGTATGACGAGGAGGCTGGAGCATGTATCCTCCATGTTTCTTATGCAAACAACTGTACGAAAATTGAAGTTGTTGCTGAAAAGATTGTGCCCAGTGTAGCCTTGCAGCTCTGGAGGAGCCCAGAAGACGCTGACACTTAATTGTTTTTGCATGCGTATCATGCCTCGTCCTGTAGGCACACATCAGTTGCCATAAGCTCATCAGATACTGATATCGAAGTTCTAGCGTGTTTCCATCAGACAAATAATTATCTCAGCATGCATATGATCGATCAGTGGAACACAATGCAGATCTCACCTCATCAGTGTGCCAAGTGACAACCTTCGTTGGCATGGGAAAGGAAAGAAGAAAGGCGATGGTGATGGAAAAACAAGACGTGAGAGACAAACTTGAGGATATCGGTGAAGAAGTGCCACCAGGAGGTGAAGGGATTGCAAAGGTAGAGCATTTCGTGTACATCCATTGTACAGTGACCATGGCAAAGAAGGAATAAGTGAGATCAGATATGATGTTCTGCAAAAGCACGAATATGCAGGCTTATCAGCTTCCCCCTACAAAAGAAGCTCTTAAACAACACATAAAGTGTGCTAACAATCTAGCCTATCTGTAGATGAATTCCGTACAAAGGTCTTTTGAAGATCAAAATCCAAATGGCCAAGGATGGCAACTAAATGATTGACAACTTGGTCCCTTCTGTGCAAAGCGTTCTTTGGAACAGGAAGATGAAGACAAAGATAAAGATGAGGACAATGAGGAAGATGTGCATGAGTATTAACATTCGTTTAGCGTTTTTGAAATTCATGTGGTTCAGCCCTAGTTTTTTTTTACACACTGCTGTGACTGTTATTCTTGCTTACGCAATTAATGCAATTTAGTGCTGAACGAATTTAAGTTCACAAGCATTGCTTGGATAAAGATTGTTTTATGACTAAATAATATTACATGTTGACTTAAATGTGAGATCTTTAGCAACTTGGAAGTGGTTATTTAATGTTCTGAGTAGTTTTCCTTTAAGAAATATGCCTTAAAAGCAGCTTCGTGAGGTATTTAGACATCCCTAGCAACCGTTACCATGACAACAAGTCAGCTAATTCTGAGGTGTCCAAGTTGATATTCTAAATGTGGTGCATAACTGATGCATATTTGGTGAGATATTGACCAGTGGTTGGCAGGATATGAATTTCCATAGCTTTAGCAAAATAATCCTTCCTTACTACCCCATACGTCTTAACTATGGGTGCCCTGCATACCTTTAAATCTTGTCAAAAGGATAATAATGAAAGTTTCTCCATTCAAGAGAGTCTATTCTCGGCATAATGGGAATGTTTTCACTGAAATTTGTAGATATCTGCTAATTCATCGAAGTTTTGAATATCAGTTGATCCGAAAAGTAGAAATCTGCATTTCTTCAATGATCTCCATGGCAACCGTTACCATGGAAACATGAAAATGCATGACAAATATCAAACATTGTTGGGAATGGTGTAAAATGTATACACAGAAAATTTGAATAAAATTGGTTGAGTTTCAGCAGAATTATGAATCATTTTATGTTGTGTGGAATTTGCAGGAAGCAATATCCCCCAGCCCACCCCCCTATGGAAATAGTCACATATCTTGCTTAAGCACAGGTTACATAATTGGCAACAAGCAGATTTGTAAAATACAGGTTGCAAGCTTTAATTTGATACCAAAAACACCATGTCCCATGGGGGGTGCAACGAAAATCAATTTCTAGCCACTTTTCAGAACTTGGCTCATGGACTTATGTTTATCATCAGTTGAAATATTACTCGTCATCATCATCATCATCATCATCATCATCATCATGATCATGATCATGATCATCATCATTATTATTAGTGGCAGTATTATTATAACTACTTCGTATAGCTTTGTAATATTACTCTAGTCTATGGAACTTGTAAATTACGCAAAGCAGTCCTTGACCAAGGATCAGTCAGTTAGTTAGTTAGTTAGTTAGTTAGTTAGTTAGTTAGTTACTAGTTAGTTAGTTAGTTAGTTAGTTACACATGTGATTACATCAGAATGGAAATTGTAAGAAAACATACATTAAAATGGTGGCGAGTAGGCTTACAGGAAACCACAGGGTTTATGAGTTTGTTAGCCTTCTTACCTTTTAAAAGTATACATACGTAAAGCGACGCATAAAAAAGAGAAAACTAAAAACACTTGACTTTTTTAAAAATAAATATCAGTGACGAGTATGTCAGCGTTCAAAGGATTATAAAACCTAAGGCCTTGATAGCTTGATAGTACGTATTTGTAACAAGCACATTAGGTCATTATTGGTGCAATGAAATAAATATGTATCATTTGTGTTTCAACAGTATATATTTGTATGTACATAATGTTTGTATTTCAGGCAATAAAGTCGTTTGTAAAAATAGGCAGGCATTGGATACATGTCAGCTTTCATATCTCTGATCCTTATAAATAAAGTTTACTCATTAGCTCAACAATTGAGACACCTTGGCGCTATTAAGACCCGTGGAACCAAAAGCTAGTTATATTAGGCTGCAAACATTTACTCAACAGAAAGGGAATGCTGAGAACTGCGTTGATTTCAAACACATCTACAGGCCTTTGTTGTTGTTGTTGTTCCTGTTTGTTGTTTGCTTTTTGTTTTGCTTCTTTTCATATTGATGGTCATTCTTTCCGGCTTCGCCAAATTATCCCAATTCGTACACAATTCATAAAAAATTCCTAAAAATCAATCATCATTTAGTCCCCCAAATGAGGTTGTAATCACTTTACGTTGTCACAGTTAAAAAGCTTCCCTTTCGTATTCCCGTATCTCTTATTTTTATGTATCCTTCGAATCGTCCGACCAAAGTTCGGTCCTTTTTTTTTTCTTTTCTTCTTTATTTTTTTGTTGTTGTTGTTTTTCGCTTGACAAACACACGATGAATAAGTTCATCTTTCTTATCCTCCTCTGTCATTATCCTGTGTGGCTGATTAACAAAGACGTAGTGCGCTTAGGTTTCGTGTCATCAATCGCTGAGGGTCTTTTTATGCATAAAAACACGCCCTTCCGTTAATAAGATCTTTGTAATGTGTTTCCGCTCTCTCCTAAGTTACCGTATGTTTTCTTTCTTTTTTTTTTTTCCATCTCGGTTGCATGGTCTTACAGGTACTTTGTAAAGATTTTGTTTCCAAAGTAAAGTTTATTAGAATCAAGTATTCAGATCAGTGAGATCGAAGCTGCTTTAACAATACAGTTTGGTCGTGTAATGATATCGGGTTTACGCATTACATAAGTTATGTATATATAGAGAGAGGCTATGTCTGGAAAGGGGTACCGGGAAATGAAATCTTTTCGTCCAAAATTATAGGGTGAGGGCTAGCAGAACAGAGCGCACACCATTACCAAAAATTCGGGGGGTACAACCTTCTCACCCCCACCATACCCCAGGTTTCGGCTGTCATAACCTCTACATGGAGATGATTGAAGAACAGGCAATAGCAACCGCATCGTACAGGCCATAGGTCTGGAAGCGCTACGTAGAGGACGCTTTCACTAGTCCAAGACCACAGCAGCTAATGTTACAGTCAGTTGTCAAGTTGTCAAGTGCTTGTATTTTTCATTTATTTGTTTCTCCATTCCTTATAACTAGCACACAAGCATTAAAAAGTTACAAAAATTTAATATTAAATAAATTACAGTTAACTTAAAAAAATTGACGTAATGAGGAAGAGAGTAGGGGAGCACCTCAGAGTAAAAACAAATACTGTGCCCCTAATAGGCTAATAAACGAACTATTTAGTTAAAATTAAAAAGAACAGAAAAATAGAAGAAATAGAAAAACGAAACGAAAGGAATATAAAATGAGAACGAAAATAATAGGGATAATGTATCATATTGAGCAAGGAATGTATCATTAGTATTGAGCAAGGTAAGTTGTTTAGTGGATTTGTCCTTAATTTGTGCTTGTATGGTGAAGATTAGTGGTAAGCGGTGGAAACGTCGCGATCCACAACTTATCTGACTTAATTCATCGTCAGACAACCGATTATTTTTTTAATTACATGTTTATCAATATTGTTGTTGATGATGAACTGACTTCTGCAGTTGTATAACAAGCGAGGAGGCATTAAAAACGCTGTTAAATATTTTCCCAGAGGAATAATCTATCTTGCTTCTCGCAAATGTAACTTTTGCTCGGGTTAACTGTTAAAATTTTGCGCAAATTTTCTGAGCGATGATACTAAAACAGAACAATAAGTTTAATAAACTAACGCGCCCATAATTGTCCATCGTCTGTTGCCAAAGAAAGCGGAATTTGCTACCTGTGTGGAATTTGTCGAAATTTGTGTACAAATGCTAAAGAACAAACCAGTGTAGAACCATCTATTTGATGCCGCTGAAAACTTCAACTAAAAATGGAGTGCGGGGTTCCGCTTTAATTAGTGGCAATGGAGCACAAAGCTGGGAAATAGAATTTGCACCCTGTTTTCGGTTATTTAGAAGTACTTTCATAAAGAGTACAATGACTTCCTCCAGCGCGAGTTTAAAAGTGATCAAATACTTTGCTAGTATTCCTATTTATCTCTAAATACTCCTCTCCGAGCGGCCTTCGATTATTCTCCTTTTAGTTAAGCATCCAACTGCACATGAAACTTGACAAATCTGCAAAATATGCGCAATAATTGCTACATCTTATTTCGTTATTTTAGCATACTACTTAAGTTATTGCTTTAGTTCCATTATTATTTATTATTCAAATTTAAAACTTGACAATGTTTTGTAAATTAATTACAGTATGACGGGTTGTTTTTTTTGTTTGTGTTGGTCCCAGGTGATCACGTTATCAGCTTTTGATTTGTTCTCTGCCCAAATATTGTTGTTTTCCTATATAAGTGCGATACCACCCTGATGGTTGGGTGGAGTCCGAAAAATGAGTGGAATCACGGTTTGAAAATGGGTTAATGACAATAACTAATAACTGCAAGGTACAACGGGACTCTGTCAAATACGCGGACCTACAGCTTTTCACCCTTCACTGCGCACAGCAATTTCTCCTCCCAGTTTTGCTTCCTTGCTTGTTTCTCAAAATCCAGCAAAATATGATTTCTTAAAGCGCCAGGCAATCGCCTTTTGTTGAACTTGTTGATCAACACAAGAATCAGTGACGAATCTCCCCTGTCTACGGCCATATGCAGGTCTTCTCGACAGAAGTTGCTTGCCAGGTAGTTGTCAGACATAACAATCAGCACTTGACGACTGCCGTACACGCTGTCCGCCATGTTTTGGATGATTGGCTTTCCCAGCTCAAAGTCCCGGATGTGAATGCTGTATGGTATCGAGTGTTCGTCGAGGAGAGAGATCAGATTTTAACTGACCCACGTAAAGTCTTTTGAGCTGTAACTGATAAACAGTTTGTTGTTTGTAATTTCCTATTCTTGCAAACCTGCAAGGATAAACAAATCGCCAAATTAATAAATAATGAATTCAGTAATAACTATTGAAGCCTGTTTGATTTCTTCTGTGCATAGCAATCTCGACGTTAATAAATTGTTAGCGTTGTACTGTTATGTAATGTAATGTAATGTAGATTTTGAACATCTCCCTTAATGAAACTAATGGAAAGCTTTTTTAAAAAATGTTTAAACTGGGTTTAATGAGCCTTCTAATTCACTTTTAAGTCATGGTCTGGCTGTGCCTGTCGTCATAAGAAGTATTGTGCAATAGTTTTACTATCGTTCAGTCGTCTGTCTTGTGTGTAGTAATCCTATTTGTATTGTTAAGTGGTATAACAAAGTTCGCAGAGATTTTCCACCCCTGCTAACACATTACCTTAGCGTTCGTTTTCCCTCCCTAACTTTTTGTTTCTCAATCCCCTCTTAAACCCATTGGTTATGAACCCGTATACTCTTTTACCAGGGTTGTACATACATACATACATACATACATACATACATACATACATACATACATACATACATACATACATACATACATACATACATACATACATACATACATACATACATACATACATACATACATACATACATACATATACTTTATTTATCCTCGAATTTATAGAGTAGCTTTGAATAGCTAATATCTTCGAGAAAATAAATATTAGAAAGAAAGAGTAAATAGACAAAATAAAATAAAATGAAATACAATTACAATTCTATCATTATATATACACTATATACATACATTATATACACTGTGGAAAGGCCTCATAATTAAGGATCTTTTGTTCTACACAATTTTGTCATATGTGTCATATCTTATCTTTCACTTGCCATGGTACAAATATTTTCATCCTGTATGGAAATATGAAATACTTAGTTCGTTTGTTATTTTGATATTTACTCTTGTCCTTCGTTGTTTTAAATCCTGGTTAGTTCACTATTTGTTACCTTTAATTATTAAATGTGTGCTGGGTCAATAATAATTTTTTTTTTTTTGAGGCAGTGAAGTGCAACCTCAACTGTACTTTGCTCCACAATACGTTCTATGGTAACCATTGGAAATTGTACCTCTTGAAGATGGTACCATCTATTGTCCTTCCTTAAGGGCACCCCTCTTCTGGTCCACCCTATATTATACTCCAACACAGATTCCCCTTAAAGACACCGCTCCTCCATGAGTCACGCTCTGCCTTCTCTGCAACCCATGTTTTTCCACAATAATCAGTGTTTTCAGTTTTTCTTTGCTTGCCCTAACAGTCTGTAGTATATCTCTCTTTAGGGCAACTAGGAGCTAATTTTTTGGCCGTAAGCATCAAAATCAGAGTAAATTTCAAATACTAGTTTATTCATCACAAGGGTAGGCGGCGACTTAGCTTTACAAAGTCTTCCACTGTAGCAAGGTTAACAATTACTGAAAGTGAATCAAAGGGTCTCATTAAGTAAGAAAATCTCTAAAAGTTTCGCAGAATGTGCGAAGACTACCAAAATTCGTCATCTTCTAACCATGGTTAATTAAGAGATCTGGTCAGTCTCCGGTAAACTTGAAGACGGCGTCAGCTCAACAGGTTAGGCTGGGGCTTAGGTGGTTTAAGTTAGCGAGTAGTCGCCAGCTGGTGGCCACCGTTGTGAATCACTCCCTAGAATCTGGAGTTGCGGCCCTCTTACTCGCTCATCTTTGAACGAAACGGTTTTACTTAGTTTAAACTTCCTGTATGTCCACTTTTTCTTGACGTAGCGAAGCACGACTAACATGATCAGAATAAAGACACCCCCTGCTGACAGAATAGTAACGGGCAAGATCCACCTTCTTGGTCTGGCTACTGCGGATAATTAAGAAAAATCTTGAGATTTCTCATCCTGTGATAATAGGGTTCTTTATTCTGACTTATTCCCGCGATTTTTTAGATAATGGATAAAACATATAGGCTATATTTTCGCGTAAACACCACATGTACAAACCACTGAGAAAAGATCTTGAACAAATGTAATACAACACTTCAAACAGATTCGTACGGCGGCGAAAAGACAGAAGGAAGGAAGTAAAATACTTAGGAAACTATATCAATTTTTTTAGCCAATATTTTGGTTTGAAACTGACGGGTCTTTGGCGAATGTAGGAAACAACTTAAAAATATATATATTCCTCATGTTATTTTATTCTTGTTGTGTCCGTCGTTTCCCCATACAATTTGCTTCCAATGTCGAATCGAAACGATGAAGGCTTGCGAAATATGGCATTTCCGAGTTGCTTTGAACCTCACTATAAAAGCGAGGCTTCATGTATATATATTGTCTATTTCGTGAAATTATATGAGAAATTAGAGTTAAAAACAGTAAAACCTAAATTCAAATTTGAAAAGGGAATCATGGGCTAAAACGGCGTTGTCTTCCACTGGTCACAATTCTTGTTTTTTCGAGGGGTCAAAATACACTTTTGCAATGACTCATTTTGTCAACGTCCATTTTTATGGTTTGAATCTGGAAATCTATTTAGTATTATTGGCAACGTAAAGTTACTAAGTTGCAATAGTTATGGTTCTCTTGTTGCAGAACCTTTGTTCCTGAGAAACTATGGTCCAAACTCTGTTGTTATGTTATAAAGTTTGAAATACTGCGCAGCGTAGTTAACTAATGAGAATTTAAAGATTACAAAATCGACGCTGTTAAGAGAACTGGTTCAAACTCTCTTAACAGCGTCGATTATATAATTTTTAAATTCCCTGTTGTTATGTTACCGCCCTAAAAGTTCTGGGTTTTTATCCGTTTTGCTCTGAAATTGGATATAATTGTTACATTATGTAAAATAACATAGATGAAGGCTTTCGTTTCTTCACCTTCAAATTAAAAAGAAACTAATTCGAAAACAAAAAAATACTACTTGACATTTGTTAAAAGCCTGTTTTACCGGCTTTCGGATACGCAAACGTCATTCTTTTAGATACATACATACATACATACATACTTTATTGTTACCTCCCCAATGGGGCTTTTCACGAACAATTATTTAAATACTAAAGTTACTAAGTGTTTCCGTTTTGGTCGGTTAGATCTGAAAAAGGGTGGGTTTGAAAACGAGGGATGAAAGATAAGGTATATCCGTCATACGTAAAGAACTGAACGAGAGACACCAACCAAATGCATTAAAACTACGAGGAGTAGCTCCACGGTAGGGTTAAAGCACTGACCTGATTTTGCCGAATGATTTGGCAGAGCTGTTGTTCGAACCTCTGAACTTACTGAAAAGTAAAGGTCGTACGTTAGAAAGTAATTCGAATTAGAAGTACATTTTTTAATCGTCCTACGTATGAAAATTACTTTTGAATTTCTTTATACTTCAAGCAGGACAGTTTTGAACTGATATATCAGGCGCTTCTTAAAGTTACAGTGCACAGGCTCATTAAATGTATACCGTACTTGCCATTGAGTTAAAGACATTTGGTGACAGTCACAGAGTGAGTCAGTCAGTGTTTCCGTCGGTCAGTCAATCATTCATCCATGCAACCGAGCGACCGACTGAAACAACTAATTGTTGCCTAAAATGGAAGTGAAAAAGAGTTTCTCACCATTTTGCCAAGCTCGAGGATACACATGTAACTCAATGGACGCTGAGGTGCTTTCCAATTCTCCTTTCTCTTTACAGACGAACATGTGACAGCTGTAGGTCCCCTCGTCATTATCCGTAACGTTCAGAATGGTGAGGCTGAAAGCATTCTTGCATTTACTGTGACTTTTTAATACTTTTTCATACTTCCCAGCGGATTTTAATGGCAGTGATTTGTTGTTGAAATACCATCTTAGATTGCATTGTGAGTCAACAAAACACTTTAAGGTGGTGTTGGTAAAGACTGTGGCGTGAATCTTTGAAGACTCATGACCAATAGTTGGGCTGTAATCCAGTGGGCCTGTAATTACATAATTTCAATTATTACTGTTTTGAGTTCGAGAAAAGCATACGATAAATAAACACAAAAACAATAAAAAGAAATGCTGTCCCACTGAAATAATTTTAACTTTTAATTGATTCCTTTATATAAAATATAAGTAGGTCAATCATTGTTGTCCTGTTTCGATTTAAATAATCACGCCTTATCCAACAATCTACGAGGTTAACTTCCACGAGGTTAAACACCAGATTCCCCAAGCCCTCCTAGGTTAAAGGGGACTATCACGCCAATTTGATGACATTTCAAAACCTAAAAATGCTTGTTTGTCAACAGAAATTGTCTAGTTTTGTTATAAATAATTTTGATTACCTCTAGTGCAATAAACCTGTCGATTTGTGCTTTTTCAAGTTCTCGCACTTTTGTTTCGAAAAAATGTTGGAACAGATCACGAGTTGTTCATTTCAAAAATTGAGTTGATTACTTTCCCCTTGTTGGTCTAGAATTATTAAGTAGCGAAGTGAAGGTCTTATTTCAACATTTTTAACAAAAGAGGTCAAACTCCATGAACCTCCCCCTTTATAATAGACTGCTGTTAGTCCAATGATAGAAATTTGTGAAGAAACGTAGGATACATCTTAACTTAGGCGGTCTTCTTGGATCTGGCACCAGGGCCCTAACACTTTAAAGGCGTGCATAGGCTTTCGAATATGCGTTCACGGAAAAAGCCTTAATGTGCAAATGTTATGTTAATTTTGAGACACTTTATGAGTAATGCGTCCTGTTGACAATAGGGACCTTAGGCAACCACAACGACGAGTCGAAACGACGACGACCGAAAATCTTCCAACGCATGCAGCAGCTTCTGCGCATGTCATAGATGTCGTCCATATGGTGTTGAGGATGTCAAAACAACCGATTTGCCGTCTTCGAGTGAACGTAAGTATTAAAATTGATTTTTCTCATCTTTGTGTCCATTTTATCATGTCTTATAATAAAATTTGCTCAAAGGAAACTTATTTTCTGCTTTTTACCGAAAGCTGGACGCAAATATATCCGTCAAGTTAGACAACTGAGAGCTAAATTGCTCGATGGCGGCGGGAAAGAATCCGTAAGAGTTTTTGTTTGCCTTCAATGCTTATGACTGTATACAGCTATTTCAAATAATGTTGTCGGATCAAAATAAAGCTAAAAGACAAGACCGCAATGTTTTGTGGGATTATTTTTTATGATTAATTTCATCAAAATCATTCCTGTACGTGCAGGTCATTGCCCTGCTAATTACAACCTATTGTTTTCTCCAGGCATGACTGATTTTCATGAATTTATTCATCAAAATCCCACCTAAACTTTCGGTCTTGTCTTTTAGCTTCATGCTTTGAACCGACAACGTTAGTTGAAATGACTGTAAATATTTGTCCAGAGGGACTATTTCAGTAAAACTAAGATTAGATTTTTACCGAAGCATTCTATCTTGGGTGCCCAGGCGTACAAATTGGGGCAGAAATGACGCTTAAAACGAGCTTAAAAGAGCATGAACACTGTCACTCGGTTCTCAGGATTCTTCGATTCAATTTCTTCCGATAGAAGAAGGAATTCGTCTTCGTTAATGGTATTGCGCTCAAGACCATTCACAACTTTCAGAGCTTCGAGGTCGAGAGCTTGCAAAAACATTTGTTCTTTGTTTTTCGCGCCGTTCGGCGTCCTCAACCCAGCTTGCTTAAACATTTGTTTTTCCCACCGTGAACGGCGTCCTCAACCCAGGCCCTATTCGGTCACGCTCGTCGTCGTCTACAGACTCGTCGAGACTGCTTAAAAAAACAAATCCTGGACTCCAGAATGGCATTCCTTTGTACGAGTTTAACTCCTTACTTAAGATTTTATTTATAGAAGGAAATCAACCAGGTCACTTACATTCATATAGCACCTGCAGCCGGTCGGAGTGGCGGTTACTCGACCATCCATTGAAGCTATTTTCAGCATTACAGGCGTAATATCCTTCGAATTCCTCGCGGGCTGGTGGAAAATGAAGGGTAGTTTCTAACGTAGCGTGATCACATTGAGACAGGCTCTTTTCTATGTGGTAAAAACCTTGAGATCCATTGATAATTTGTTTACCATCCTTGAACCAAACTACACGAGGGGGAGGCCATCCCTTGAAAGAGCACTTCAACATGAAGTCGTGACTGTTTGTTGACATAATCCTTGGGGAAGTCGATGTGAAAGTTCGCTCCAGTGTATCTACGAGAAGAAGCAGAATATAGGTGTAGTCGATTGACCATATTCCAGCTTTACAAGCCGACCTGGTCGCCTTTGAAAGCACTTGCTAATTAATGCCCTCAGTCTGCTCATGAGATACTAAATTAATCGGAAGTCAACCAGTAAAACAAACATATCGTCGTTTCCGTAAGGTTATTGATACATTTATCCAACAAATAGTTGTGGCAAGATGTCCTCATCTACAATAGGTCGTTATAACATAGCGCGTGAGCTTCCTAATCTTATTCCTATTGGCTTCATCATGGTACATTTCTCAGTCAACATACGCACGTACGTCCATCCGATGACGTGTGCAAGTCAGATGGAGAAGCATGCGCGCGCTATGTTATAAAAAGCTTTTTACAGAGAGACAACGCCATAAAGAAATGTATATTTATAAGGGCTTGTCGAAGTTTAATGAAACGCTAAGATTAAACCGATACTCGGGAGAACCACTTTCACCTTTGTGTTTTTGTATAGCACATTTAGAGAATTTGGTAATTAACCTGGAACAAAACTTGTTTTCCAAGAATGATTTACTTTATTTTCACTATGTTATAAAATAATTGGCTCATGCCTTTAGCTGTGCGTATATCGAGTTATGGATGCACTTGGAAAGTTTGGAGAGCACTCAAGAAGTTAGAGTTGCTCTCAGCGTAAGCTTCTTTCGTGCTCTTTAAACTTCCCGCGTGCATCCATAACTCGATATACGCACGCTAAGCATGAACCAATTCTTAAGTATAGGTAGGTATTTTACTTGAACGAGGCTTGTGAGGCTAATTTGAATACAGACAAAAGAATATTAAAATGTCAGCCATTTTTGCACAAGGTGTATGTTTTGAATCATTTGCTGTATTATTGTAGACAATTTATGCTTACTGCAGCATATAAATGGAACACAATCAAAATACGTATATCATTAAAATGGATACAGAAACGTAATGTTCCGAGGACAAATGTCGATTACTACATCAACTTATAAAAAAGTTTTGTTTTTACAAAAAAAGAGCTGTACTGGCCGTCGTCGAGAGGTTATTTTGGCAGTTGGGGACGCACTTTAGTGGCCGTTGCCGCTGTAGAGAGGTGGCTGTTGTAGAGAGGTTTAAACAAGAGGTAAAGTATAGACTGTTCGCCGGGACAAAAAAAAGTGACCGTTGTAGAGAGGTGGCCTTTGTGGAGAGATGGCCGTTAGAGGAGGTTGGACTGTATTTATCTTTGCAGGTCTTTCGTTACAAGTTCTTTAGTTGTTTTCCTTGCAAACCAAATTTTGAATAACGGAATGATCATCGCAGTTACATACGCAACTTAAAGTGCCCATGAACCGAAAATTGTTTTTATTTAGTTTTAAAGGTTACCTTAAAAAATGGAGGTTTCCAAAGTTTGAGAACTCTAGGCTTAAAAATGACGATTTTATAAGCCTTCAAAGTCGTGCTATTTTACCCTAAGAAATGGTCAGGGGAATGGGCCGAGATTTTTCTAAATTCACAAAACCGTGACGTCACTTTGTTGCCACGGGTTTGTTTGCGTTGTCAAAGTGCCTTGTTGGGAAGTGAGCGAGCTTGGAAGGAAACATGTCTAGCGATTAAGAAATGAGCGAATTTTCAGATATGTCCGGTAACCCCGAGGACGAAGCTGTCGAAGAGGGAAACGATGAAGACTACGATGTAATTTATAGCGAAATTACGCCATATCAAGACGAACCTCTGGCCCAAGTTGACGCTGGCGACGAGAACACGGGAGAGGAAATCGAAGTCGACAAAGAATTAGACGAAGATGGCCAACAGGGCTTACAATATTTAAGTCAGAATCATGCATCAAAACAAAAACCTTTCTCGCAACAATATCGAAGACGGCGATCGCAGAGAAGGTCGTGAAACAATGACCATGAGGTGTAAAAACAGAAGCATGAAACTTGTCTCACCCGTCGTTTACTTCGCTCGCTAAGTTCTTCTTGACCTGCTGGAGTAGTAGTATCCCTCGTTGGGATCGCGTCCTTTTTCAGGCAATACTTTACTTTCATCCCCGCGGCCTCCATGCTGCTTAGAACGGATAAACTGCGTTCATAACACGAATCCTCGAAATGAGCCGAACAGAGTGAAGTGTATTTTGACGTTGGGTTCTTGAAATCATGCCTATGTCTACGGACAAACTGGACCCATTTGGCCCTCACAGCCAGATCAGCCGGAAATTGGTACATTTGTATACCCGGGGTAAACGATCTGTTTTGACAGGTTTGCTGGTTTGGCGTACCAGCAACGCAATACCCCCCTCGCTGCCTCTTTTCCTCCATATTGCGGGAACGAATTTGGCAACAAAGTGACGTCAGAGGTTGATATCACGTGGTATTTTGGCCGCGCGATTCAAATACCATTTTTGAGAGTAAAATAGCACGACTTTAAAGGCTTGTAAAATCGTCATTTTTAAGTCTACAGTTCTCAAACTTTGGAAACCTGTATTTTTAAAGGTAAACTTTAAAACTAAATGAAAACAATTTTCGGTTCATAGGCACTTTAAGCAGTTGCGAAAAGAAAGCCTGAAAAAAAATTCGGGCTTGGACGGCATTCGAACCCATGACCTCTGCAATACCGGTGCAGTGCTCTACCAACTGAGCTATCAAGCCAACTGGGAGCTGGTCATTTTGTGAATACGTGATATACCCATAGAGATGATGAGATGAAAGTTAATATTTGAAAATCCATTCATATGAACTGCGGAAGAAAGAATGAATACGTGAATGATCATTTCAGTTAAGAGAATATATGAAAATCCATTCATATGAACTGCGGAAGAAAGAATGAATAAGTAAATGATCATTTCAGTTGAGTGAATATATGAAAATCCATTCATATGAACTGCGGAAGAAAGAATGAATCAGTGAATGATCGTCGCAGTTATATACGCAACTTAAGCAGTTGTCAAAAGTAAGCCTGAAAAAGTTTCAGGCTTGAACGTGATTCGAACCCATGACCTCTGTGATACCGATTCTACGGTTATATCACTAATTCACAAATTGAATATGACCAGCTCCCAGTTGGCTTGATAACTCAATTGGTAGGGCCCTACACCGGTATCGCAGAAGTCATGGGTTCGAATCCCGTTTCATTTAGAATAAAAATAGTTTAAAAAAAACGACAAAACCTTTAAGTTTACAAAACATGTTTCAACAGAGACTTCTGTCGTCTTCAGTTAGTTAATGTACAAAGCGTTGGAAGTTGAATTTATAATAAGTAGGCAAATGCTAATAATGATTAACGGTGACAACAAAATGAACATGAAACGTGACAATGTGAGAATTATAAGGACAATTTTAGAATTATATGGTGTAATTATCCTTAAAATTCTCTCAAAGTCACGTTTCATGTTCATTTTGTTGTCACCGTTTATCATCATTAGCATTTTTATCTACTGATTAGAAGATGGCAGAAGTCCCTGTCGAAACATGTCTTGTAAACTTAAAGGTTTTGTCGTTTTCTTTAAACTTTTGACTTGCCTGCTACTATCAAGACCCTTTAGAATAAAAATAATAATTATAAGTCCTCAGTTCCAGAGTAAAATTTGCGAATTGTTGTTTGAAACACGACTCGTATTCCTGGTTACATAAAATGCTAGAATTAAGGTTACCGTATACCTTAACTCGGGTGTCTCGCATCCAAGGGATGCAGAGCGTCCAGTTTAAACTGTAGATATCTAAACTCCTACATCAAACTAAAGTTTGTAGAGCTGGCTATCAAACTATACCAAGAATTTCGAATAAAATGAATTATCGAATTTTAAGTACTTTTTTCTCCAATCAATTTTTTCACTTGAAGGGGACACTTTAAGGAGCCAAAACTCAAAGGGAATTTGTTCGTTTGCCTTCAAATTTGGACGGTAGCTAGTTTAACATATAAACAACAAAAACATGTCTGCGAATTTTTTTTCAAAATATTTTCTCTCCGAGAGCGATTTTTGTACGATCACTCCTCATTTTTTAATCCCATTTCGAAGATGTTCTGTAACTTTTCACTGCGATTAAATATGGCGAAACGCGGACACGTTGTTTTAGCACTTTGGGTCTGGAAACTGAGGAGCTAATAAAATTAGCGAAAAACAAAATTAGCTCTGACTTGTAGCTTTCTAAAGGTGTTAGTGGTAAAGAAGCAAACTTATTTACCAACAATTTAGTAAATTTATAGTGTTAATTTTTCCTGGTTGGTGAAAGATGATGCGTAAAAACGGAACCACGAAAACAAATCCCAAGCTTTATAAAATAGGAAAAACCTTAACCAGGATTCATAATTATCGATAAAGGAACTATCTGTATAAGAAAGACGCTTGAATCTTGGCACACAGACAAAACGATCGCGGCCGGCAAAACCTCATGCAATTCCTTTAACACGTTTTTTCAGTTGTTAATTCACTATATTTAAATTTCGTAATGTTTCACTTTTTACACATCATTGTTATCCGTCAAAGGTAGCAGAGAGGCTACCGAAAGCTGATAATCTTTTACTAATTATCTTGCAGAGACCGCTACTCTGTATTTGTTAAATCTGAAGTGTTTCCTCTCTCGTTGACGGTTGGTAAGTTAATTATGGAAAGCATAAAGAGAAGCCGTACAAGTGGAACGATCCGCAGTGAGATCGTTTCAGCGAGTCACTGTTGAAGGAACTGTGGTTCCAGATCTGGGTCATGCTTTCACATGTGCGAAGTTGCGTGTGATGTCTTTGAAATTTCCATTGGTATTATTTTGCATACTGCTAATTCATAAACCGTCCTTTAGACAACCGACAAATACCTCACATAAAGGACACAGAGTCACTCATTTCACATACCTTTGACAATCAGACTTGACCAAACACAAAGCAAAAAGAATTTCATGACGCAGAGTATGAAGTCTTTCTGTAGATGATCTTTCTTCATGTCTATGATCTAGTATTATCGATTGAAGTTGATCTTCAGTGATTCCACCACCTTTCTTAATATCTTTAAGCCATCCTTTTTATGTATTTATTTTCCTTGTAACTTCGTGTACGTAAAATTTTCCGACCCCAGTTGGTCCAATCACGTCTCTTCAACAGGAAACATATGTTGGCAATATTGTTTCCATCGATTACATTTAATTGTTTTGTTCTGAGATCCCTAAACTAGGTTACTAACAAATAGTGTACAATAGAACTAAAATAGAACTGTAGTCGTGCATTTTATAATTACTTTAATTTTATGGCAAAATCTTTTGTATTTCTTTCTTGACGCCAGACAAACAGAATGAAGCATAATCGAACCCACTGATGTCGGCAAACTCGAAACTTGTCATAACAGTAATTTGTGTGGGTGTCATGTTATCTTCCGCCTAACGTGGAGAATAGAATAGTATTTCTCTTTCCTTTTCTTCTTTTATGCTAGTGTAAATGATACACGACCGGCTTGGGTACGCATGAACGATTCACGACCGTACTCTCACGCTGGTATGCGAACAGGGAAAGAGAAGAATAGCTCATTTGGGGATTGTTATTTTGAACAAATGTTCATGATAATCAGGAATTTGAAGTTATCACGGCTTGAGTTTGGTGCGTGGTTTCTTTATTATTTTTCCTCTTAGCATCATTACCATATAAGGGAGGGGATAAACGAATTAACTCTTATGAAACCTTTAAACCTAAATATCAAGAGACATAGCTGGGTGAATCACTTTTCAAATCGACGCTGCCATCTTTGGTGATTTTTCTTTTTATTCTTACGACCTGTTTACTTGGTCACGTGAGAGTTAAGAGCATTTAGGTTGGCAAAGAACGGGAGTTTAAGAAGTTACTATAGCAACGGCAACGAGAACGTCCAAAATAATAGCATTTATAAATGAGAAAAACAAATGCCATGCACGTGCGTTATAATTTTTTGGTACATTTCTTCGCCGCATTTAGTCGAACAACAACGTGAAATGACCAAATTCAAGGTTTTGTGGCGAACGTGAGCGCGATGACGGCGAATAAATGTTTCATTCTTTGTTTCAACTTGAACGCCGTTTCCACCTGTTCTGTTACTGGATAGGTGGTTAAATTGCACAAGTTAAACGAATGGGGACGATCTGTAAGTAGTGCACCTTAAGCAGTGACGACGACAGCGGCAGCGTCAAAAAACAATAGTTTTAATTTTCAAAACACTGGCTCTGCAGGTGTGTTATACGCTTTTGGACATTTCTTTGCCATCCTCTGCAAAACAACACCTTGAAATAACCACATTCAAGGTTTTATGGAGAACGTGAATGCATGATCAATAATTTTCATTTCTCTCTCTTAACTTTAAGTCGCCGCTACGGCGTTATCTCCTGGATACTTAAGCCACATTATATTATAAGAAATTAGCTAGTAGTAATTTATTCAGAAAATGCGAAAGTAATTTTATTTTAAGTTCCGTTTTCGTTGGCGCCGTCACCGTTTCTTTGTCTATGACACACTTGGTGAACAGTATGCGATCTCTCGGCACCTGATCTTTCAACTTCGAACAGTTTGAAGAAAAAATTAAAGTGTAAGCTGGTATCCCATCCAACAACAGAAAGAAGCACAAAATCAGAAGGTTTTAACGTTAATTTAAGCGTTTGCCAGCATCATTTCAAAGACATCTCTCCGATGAAGAAATATGTCTTTTTTGATGGAATATGTGCACCCCGAGCAGGCTAACACTCGACTTAGAGCTAAAACCTAGCTTCCCTCCTTACCCTCTATTCCTACAGCCGACTCTGAGCCAGAACGTTTAGTCCAATTCTACGCAGCTGAAACAACATATATTGTTTTCTTTGTAAAATATTTCAGCCGGCCAGACCATGCTTATTCCGGTATAAAAAATGTTATGATAAATTTTGAGTGACACAATATGCAATGATCAATGTTACAGTGAGCCAACTTCGGAATAAAAATTAATGTTGATGCATAAGTTTTGGACATAAAACGGTCATATTGCTGATGAAGAATGATGATTTATAGCAGCGGCAAATCGTCGTTATTGGTGATCATGCAGGATCTATTATTGAAACGTCTGTTGCTGCATTACACCCGCCGCTACAGTTAAAAAGCTGATTGTCTGATAGTTTGTAAACTGTAATTTGAAACTGAAATACTCTTAGTACAACAAAAATTAACTACAACATTCGTCATTGACCTAACCTAATTACCATTCGCATGCGCCAGGTGAACATATGTTCACATAACATAATTCATTCCGAATACTCTTCCCAATACATGAAGAGGTTTGTTTGTTTTTTTTTCCTGTGGACGCCCGCTTTAAGCAGCTGTAACCTTCTCAAACTCGTATCCAAAATCGATCGGGCTTCTACGCAGTTCAGGAATCTTCTTTACTCACTGATAGTCGGGCGAAACGTTTGAAGCTTATTTTTATTCTTGTGTGACGTCCACTATTTCTTGACGTAATAATTAATTGTACAAAGACAACTTCTACTGTTATAAAAGTATATTCAAATACAAGATCCACCTACTACGGCTGCCACTAGAAACAAACTTATTAAAAGTTATTAAAAGTTAAAAGTTATTAAAACTTATTGAAAGTTATTGTCAAGATTTTCGTGATTAAAGGAGAAGAAAGAACATCAATAGACGATATTTTCGAGCTCATTTCTCCAAATCCCCCACCCCCCTCCCCCCCCAAAAAACAAAAAATAAAATAAAACAAGTTGCTCGATTTCGTGTAAATTTAAGAATTATGTTGCTTGAGGGGACGGGGTTCTTTTCGCCTACGCTCTGTGATTGGTTGAAAAATTCGCGCCATTTTCTCAACCAATCAAGAACTAAAAATCTGAAAACGAAAAACTCCTGCCGTCCACGCATACATTTTCCCGTGCTAGACGTTCTTGGTACAGCAAAAATAACAACATTCGTCATTGATCTATCCTAATTACTATTCGCATGCGTCTGGGCTGTCAGGTGAGCATATGTTAACTTCATAACATAATTCATTCCGAATACTCTTCCCAATACAGGAAGAAGTTTTGCGAGTATTTTCCAATTCAAATCTTTGTTTCAGTACTGAAGGTAAATTATTTCCATTCTTTCGATATCCTGAACGCTACTTGTAATTTTTAACATCGAAAAAAATAATATTCTTTCTCGTATTTCATATCAAACGGAGTTCCACTTTCACGTTTTTTGTTTGTTTTTTTATTTTTTTCGGTGGCCGCCCGCTTTAAGCAGCTGTAACCTTTTCAAACTCGTATCCAAACTCGATCGGGCTTCTACGCAGTTCTGTAATCTTCTTTACTCACTGATAGTTGGGCGAAACGTTTGAAGCTTATTTTTATTCTTGTGTGATGTCCACTATTTCTTGACGTTATAATTAATTGTACAAATTGTTTTTTTGTTTTATGACCAACCCCCACCATGTATATCAAAGGGTAGTCTTAAGGCCCGTTTAAACGCTTTGAACATTCGCCCAACATTCGTTCAACAAAAGGTGAAATATCGCACGTTTGAAAATAGATTTTTATAAGTTAAGAAAGAAATAATTAGCGCGCTAGATATAAATATCATCCCTTGAAAAGAGTACCGATCAGGCCCCAGTTATTCAAAGGCCGGATAACTTTATCCAGTGGATAAGTCACTATCCGACGGTTTCAATCTGTGCAAAGATTTCAGTATTTCATCGTGTACAAGCGAATATGCACACTCTAACCACAGTCTAGTTTAGGAGTGTACGAAAACCTTGGACAACGTTTAACGTGAAGTATATTTTAGACCCCGAATAGTGCCTTGTCCAGCGGATAAAGTTATCCGGCCTTTGAACAACTGGGGCCAGGGCACTAGATTCATGAGGATGCCGTTTGAACGTTTGAAAACACATGAAAAGCGCGAGCTTGGTCATTTTTACTGTTTAAGCCGCCGAGTTCATGGACTATTTCATGGAAGGAGAGATTTACGGGGTTCTATATAGGCGTTCAAATTACTTCAACGTTCATGGATGGGTTAATAGCAATGATTGAATTTATCAAAGAGTACACTGGATAAAGTTATCCACTCACTTTACGGATTCTACCCAACCATCCGGGTGGTATCGCAGTTATATAGGAAAACAACAATAGCTGGGCAGAGAACCAATTGATAGCGCCTTTAACATTAAAATGATCAAAAGCACTTTACATGAATTTAAAAATTTTATATAAAAATAAAATAACGTTAACTATAAAGAATTATAAGAAATATCAAGAAAAAACTAGTAATAAAATAAACAATTGACCACCCCCAACTCCATTTTATCAAACAAGCTCTTCCATGTCAGAAGTCATCTTTCCCGCCATTTTGAATCTTGTTAAAAAAAAAAACAACAGCCGCTGATCACGAAAGTCTACTTTCTCACTTTAGCTTTAATTTAAGTTCAACTTCAGTTAGGTTTGACGTCTGAATCAACTGCCGAACTTAATTATTTGGGTCGATCTTAATAGGTATTAGGCTCGGCTCCTGTAAAGTTCGACGTATGAACCGGGCCTTAGCATGCCCAATCGTTTTGTCGATGAGGTGAACAAGTTATCATCAATCTTCATATGGAATCATAAACCACCAAAAATCAAACGGTCGACAACGGTCGGTAAAATTAAACACGGGGGACTCAGTATGCCTGACTTCCAAATTATAAAGAAATCTTTGAAAGCGGGCTGGGTGAAACGGTTTTTAACACCTGACACACAGTCCGGGAAAACGATGCTATTAAGCCTTTACAGGCGGTTGGGGGTTCCTTGTTATTTAAATGTAATTTCTTACCTGATCTTCAGCTCCTACCACAATTCTATAAAGACGTATTAGGTGCCTAAAAAGAAATTGTTATCCATATTCCCAAGACGAGAAAAGAAATAAAAGAAGAGATCTTGTGGAACAATCACTTCGTTACAATTGGCGAAAAATCTGTCTTTTATAAAGAATGGTACAACGCTGGTGTCATGAACTTGTCAGATATATTAAACTAGTAATACCTGCCGGTAGAGTGCCAACGAGTAAAAACTCACAGTTGCGTGCCGAATGAAAATTAAGAAGTAACCAGACTACAAAACATTTTTTAAACCGAATCATTGTTTAATAAAGCATTGTAAAACTCTCATGCTATTCTTTGTTGTTTAGAATGTCTATAAGAACTAAACTTGTGAGGTAGATTAGAGGTGAAACATCTGCCGCCCTTGCATTACCTGTTTGAGTTTATACAAAAACAAAAATAAACAACTTAAATGTGTACAAGAATAGCTATCAACCCAGGAATAACAGAATTTTACAATAAAATGAGCTTTTCAATTCAATTTATTGAATTAATTAGCCACAAGTACGGTATTTAAAAGAAAATAGAAGAATGAGACAAAGCTAAGTTGCAATTGACTTGAAATATTTCTCCTGTATTCAAACATCTCCAATGTGCATCAGTCCATCAAACAGAACCTAAACATCAACAAAAAAAACAACAACACTCTATTTGACTATAAAATGATGAAATCTAAATAATTTTTAAACCCTTATAGTTAAGGATTCGTTTTGGTCCGCGGTGTACCAGTTTGGAACGATATCTTCATTGTGCATATTATGTTACCGACCACATGAATTCACATATTAACGACACTGGCATACTTTTGTCCATATTAGCTCGCAATTTGAATATTACCATGATTATAGATTAAAGGTTACTTTAAGAAAATTGCTCCCTCCTCAAAAAACAAAACACACTACAAACAGTTTAAAAAGTGTGCGAGTATATATAAAGATTTGAATTCTCTTAGCTCCTCTATTGATAGAGCGGTCGGAACTTCCGCCGTCCACCAACAGAGCAACAAAACTGAGCGGAACATTTCCACACAGTCGCACAGGATCGAAAAATAAGATGGCGCGTAGGAAAAATTCGATTGCTCCTAAACGTGAAAACGTCTGCAAAGTTTGCTAGCGCTTAATAAGATCCTTGCTATTTTTGTACACCATCCTGACACAGTAAGACGTAGAAACATTGATATTCTTATCCAAATCTCTTGAACAGAGCAAAGGCAACTAAATTCGCCACTTCGGCCGCCATATTGATTATTAAATTTAAGTTCGGGCGGGTGTAATAAGAAGCTGGGTACTAGCACTCACCGATCATGATACTCCTGATGTGATTGGTTTAGATAAAAAAATTCATATCGTGATGCCATTGGCTAGCTCTAAAACAATCACCGATGATGTCACTCTTAGGGCGCTTTCCATTCACCAAAAATTTTCGGTTTGAATTTTCGGAAATTTCGGTCACGAATGGCACGGGCTTATACTCGGTCATCACATGGTCAGTTTTTGCCTCAGGCTTCTTGACGCCGTTTATCGTATGTGTTCAAACAGTCCGACTGAAAACTTTTGAATGGAACACGAGAATTTTCGAAAATACCGAAATTTCCACTTTTCGGGAACACTGAAAAGGTTGTCCTAAATTTTTGAAAATCTTTTCCGGAAAAGATCCTGTTCCATTCGATTCCCACCCGAAATTTTCAAAAATTTCGTCGAATGGAGAGCGCCCTTACATTACCTTATGCTTACATTTTCATTCGAGATTTCTTCTGCCTGTACCAAAACTAACTCGCGCATCAGCTTTATAATGCTGCCGACTCGTCACCCTCGCGTCCTCGCGAGGGTGACTCGTTGGAAATGAATAAGAGAAATTCACGTCTTTTCCGGAGTTTACGAGGAAGTACATGATTAAAACAAATTTCCTGCGCTATTTCGGCTTGTGTAATGCGATCCCAGCAAGTTGGAGGGAAACCTTAATTGTTGAGAACTTAGCCCCGTCTATAGTACTAGGGTTTCTTCCCGAACTTATAACTAAGACAATCAGTAGAGTCGATTGTACCACTCCTCGTTTAATATCTTCTGGTTCACATTTCAGTATTCACCTATACAACAGGCGTTTAAGAGCTACTCTGAACACACACAAAAGGACACTTGGTTTTACACTGTTCTTCATCATGCGCAATCTCCTTGATTCCCGCAGCTAGCGCAGTCGCAGCGGCTCTACTCGGTCTGAAATTTGCCGCGTCAGGGTTCAACTGCTGTTCTGCTCCTGCTTGCACTGTGGGCTCACACTTCAACTCTAGGGGGTAGAGGTGCTGAACAGGACGCTCTATGACTCCTTTACCTGTTCTCAGCTGCACTGCACGGAGGTGGCCGTCACGTCCTGGATAGGTATGCTGGACAACAGCTAGTGGCTAGACTGCAAGCAGTCCCTTTCTGGTCAGTCGAGCGCAGCGAGACTGGTGCGAGGAGAAATAAACGAGAAGAGACTGGGGAGACTCCCCAAGCCCCCCCTCCGCTCGTTCGCTCCAGTTTTTTCGCCCTCGGCTATTCCGCGCGACCTCGACTATCCAGAAAGGGACTGCTTGCAGTCTAGCTAGTGGCCACTTTCCTCGATTCTTGGTGTCAGATCGCACTAAAACTGTGTCGCCAACTTTGACTTGGAAGTTAGCTGTCTTGTGGCCAAGGTTATGGCGCTTTCTCAAGGCTCTCAGGTATTCACACTGCCATCAGTTTCACATGTGAGTTTTGCAAGTCTGCAAGAATTTAGCTTGTTGCCGCAAATTCGTGTCCTCAATTCTCCAGGTCTGTTCCTCAGGAAGCTGGTTGGTTCGCTGGAACATAAAGCTGGCTGGTGTCTGGATCGGTGACTCTACATCGTCATCAACGTCATCAAAGTCAACCGACGGTTGACTTGAGTCTCTACATCAAGGAGCACTTCAGTTAGTTCATTCCAGGACAGGGTAGCTCCCCCTATCACCTTGTACATCGTTCATGAGGGGACGCAGACGAAGCCTACTGTAAGTACGACTTCACGCAGCGATTTAATCTTTGTGGTTCTCTGAGGCGTCTGTAATCTCATTCAATATGTCATAGAATGAACGGCTCATGTTATTCTCACTTCTTTCTTTGCGATCTGGACAGTGTTTTTGAATATCGTAACTCGATACAAAATTACCGCATTACTCCTCATATAAGAAGATGGCGAGAATAAATTCGAACAAAATAAGTCTGGGCATGCCGGTGCTCATGTACGTACCGTTTAATGAAAGGTACCGTGCAATTGAAGCGCTCAATTGATCATGCTGATCAAAAAATATCTGTACCTATAATGATATAAAAGGTACGCGTCGGCAAAATACCAAGATCGTATGACGCTTTGTTTGTCCACGTACTTTGTTTTGTAATGAATCAACAAGATCGATTTTCGCAAATTTCGCTGCAATTGCATGGTGAATAAATATTAGCCCGAATTTCATCAGATGTGACTCCTCTGCATCCTGTGCATGTGCACAAAGCTCGCAAACTAATCGCCATCCTTTTGATCTACCAGTTGTACATTCACTTCCGGAACAAAGCTTTACCAGCTTATGTTTTGTATTGTTTTGCGATAAACCGCTGTCTATTCGAATTTGGATAATAAGTATCACTGTGTGGAAACGCAGGCACATATACAAGTATCTGGAACCGTGATTACGGTACGGTTTAGCGGGAACGAGAGGAAAGCGCGCCTTTCCGAAATTGTGATCGATCATGCCACGAAAGTCGCGTGAAAGTTTGTTAGATACGCAAAGCGAGGAACAAAAGGAGGCGATTGCTAAGGGCCGCTAATGAAAGGGAGGCCAGACAAATGCCAAGACAAAAAAATGAGAGACGTATTCCTCTGCTAAGGAATTGGTGCGTGTTAATTATGCGAAATGGTAGGCTTTGAAACCGGAGGAAAATCAAGAGACAGAACCAAGGTAAGGCTCGCTCCGCCAAGACGACGTAAGTTATCACAGAAGAGCATTTGGCCAGACAATCACAATTTTGAATAGTCAAGCACGACTAAACACGACTAACATGATCTTGCAGTGTACATCCTCCAGGTAATTGTTCCGCGGGTAGGCGTCATAACATTCATAGTGTAGGAGAGCGGCCCTCAAAATTCCACTCCTAAACTTACGATAAAATGGAACAATCCATACTCACTTTCAGAACAGGGGGCACGACAAATTCACTTTGTGATCGAAATGTCCAATGTAAATCTGTTTTCACACCAGACCAAAACCATAATGAGGGCACTATATAAAATGCTGTTAATTTATCAGTAAGGTCAGTATTTACAAAAAAGCAATAAAAGACACCAAACTATATAGCTGGTAAAGTAAGGAAGGAGGTGACTATGAAGCAAACTCGTAAAAATAATTAAATGCAAATGTCATGGTTTCGTGTAACATAAAAAAAATAACTCTAGTACAACAACTCAGCCTTTAATTTTTTATCCATCAGAACGGCGGGTGACACACCTCATACGGTCTGATGTAACATAAAAAACGCCAATACAGCAACTCAGCCTTATTTTTTTAATATTCCTTGAATATTTGCATTAGACCTTACTGCATTAGCAAGAATTTCAGCGCACAGCACAAATAAAGAGCCAGAAAGTGGGCACCCTTGGAAAACACCTCTTAGTAGTTTAAAGAAGACAGAGGCATAACCAGTATTTGCTACACAGCTAGAACAGTCAGTGTAAAAGGTTCGGATCCACTGTAGTAATTGAGGGCCGAAATTTAAAGCCTCCAAGGTCTTAAAAAGCAAGTTCCAGTCGACGGTGTCAAAAGCTTTTTTAAAGTCCACAAAAATCGCCATGCCGGGAATGTTTTCTAGCTCAGTTATCTTCATGATATCGTTAATAAGTCTAATGTTCCGTCTACGGTACATTTCGCTAGCAAAACTCAAACCAAACACAACAAACAGCCAGACCACAAACCTAAATTATACACTCGATTTACCTCCAAATATGCACATGCAATACTCCACCAAATATCTGTACTTTCGATGTTGGAAAAACCACAAGACAATTATAGCCACTGAAGATGTTTATTCTGTTACTCGAAACGCTACTTTCGATTCCAACCGTTCAATTCATTTACTCACGTCACATGTAGATTCATTGATTCGATTCATTCGATTCGTCGATTCGTTCTTTCGGTACAGCTGAAAATACAAAATGCAAGAGCTCGCAATTCGGGCTTAAACAAATACCGAATTTCTTAAAAACAGAGCTCAAATAAGCGGTCAAAACGATAACTTACATATATATGGGCATCTTCAGACCTAATTTTCCAAAATCAAGTCATGAAAGCGAACAAACTTCGCAACACCGCAAAGGACAAACTGCCAAAGGACATGGTTGATCGATAACGTCAAGTGATTCCCACAAGGGGGTTACGGAGGGGCGCGGGGCAACAAACTGTCCCTAATGGTCTGAATGTCTGATAATTGAATTGGCAAGCACCGGTTTTCAGCACTTTCCGTCAGTTTTACTTTTTACAGATCAATATCACCGGACACCTTTTTTCGCTTGATACAACAATACTGATATGAAACAAATGTCGGTCATTGGAAAACAAGTCTTGGTCATTGTCTCGTAGGTAGCTATAACTGCAGTATGACCCACTAAAGACACCTCCTAATTTTAGCTTTGAGTGGTTTTAACTAAAAAACAAGCTCGGTGATCTTCCGGTATTTCTTTACAACTTTCCGTAAAGTGCAAAAAGGATTGCAGGGAGTGGTTATGAACCATCTTATCTTTTCGAAAATTCATGTCAGTCTTCCAGATCTGCAGTAAAAGACTTCCCTTTGATATACACACTGGGGCTTGGTCATTAAATGATGAATTTCAGACACTATAATTATGAACCATTAAAAAAGCAACGTGCTACTTTGATCCTCATGGGTAATGGGAACCGATTTTTATGTAAGACTGAATGTCAAAAAATCTACACTCATACATTCTCTGTAATGACAATTACAACTAGAAAATAAATGTGAAAAACATTTTTAAGGAAAAATTCTAATGGTTTTTAGACTTGAAATGAAATCTTTGAAATTGTTTTGGTCTTTCTTGTTGCTACAGCCGTACACAACACACCACAGCACCATATTTCCTTCCTTCGTACAACAAAAACACTGAAACCCGCGAAAGCGGTGTTCTTGTATTGACGTCACAGGTCCACTATCCCCAGTGTCCCGCCTTGCGCGGTTTTGTACCCAACCGGAAGTGAAATGACACGTATTTGTCCGCCTCATACGAGGAGAACAACATGAAGATTCGATCAAGGAAATCTGTTATATACACTTTAAGGAGACAATACAATTTCAAAGATTTCATTTCAAGTCTAAAACCATTGAATTTTTCCCCAAACATGTTTTTCACCTTTATTTTATTCTCGTAATTGTCATTACAGACAATGTATGAGTATAGATTTTTTGACATTCAGTCTTACATGAAAAAAGTTTCCGATTCGATCAAACAAATGAAAAAAAAAAAAAAAAAAAATAATCCGTTATATACACTTTAATTCTAAAGTCACAAAAACAGAGATTTAAGACTAGTATTAACCTGAATTATTATATAAACTGGATATGCCTTCATAGATTCTATCGAGTGTGCATGGTTAAACCAAAACAAAAGGTACCATTGGAATTAAGCAAGCGTAAACAACACGATAAACCAATGAGAACTCAAGGAAAATGCATGAAAAGAATGTCTAGCGCGGGAAAACGTATGCATGGAGTACACTTTTTCTTAGCTCTTGATTGGTTGAGAAAATGGCGCGAATTTCTCAACTAATTACAGAGCGTCGGCGGAAAGAGACACTAAAGCAACGTAATGCTTTAATTTTCACAAAATCGAGCAACCATTTTTATTTTTTTCAGTTTGTTTTTCTTTCTTTTCTTTTTTGGGCTCGAAAATAACGTCTTTTGGGTGAAATAAAATGAAATGAAATGTTAAACGTTTTACTTTTCTTGATTCTGCGTAAGTGGAGGCCGTGGCAGGTGGATCTTACATTTTATTATATTTTTATAACAGTAGGAGTTGTCTTTGTAGCGACCATGTTCGCCGTTAATTGTTACGTCAAAAAAAAGTGGACGTCTCACAAAAAATAAAAATAAGCTATAAATGTTTTGCTCGACGATCAGTGAGTTAAGAAGATCCCAGAACTGCGGGTGTCCGCTGACGTAGGAGGCCGAACATTTTGGATACGAGTTTGAGAGGATTACAGTTGCCTCAACCGAGCGGCCACAGTATTAACTCTCTTGACAGCTGGTGAAAGAGAAAACGTGAAAGAGGATCTCTGTTTCATTAAGAACAATGGAAAAGAGTTGTTTTTTTATGTTAAAAGATAACAAGTAACGTTCAGGATATCGAAGGAAAGAAACTAATTACCTTTAACGCTGAAACAAAGATTTCCATTTATCGGGAAGAGTATTCGAAGTAAATTGTGTTAACATAAGTTAACAGATGTTCACCTGACGCATTCGAATAGTAATTAGGCTTATGTAGGCGGGAAATAAATGACTTATGTTGCTGTTTTTCCTGTATTAAGAGTATTAGAGTTTTAAGTTGCAGTTCACAAACTATTAGACAAATGCTTTAATTGATGCGCGGGTGTGATGCGGCAACGGACGGTTTAATTACAGATTCCCCTCACCATTAATAACGATTTGCCGCTGCTATAGAGTATCATTCTTCCTCAGTAATATCATTGTTTTATGTCCAAAACTCATGCATCGATATTCCTTTTTGGCTCATGGGAACATTGATTATTATTAATATATTGCGTCACTCAAAATTTTATCATAACTTTAAGTAAAATCTTATACAGGAAGAAGCCTAGTCTGGCCGGCCGAAATATTGTACAAAGGAAACAGTATACGTTGTTTCAGCGGCGTAGAATTGGACTTAAAGTTCCTGTTGGGCTGTCAGAATAGAGGGTAAGAAGGGAAGCTATTTTCAGTTTATAATTAGTTCTTGTTCGTCTGCCTCGGAAACGAAGAGTGTGGAACAAACATTCAGTCGAATACGGCTTTGGTGTTAGCCTTCGCGGGTAAATATATTCCATCTGAAAGCCACACGTACATTTTTTAATCCTCGATCTGTTGTCTGGGTGTTTAATATTCTACTAGAGTCTGCAACATAAAAAAAACCTAGCTTGCGTGCAGGCGTCTCCTATTTCCATTCTTGCACTAACAAAGGAAACAGGAAGCGTCTGCACGCAGGCTGCAAAGAAGGTGCTCTTAAAAATGAGCGCGAAAAATAGGACGCATTCTTAGGTTAATTTATTTGTTTAAATCACTTCGCATTTCACATAAATATGCCATTCCGAAAACACATTTCTCCTTTTACCCACACCAAACTGCAACGAAAACGGAACTTAACAATTAACTTTCGCGTTTTCTAAATAAATTCGCAATAATTTCTACTCATCAGTTTGTGTGATGTGGCCGAACTATCCAGGAGACGACGTCGAAGGGTGGGCTTTAATCATGCGTTCACGTTCTCCATGAAACCTTGATGTGGTCATTTCACGTTGTACCAAAGTTTATAATGCACCTGCAGAGCTTGTGTTTTGCTAATTAAAACGATTGTTTTCTGACGTTCTTGTTGTAATCGTCAACGAAAACGTCACTTTCTAAAAATAGGTTCGCCTTACTTGCACTACTTCCAGATCGTCCCCATTCGTTTAACTTGTATAATTTGGCTACCTATCCAGTAACAGCACAGGTGGGAACGGCGTTCAAATTGAAACAAAGAATAAAACTTTTACCATCATCCCGCTCACTTTCTCCGCAAAACCTTGAATTTCACGTTGTTGTTCGGCCGAATGTGGCAAAGAAATGTGCCAAAAATTACAACGCGCGTGTGGGGCGCGTTGCCATTTTCATAGTAACTTCGTAAACGCCCCATTCTTTGCCAACCTAAATGTGCTTAACTCTCACGTGACCAAGTAAACAGGCCGTGATATTGAAGCTAGGAAATGATCACTAAAGATGGCAGCGTCGATTTGGAAAGAAAGTCACCCAGCTATGTACGTTGATATTTAGGTTTAAAGGGTTCATTCTCCACGTTAGGTAGAAGAAAACATGACACCCACACAAGTTGCCGTTTTCAGAAATTTCGAGTTGACCGACGTGAGTGGGCCCGATTACGCTTTTTTTCTGCCAAGAAAGAAATACAAAAGGTTTTACCATAAAATGACAGTAATTTTAAATGTTACTAGTGTAAACTGTCCTTCTCAACTTAGTTTAGGGATCTCAGGAGAAAACAATTTAGTGTAACCGAATGGAAACTATATTGACAACATATGCTTCCTGTAGAAGAGACATGATTGGACCAACTGGGGTCTGACAATTTTACGTAGGCGAAGTTACAAGGAAAATACATAAACGGATGGCTAAAAAATATCGAGAAAGCTGACGAAATCACTCAAAGATATGCTTAAGTCGACGATACTAGACATGAAGAAAGATCATCTGCGGAAAGACTTCAAACTGTGCGTCACGAAATTCTTTTTGTTTTGTTTTTGGTTAAGTCTCATTCTCACAGGTATGTCAAACTAGTGACTCTGTGTCTGTTATATGATGTATTTCAGCTGTCGGTTGAACAGAGGTCGGTTTACGAATCTGCCAGTGTTTACCAGTCTTTATGTACCTTCAGGGTTTATCCGTTTTCAGTAGGCAAAATAACACTACTGGGAATTTCAAAGACATCAAACGCAACTTCGCAAGTGCGAAATCATGAACCAGTTCTAGAACCACAGTTCCTTCCAAAGTGAACACCCAAACGATCGCACTGTCAGTTTTGCGATCGTTTTACTTGCACGGCTTCACTTTATGCTTTCCACGTTTAACTTATCGATAGAGTGCGAGTGAGGAGACATCTTCAGATTTAACAAATATATAGAGTAGCTGTCTCTGGTAGAAATGATTTGAAAAAGATTATCAGCTTTCGCTAGCTTGTCTGCTACCTTCGACAGATAAAAATGATGTGCGTAAAGTGAGACGTAAAAAAAATATACAGGAAATACAAGTTAAAAGAATGTTCACAAGAATGCCAATGTTTGTTTAAAAGTGTCAGAATTAATGTTTGTTTAAAAGAATTGTATACTGTTTTGGAAGCGGAAATGAGTTGTTATCAGTCGCAATCGTTTAACCTGTGTACCAAGATTTAAGCGTCTTTCATGTTAGGATAGCTCCTTTGTCGATGATTGAGAATCCTGGTCACGGTTTTTCTTTTATCTTTTAAAGATTTAGATCTGTTTTCGCTGTTTTAGTTAAATTCTTCATAATCTTTCACCAACTCTTTTGAAATTCTACTTCAGTTTCCCAATATTAAGTTTGACTTTGCAAATTTATTGTGCTCTGTTGCCCTCACTAATAGTTTTGTTCCGTGTCTATGTATGTGTGGTTATGTTTTATAACGTATATGTGACCTCTCACGCGAAAACGTACACTAACGGCTTTCCGTTCAACGGGTGAAACGCACGGCTGTCGAACGGGTAAGAAACGGCCCACGAAGCCGTTTGAAACGGATAAAACCGAACGGCTGAACGGCGGATAATTTATTCCGAACGGATTGGTATGACGGCTGAACGGCTAGCGAAAAATTTCGAACGGATGGTAATCACGTCTGAACGGCTAAAAAAAATTTCGAACGGTAGTCGTGAACGGCTGAACGGCAGCAGTAAAATTTCGAACGGATGGTCCTGAACGGCTTAACGGCTCGTCAAAAGTTTCGTACGGATGGTAATCACGGCTGAACGGCTAAAAAAAATTGCGAACGGTAGACCTGAACGGCTGAACGGAACGAGTAAAAATTTAATATTATTTCGAACGGATGGTCCTGAACAGCTAAACGGCTCGAGTAAAATTTCGAACGGATGATCATGCACGGGAGAAGGGATTGTCATGACCGGCTGCGAATGGAACTAACGGATATTTACCATTAACTGTAGAATGGCTCATGTTTTAGCAATAATTATGTAAACTATATTGTTTCAAACGGATTGTTAATGACTGACTGCGAACAAAACAGACCAAAGATTAATGCTTATTACTTTTGCTACGCAAACCGCTCGCTAAATGCTCACCTTTACAGCAAAAAATGCCCTTTAAAATACCGCCAAATGCAAAGATTACTCGTCAACGCGTCGCCCGACGGTCGTGGTTGATTGCCGAAAACATGCCACCCAGTCCATTGTTTACTAAAATTAAAATACATACTCTTTTAACACTGCTATTCAAGTTTTTTTTCCTTCTACTTTTGGCAGCGTCACTTGTTATCACAATGCTAACCCACACTGACTTTTTTAGACTTTCAAACAGTTTTTAAAATCAAAGAAACTGCAAGGATACATTGTTGCTGCTCATTCAAGCATAACTCTGAGATGCTCTGCGAAAACTGGCCAAAATTTGCATAGAGTTCTAAACAGCCGTGACAGGTAACGCAGCATGATTACAACAGCCAATCCGTATCAATCACTTGGACATGTGGGCGCGTTGTCGTGACAACTACACTGTAAACTCGCGTGCTACTCGTATTCGCAATTATCAAACTCTAAGGAAAGACCATGGCGGAATGCGAGTTAGCTGATAACTTACTTGACAGCGAGGAAATCGTAGAAAAAGTTAAGAAGTTTCTAGAAGAAGGATGCGGTTGTTCTCAGGGTGTGAAAGGTGGCCACTGTTCTCAGCAATTTCAGAAAGAAGTAGTGCTGTGTAATCTAAACAACTGCCTGGAGTTATCACATGAAGAGCTCGACCTCGTCATACTGGCGAACATCCAAGCGTTCACTATGATCGATGTCATTGGGGAAAAAAGAAAGCGAAGTGCGCGCTGCAATTTTCTTTACCTGAACCGTCCGATCTGTAAAGAAATGTTCTTAAACACTTATGGCATAAGCTACTCAAGGTTTCGCAGATTAAAAGAACACTATGAAGAACACGGAATCTGTCAAAGGGTACATGGAAACCGCAAGAGGCTACCTCACAACACGTTGCCACAAACAGTTACCGAGGACGTCAAGAACGTCCTTACCAACTACGCTGAAGAAAATGCTGTCCTCCTACCCGGCAGAATCCCAGGATTCAAAAAAGATGACATCCGTCAGCTCTCGTCGTCAGACACCAAAATGAGCGTGTGGCGCGCGTTTAAAGGAACATGTGATGAAACGGGAAAATAAGCTGTTTGCTACACCAAATTTTTAAAATTATGGGAACAGTTTCATCCTAGTGTTGTCGTCGCCAAGCCTATGACAGACTTGTGCCTTGCCAGCAAAACACATCGAAACTCGTGCGTTCTGCGAACCTTCCAGATCGGGAGAAGTCCGAGTGCGTCTTGGCACAGCAAGAACATTTAGACTGTGTACAGTCAGAGAGAGATTTCTACAGGAACGCTTGTGCGGAGGCTAAAACCAACTTTGAGCAATATGAAGAGGCAATCGAGTTGGATGATCTACACAACGCACGTTCCCTTGACGCAACCATCCACTACTCATTTGACTTTGCCCAGCAGGTTCACATCCCCAGTAACCCGATGCAGCCAGGCCCGATCTACTTTAAAACGCCACGGAAATGCGGAATTTTCGGCGTCATGTGCGAAGCGATCCCTCGCCAAGTTAACTATTTAATTGACGAAGCAAGTGACGTTGGTAAAGGGGCAAACACTACAATAAGCTTCGTTCATCATTACTTACACAACCATGGTCTTGGCGAAACTCATGTTAAACTTCATGCTGACAACTGTTCCGGACAGAATAAGAGCAATTTCTTCCTTTGGTACCTGGCATGGAGAACAATACATCAACTTCATGACTCAATCTGCTATTCTTTTTTAATTGCCGGTCACACAAAGTTTGGTCCCGATCGTTGCTTTGGAATCATCAAGAGATCATACAAAGTTAGTTACGTTTCTTCTCTCTACGAACTTGCCCAGATGGTTGAGTCGTCCAGCACTGTTGGAGCAAACAAAGCCCAGCTTGTTGGGACACACGATGGGAAGGTCATTGTGCCGGTTTATAATTGGTCAGCGTTCTTGGAACAATACTTCGTCAAGGTTCCAAACATCAAAAAGTTCCACCATTTCAGATTTTCTAAAGAAGAACCTGGGAAACTTTATTTTAAACTGTACAGCTCATCTCCTGAACAATCTCTGCAACTCCTGAAGAACTCCGCCATTCTGCCACCCGCCGTGCTTCCAGCCAAGGTCAATCCCCAAGGATTATCCCAAGAACGAAAGCAGTATCTGTACCGAGAGATCCGTCAGTTCTGCAAGCCTGGAATGGAAGATCTGGTTGCCCCGGCGCCTTGAAAACAAAACAGTTCTTTTAAGAACTCCCGCCCTGCCTTGCACCTCGCAGGGAAAAATCCTGCAGGTCGAGCGTTCGACATTGCACTCAGCAGGTAGCACAGAAAACGGCTCCTTTAGGAGCCACCACATGCAATAAAAGTCATGACCAGCACTGAGTTTACAACGTTTACCCAATATGCCCAAATAATATACGCGAACCTCGATCAAAACGCGCGCGAAAAGCTTTATTTCTATTTCGGTTTTTCGTAGACTAGTAGCAGCCCGTCTTTTTCTTAGTCCAGCGAAGAGCCTTTTCGCTCTATCTATTATTATTATTATTATGAACTATCACGTCGAATTTCAACACGTCCAAACTGCATGATACTTGGTGAAATCTAATGATAGTGAATAATAGTTCAAACGTGCGTGATAGTTGAAACTATCATATCAACTATCACGACCGTTTGACCGGGCCTTAAGCGATTCAAAACAGCGTCTATTTATCGCTCCGCTAAGATCTTTTTTTCGCTGCCAAATAGCATTCCTGTTTCTCGGTTCAGGCTTCTTAATACCGCATCCAAACAAATGTTTTACCATCGATTCTAATCAAATTAAATCGAGCTACAAATGAAAAAACTGAATTAGAAGCAATTACAAAACAACGTTTGCAAGCGGCATAAAAAAAAACTGTCCAAGTAATCGCAAAGAGTTGCGCTGAAAAACAAATTACAAGCGTGAGCTGTTGGCGTTTTGTCGCCTAGAAAAAAAATAGAAGAAAAAAAATTAAAGAAAAAATTACCGGTTAGTGCATCTCTTTTCCCAATAGACAGTTTAAAACGAATTGTCGTTTCTCGGTCCACGCCTTACATCCTTATATTGGTTTCAAACCCATGTTTCACCAGCGATTCTGTTTTTAGATAAAATTAAATCGAGTAGCAAACTGGCATTACAAACTCATGTTTGCGAGCAGCATTAAAGTAACTGTCCGAATTTGCATATTCCAGTGGCCAGATTTGCTACGTCATAAATAGCCTGCGAGCAGGTTACGTCATAAACAAATCGCATACATAAACTCAAAAATCACAAGCGCAAGCTGTTGATGTTTTGGTGGGGCGAGCAAAGAATATACATTAAGTTTTGATCAGCGCATTTCAAAATAATTTTACTGACAAGTACACTACCGGACGAATGTAAGTTTGTCTAATTGTTGGTGACTATTGAAAGTTACCGCTGGCAAACCCCAAGGGATACATAGACGTGTCCCCGAGTCCCAGACATCAACCAAAAGCACGTGTAAACAACTTGTCAGTCAATACGTTGTTTTACAGCTTGACTCGCGTTAAAATATTAAGCGTTCAGTTTTGCATCTTTTGTCTGAGGAAAATTAATAATGAGGCACGAGAAAATAATAGTCTTTCAATGACAAGAGTCTAGAAGATAAATGAGTAGTGCAACAAAAAAGCGTGAGAGCAAAGGATAAACCTCTTCGCCGGCGACAATGACAGGACTGAGTTTACACGGAGAGATAATACCGCCATCAAATTACTATACTCAGTTTTGAACAAACAACTACTTTAATAAATGAACAGGTAGGCATACAAAAGGATTTTAAAAAAAGCATTTTTTTCCGAGTCTACAGTTTCTAGTTTACATAAAAGTTATAATGAACGAACCGCAGTAACTCGGCTTGCGGGTGGCACGGCACTTTGAATTAATTTTTCCTTTAATGCATCTCCATGCTTTATCTTTTTCTTCCATTGCATTGTGTTCACGGGAAACTTACTAAACACCAATACTTTAAGTGATTTCAGTTTGTTGCTGTCAAGGCAGTGTTTCTCATGGGTGCCATCTGTGTTACTTGTCGCTAGTTCTTCCTTACTGAAGAAAGATGTTAAACTATGTTAAACTAGCTATTGTCCAAATTTGAAGGCAGACGAACAAATTCCTTTTGAGTTTTAGCTCTTTGAAGTGGCTCCTCCAAGTGAAAAAATTGATTCGAGAAAACAGCGCTAAAAATTTGGCAATTCATTTTATTTCAAAATTCTTGGTTTAGTTCGATAGCCAGCTCTATAAGCTTTTTAAAATGTGATATAAGGGTTCAGGTATCTACAGTTTAAACCGGACGCGCTACATCGCTTGGACGCGAGACACCTCTGAAGACACCTCTGAAGGTACCGGGTAACCTTAAACGGACAGGAGATAGCCAAAGCATCTTTACGGGATCTATAAATGGATATAGCATTAACTTCTTACCGTGCATGTATACTGATTTAATGCTTGTCCCTCCAAAAAGCTGAGCCGCACTTCAAGTTGCGAAACTTCAGTGGTCATTCCAGACACGCCCTGTATATTCGCCATCAGCTTGTCTTCAATACCTAATACGGAGGCCTGCACTTTCTCCAGCATCTGTATGATATGAGTAAAACAAAGCAGTTAGCTTTCAGAGCTCCTCTTTCACCTGGTCGGTGTGATATCTAGTTGCTTTTCGGTCGGTAACTAGATATCACTGTAGATAAGGGCGCGATGAGACTAGATGAGAAATCCCGGGAGGGGGGGTGGGGGTGGTCGGACTCCCATATGAAACAGACGGGAATGCTCGTCGTCCCGCTTAGGGGTGTAAATTTTGGATTTTGGTCTCGCTTAGGGTGTTCTGGCCAAAACGCCAATATTTTAAGCCACCAAGGTCTCGTTTAGGGTTCCGTGAAGAAACACAGAATTACGCGAAGAGAAACAAAAGTCAAATTTTCTTATTAACTTGTTTTGTTTACCACATTAGGGGTCAAAATTTGCTTAAGCCACGCCCAGATTGGTCTCCTTTAGGGGTCACAAAAAGCTTGAGCCACGTCCAGATGGTCTCCTTTAGGGGTTAAATTCAAAATTTCCGACGAGCATCCCCGTCTGTTCCATATGGGAGTCCCCCCCCCCCCCCCCCCCGGGTGAGAAATGTTAAAAAACTGTTAAAAGATGACTTTATTTTAAGCCGGATCAGCTTGGGTTTTTTATAATAACGTGACGATACCGCCTTCATCAGCCGTTATTTTGTGCGCGAGAAGCTTTTAGAACGTTACAAATTAAACAGCACAACTCTATTACAGAATTAACAAGAAGACCTCAAGTTATGCAATGATACGTAGCGAGCGATCAGACGCTGTTTTTTTGACACGTACTTACTATGGTGTAAGTTAGCGATAAGCGCTTGATCGCAGGTTGCCACTATAACTACGACTTTTAAGAACAGTATTACCTTAACAAAATTTTCCTGCATCTGCGTTTGGCTCCTTAGAATTTTTGCATTGACCTCTTCGATGGCGTCCAATCTATCTATCAGGCGACGGCATTCCTCCGTTTTGGCCGAAAGCTGCTGCCGAAGTAAAGTGACGGCCGGGTCTTCTTGAAGACGATCGACGGCGCTGGTTGTTGTGGCTGTTGTGGACTTGGCCTTCTTTGCCTCTCGGTTTGACTTCCATTCCACCTCCCGCTTCTTTTGGCCGGCCAAAAACTGATCGTATGGATGATCGCTTTGTTTGTCTCCACTGGCTCCACTGGTACTTTGCACTTCAATGGACTAAAGCAAGGAAAATCAAATAATTTCACAGTTAACAACCTCAAAGGTTTAAAAGCCTCGAAAGGGCTTTGCAGTTTAACTTTGCAGCAAAGAGAGTTCTTTGAGTTCATTGAAATGTGTTAATATCTCTCTCTAAAAGTTGAGTGCTGTTTAACTTTTAACGTTTACGCATGCGGCTCATACATCGCTTCTTATTCTATTTACGTACGTAAAGCCAGCTAGATTCACGTCTGTACGCACGTAAAATTTACGCGACAGTGGAAATCCACCTTAACAGTCATACCGCGTTTATGTCAAACCGGAATGAATACCGGAATGAAAGCTCTAGTTTTCCTATGTACATGCAACGAATTCAATAAACTTAAAGTTAAATTTCGATTCGGACCATTTTAGTTCTCTTCACTTGTTCTGAGCTTTTTACTTTAGCTAACACGTGTAAGCATGTTGAATCAGCATGTTAAATCCTTACTTCAGTCGCCGATAAATTGAGTGTCCTCTCATTTTGTTCTAATTCGATTTGACGTAACAATACAGGAATAAACTTAACATAAAATACGCTATTACCTTCTTACGTGCCACTTTTTTCTTTGGCGGTTCTGAACATTCATCGATCTCCAATGGCTCTCCTGACTCTTCCACAATATCGGGCAAGCCACTCAAAGTCTTTTTGGACCAGTACTTTCTCATCATCTATAAATGTGTTTAGAATTGTAGAATCGATAAGTATCAGTGAGGATATTTACTTTCAAATGCTGTCAAGTATTCTCTCTCGAACACAACAAAAGTACAAAACGTAGACCTCAATATCTAGAATTGAAACTTACCGTTCAAAGCAAGGATCTCCGCCTCTACTTTCTTCCCTTCCCACTTCACGTGAACCAGCATTCCCTCTGTGTAATGAAGGTCTTTTTCGACAATTAATCGCGTTGGCGCGATCCCAGTTTTACGTTCTTTTGGAAAAAGAAACAATGCTTTCGAAGGACGTTTGCACATTTCTTTGCACAATTGTCTGACAGACATCACGCGCGTAAAATATAAAACTTGGAAGATTGGATCTGTTACTGACGGTAGCTAGCACAAATGTGACAACTTTTGGTAAAAGATCTCTTTTATATCTAACACCAAGGCGAGCGGATCCAAATTCTAGTATCTTCATTGGATAAATGGAGAGTAATTGTTTTTAAGCTTAGCATATCAACAGCCTACGAAGGTGTTAACTACCAGGTCGCAAGTCATAAATTACAATATCAATGGCCCTTCAAGTGTGAACTTGTGATTTTTTCCTAGCAGCGTCATTAACTATTATTCCATAAAAATTAATATGAAAGTGCTCATTGAAACGAAAAAAACAACAGGACAAATTTTTATTTACAGGTGTCAGTCGATCTGATTCAAAAACGTTACTAACAGGCGTCGGTCTGCATTGACAAAATAATTGTTATCGAATATCGAATGCCGGTCATTTAGACACTTTGCCGGAGGATTACCTTTGGCAGGGCCTTAGATTGGTGACAGGCGTTCGAACAAGTTGCAGAAATTCTACAATAATTTTATTATGGTTGTTTTAACAGGTCATGAACGGGTGAGTTTTTTTCGCTACGCAGAATATAAACAAACTTGCTCTAGACAAACAACAAAAAAAGAGCGATTGAACGCTTTGATGCTTTTAAATAAAAACTTGCTATGGTCATCACAAATGAAGAACGTGAATAGAAACAATGTTAAAAAGCTCAAATCAAGATGAATAAATCGGCAGCGGTAAGTATTTTTGAATATCGAATTATGAATGGAAGTAAAGCTTGCATCATAGCAGACCGTTTTGAAACTAATTAATTGTGTAGCGTCACGTCGCTCGAGATGTCACGCTTCTCGTGATTCTCACCCGTGCTGGCCAACTAGCAACAAACCGTCGCTTCATAGAACTATGCCATGGTTCTACACTGTTCTTTGCAAAAAAATCTAAGGCCTTTTAAAAAATGACGAGAGTTTTGGTTCACGAAAAATAAATCATCAGATGCTTGACCGAGTAGATGTTGGTCACGTGCTAGGCAACGAGTTTGCAAGTGACTCAAATTTCATTCGCATCGGTAACCGAAAGATCAGAAAGCGTTACTGGTAAAACCCTTTTCGCTTCGTTTGGTAGACTGTTCCCCGTGATTTTGGCAACGGGTCATTAAACGAGTTGAATCGCCACTTCCATCAATTGTTTCTTAGTAGTTTACCTGGGATCAGAGGAACACGTTTTCGACTCAACAATTGCGGCAAGCGAGTGAAACAGTTGTTTACACAAGACAGTATTGTCGCGTCGCTCTGTGAGACGTTTTTCAGTGGGTTCTGAATTTCGCGCTTGGTGACACGTTACGGCAAGAAAGCAACGAAGCACGGCTAGAGCAAGATTTCGCAAACTACCATTTTGTGTCTTCGTTTCGCAAACGACCGGCCACAAGGCATTGCATAAGGCCATTTAAACAGCCAAGGCGTTTGAATGAACGGTGCAACTAACTGAAGTTTTGAACGGGTGGATAATTTTTTTGAACGGATGACCAAGTCGTTTGAACGGATTCAAATTTTTCTGAACGGGTGCCACAGCCGTTTGAACGGATAGACAATTTTTCTGAACGGATGGCGCAAACCGTTCGAACGGATGGACGATTTCTGTGAACGGATGACCAAACCGCTCGAACGGATGCAAATTTTTCTGAACGGGTACACTAGCCGTTCGAACGGTTGGGCAATTTTTGTGAACGGATGACGCAGCCGTTCGAACGGCTTGACTTCCGTTTTGAACGGATCGCCCAAGCCGTTCGAACGGATGCAAATTCTTTCTGAACGGATGAGAAACGGCTTGCGAACGGTTATCCGTTCGAAAACGGCAAGCCGTTAATGTACGTTTTCGCGTGAGAGGTCACAATTATTCTTGCCTGAAATCTGAAAAACAGTTGTTGAATAAGGAAGTCCGGCTGTAAAAAAAAAAAAAAAACTGTACATAGACAAACTTACTCCTGTGAATAAACAATAAACAACAAAAACAATAAACAGCAGATCTCCTTGACTGGGCTTATTTTCTGACGTGAAAACTTGCTCTCGTGCTGAGCAGCTTTGGAAGTTGTTGTTGAAGCTTAATATGTTGTTGTGTTCGTTGTCTCGATTTGAATACGAACAGTATACTTTAAAAAAAAACTTTAATTTCTATTGACATTCGAAGTTGAAGGATAAGTACCCAGCCGAGTTATTCTTGCCAAGAAAGGTAAACTGTCTCCTAACCTGCGTCATAAGGAGTTATTTGTGCCACAAATATTCTTAATAAACCAAAATAGGAAACCACCTTTTTGCTTGCTCGACGTTGAGCAAAGGACAATTCATGACGCCCTCATTCTTATTATCAGAAATTTCGAGTTGACCAGCTTTGTGCGCGGGTTTTTTTTATGCCATTTTCGTTTTCAATAAATTAAAAGCAAGTATGAATTTTAAACAAAGCGTGAAGTGTCCATGCGTCAGCCTCGTTTACGGAGCCACTAACCATTATCATAACAAAACTCTAATCCATTTAATTTTGTGAAGTAAAAACCGCGTTGGCAGTTTCTGTGATAAATTGGACCAATTGGAATTGGAAAACGATAACGTAGGACGACTTATGAAAAATACATGAAGCTGATGGCTTACAAATATTGAGAAAGTTGATGGGATCACGAATGATCAACATGAAACCGTGAACACAGGCATGAAGACGGATCACCTGCAAAAAGACTTCAAATTCTGGGTCATGAAATTCTTTTTACTTTGTTCTTTGTCAAGTCTGAGCAGTCTCACAGGTTTGTCAATGCCAATGGCCATGGCTATGGAAATTTTAGTGGCAATTTATAAAATTCTAGCATTTAGCTACCTCTATTCAATAAAATTATCCGTCTCGTATGGTTAAAGAGCAGTTTTTTCCTATTAGAAGTAAGCACAACAATATTATTGTATAATTTTAATTTTGCGGGTCATCAGCGTACGTTAAATCGCAAGTGTGAAGCTAAACTACCGTTTCTCAACGAATACTCGGTCAGCATTTCTGACCGTTCAACACCTACATGTTCTCTTAGTTTATGCTTCGCAGGGTAATTTACAAACTATTAATCTTACTCTAAAACTGAGTTTTCATAATTTATATTTCCCCATTTTTCTTGCTTTAATCCAAGTAATTTGAGCACCTGGCTGCAGTTCGTTTGTTGTGTCTACACTGTCAAGTCGTGTTTAAGACAAAAGCTTTAAATTGAAACCGCGAGGTCTTTGTTGTTATTGTAATTCGCCTTTTATTTAAACGCGTTTGCATCCTCCAGTACTCAACAGGAGTTATAATATGACATGTGAGTCTGTGACCATATAGCTACAATGCCATTATACGAACATCAGCTGCCTGCGTTCTGGCCGGCTCACCTACATTCAAACAAATTATTATGACAATTTATCCACAATAACTTCCGCCTAAATATCCTTTTTACAGCGCCATTTAATAGCGGAATTGAAAGATATTAAGAAAATCCTTCAGACAATTCACATCTTTTTCTTCTTTCGGACTTCACAGGTTTCACATTTGCCGGAAGCCTGGGGTGTGCAATTAGAGTTGCACCTTGCTCGCAGTCAGGTGTCTGTCTATACACCAATCAGATGACAGTTAACCCAGACTCCAACATAACTCTCAACTGCTCGATCAAAAATGGAGGGACAACACTGGGAAAGACATGGAAACAAGTGAATGAAATGCCAACCTCAAACGCCCTCCTGGTCTTACAGCAGGGGAATTCAACAACTCGTATATACTTCGCGCGTAAGTATATCCTCTCTTGTTTGCCAGTATAAATGTAACCATGAAAGACGTGAGATTTTTTTAAGCAGTCCATATATTAATTATGCGTCTTACCGCTTTGATACCAAAGAGTTATCATGAATAAAGTTATATATAATTGAGAACAGAGGTAGTGAGAAGAAGGCTTCCCGTAGCTACTTGTTACCGAAATGTTTCCAAATAGTTCCAAAACCCAAGAATGCATGGCTGCATGTTTTTACTCGTCGACTTTTGGGCCAATTTATAAAATCACGATGAGGCTTACCCAGGGCTACTTTATACTTTGATTCAAGTCTAAATAGGAATAAATACAGAGCTTTTCAAAAGAGGCTTGACTCCAATTTTGACTTAGACATTTCATTGCTTTAGCTTTGAAAGAAAAAAAGGACCAGAAAGTTGAAATATTAATCGTGCATTAAGGTCAAGCGGCTTTTGAACAACTGAGCTCCTGTCAATTAATTTGCCCTGAGGAAACTGACGGCATTGCCTAATATTTAATATTAAAATGATTCGACCAGATGCGATACGATGGGTGCCTGTAGAAAACCTGGGCGGGACGATGGGATAGACTTATCATCTTCATTTACATGGAAAACCCGGAAGTTCCAGTTGGCACCCATCATTCCATTTGGAGTACTTCTGAAATTTTGGGCTTCTGGTCAAAGTGATGCATTTTTATTACTCCTTTTGGGATTTAAAGCTGATGTTCATACATTATGCATGTCATCCATCTTCTGTTGAGACAAGCTAAATCATTTCGTATTTATGCCGAAAATTTCCATTCGGGTGGTTTGTGTAAATGGTAAGCACCACCAGTTTTTGTTGCCTGAAGCAACTATGAGTAAATTATCTGCAATGGATGGGATGGCAGTTCACTCACGAGGTTGCCCCCAGTAGTATCTTGCCAGAAGCCTCCCTGGGTGTAGGCAGACAATGTGAGGGAGGTTCCTTGTCTAAACAATATGACAGCAGAGGCTAGGTCTCGAGCACAGACCTTAAGATATGACACCCAACGCTCTAACTATTACACTACCCACCTAGTACAGGCCGGAAATTCTTAAACGTTAACAGCAATGATTAGCCAAGACCTGCGCAGGCAGGGGCATGGTCCATTGGTTCTTGGAGTGATTTTTTCCACGCAACGTTTATGAACTGATCGAGATTTCCTTATTGCACAATTTTATGCACTTTAATGTTTCTTCTCTTAGGTGCACTACAGTTTTTTTTTCAGAAACTCTCCGGATAATAGAGAAAGATAAAACGAGCCTTTTGCAATGTATTTTCAAGGGACAAAATACTAAGATTAAGTTACATGCGTTCATAATTATAACTTAAAGTCTGCTTCTTTTTCTAGGAGAGCTACAGTTAATTTTCAGCACGACCTCGCCAAGGCGCATTCGCAGGAGCGGAACAAGAGATTTGAAATGCATCTTCAGGGGCTGGCCTCTTCCTCGTGTAATTTGGTACAAGGACCGCAAACCAATCATAAATGGATCTGAAGGTTTTTACCACTCAGAGAAGAAGAAGCTTTCGAATCTTGATCTGGTTACTTTACAAAGTACTCTTCATATTCCATCGGGCCGTGAAGAATTCGAAGGATTATATACCTGCATTGCAGAGAATAACATTCCCGGCTGGTCGAGTAATCAGTCCTCCACAATTCGGGTGACATATAAATGTAAGTAATTTGGTTTGTTTCTTGCGGTCAGACAGACAGACAGACAGACAGACAGACAGACCATTATAAAGCAAAACCAAAGCAAACGAGAAATTACTGTCGATACTGGTCAAATAAGCTCCTAACTTTTTGCATTATCAACGTGCACGGACGTATAGAACCTTTCATCGGAGAAATTATTGGTAGTTTCCTTCTAAAAGAGCATCGTTACTCCCCATTTTTTTTTCACTGGTAGAAATACCTTTCTATTTTGACAGTAATGGATGTCTCTCTTTCAGGTTTACGTCATTTTATGACTGCTCGTAGTAGCTCTGCAGTGTGAAACAAGTTTGGCTACCCCTTCTTTTAATTTTATTTTCTCGATGTGCTATATATATTGAGTAATATAACTGCCACTTTAAAATTAGCTAACTTAGCTTTTAAAAAAGTTTATATCGAAGTAAAGTAAACTTCTCCGTTTTCAACTGTTTTGTAGCTTACATAGCTTTATGGTACGCTTTTCTATTACTAAATTACAACCTCTTTCAGCAATCTTTCAAATGTTTTTTACCCACAGGCCCAAAGAATTACTTTCCAGCTACTGAGTCTTCAACGATTCACACGACAACCTTTACCAACAGCACCCTTATCTGCTTGGTTGACGGACAATTAGATTATGATTATGACTGCTATCTTGAATGGCATTTCAATAACAAGTCGGTACCATTGAAATCCAGTGAGAAGTATACAGTGGACTTAAAGGAAACAAGCACCAAATGCAAAGAAGCTTTCATCCTGACCATTATGAATGTCACAGATAATGACAAGGGGACGTATAGTTGTCAAATGTTCTGTGAATGGGACGAATGGGAAAACACTTCAGCGTCCATTGAGTTAAAGGTGTACGAACCACAAATTGGTAAGAAAGTACTTTTCAGATCCATTTTAGGCAATAGATGGTTAGTTGATTGTTCAATCGGTTGGTCGGTTTGTTGGTTTGTTGGTTGGTGGTTGGTTAGTTGGTTGGTTGATTGGTCAGTTGGTTGGTCGGTTGGTTGATTGGTTGGCTGGTTGGTTGGTTAGTTGATTGATTGATTGGTTGGTTAGTTGGTTGATTGGTCGGTCAGTCATTTAGTTGGTCGGTTGTTGTTTGTTGATTCGTTGGTTGGTCGGTTGGTTGGTTGGTTGGGTCGGTCGGTCAGTCGATTGCATGGTAGGTCGTTCATTCCGTTGGTTCACCAAATATATTAGTTGACCGGCGGAAACACAAAGTGGCTCACCCAGTGACTGTCATCAAATGTGGTACTCAATTGGAATTACACGAAAAATAAGCCACTTGCTTGAAGGATTGCCTGAAGGAGGAGATATAAGTTCAAAACTGTTTCACATAAAGTACAAGACAGTCCAAGCTAATTCAATAGTAATGTTCATATGCGCTTCCAATTCAAATTATTTTCTAACGTACAAATTTTGCTTTTAAGCAACAGCGTTTCCAACTACACCCCGGACAAGCCATTCATCAAACTCAGGTCAGTCCTTTAACCCTCTTGTGCTTTCTTAATCCATACCTGTTTTCAGACCTGGATTCTTAAATCTATATTCTTTTTCAGACCAAGAGGAATTGCGTTTGCATATCTAAAGTGGCAATTCAGGCTTTATTACGTCGAATGTTAAGTTTTAAAATATCGCCGATTTAATTTGAAGATGGAGAGATAAATTTGCCCATATATGTTATTGTGCTTACTTTAAGAGCCATTGTCAGTAACTTTCGAGAATCCGGCGACAGAAGGGAAAATTAGAATTTCTTTTTATTTGCCCCAAAAGACCCTTTTGGTGAACTTTTTTCAAAAATAATATTCAAAAGTTCCAGCGAATTTTTATTTTGACAAAAATTGGGAGAGTTCGAAATCGGCCAAAACGTGGCCGATGGCCCAATTGAAATTATGCAAATTAGTACATTTTCAAACTCTCGCTCAAGACAAGGCAGCGTTTTCTCGAGTTGACCTTGGTTTTTATCTAAAAGCTTCCGTGAAGTGTATTGATAAGTGCAAAGTAACAGGAGGAACATGAAGTACTGAAATGGCGAATTGTGTCAAAGTGCATTCTACACATCTCGACCTAGCGCGCTTGCTTTTCACGGGCCAAACTAAACATTTTAACTAGATAAATAAGAAAAATTGCCCGTTAGTTTAGTTAGTTTAGTTATTTCATTACCAGTATGTTTGTATACCCTTGATGATATGGTCATCTGAAATGTGGCAAAAATCACTCTATCTAAGGAATAGCAAACATTGTATTCTTTACGTGGGCAACTTTAAATGAAAGAATGTTCAGGTGGAGATAAAATATAGTTTGGAAGCAAGCACAAGGGATGTAAAAACGATTGTGAAAGTGTCAACTCGAGAAAACGCTGCCTTGTCTTGAGCGAGAGTTTTGAAAATGTACTAGTTTGCATAATTTCAATCGGGCCATCGGCCACGTTTTGGCCGATTTCGAACTTTCCCAATTTTTGTCAAAATAAAATTCGCTGGAACTTTTGAATATAATTTTTGAAAATAGTTCACCAAAAGGGTCTTTTGGGGGAAAATAAAAAGAAATTTGAATTTTCCCTTCTGTCGCCGGATTCTCCAAAGTTACTGACAACCGCTCTTAACACCTACACCAATATGAGGCTAAAACAGCTCAAAACGCACACCATTTGGGGGGGGGGGGGGGGGGGAACACACATCTACATAGCTTTTTAAGGGAGTGCCACTGCACCCACCAGGTTTTTAGTTGCTAAGGGACGGACACCAGCTACTTCCACAAACAAACTCTTGCAGTAATGAAACCATAACCAAAGTAATTTAACTTAGCCAATAATAGTAGCAAAGCTGAGTGGAGCCCTCTCCGGTCTGCAATCATTCGAATGATCCGTGGGAATGCGAATTGTGTAATAATGATAATAACTACAGAGCAATTTACAAGACGCGAGGGCCTCTTACCAATTTCAAAACCACATCCGTAACAAATGAACACAACTACAAAATGTGTCAATCAAACGTCAAATAGGAGAGAATGATTGGTGCAGGTTGAATTCGGTAATTCCGCATTTGAAGCTTGCGACAATTTGCACTTTGAACTGCGTCTAATTGCAATAGCTTTCCGACATGCGTTCAGTTTGATCTAGCGCTGGTGAAACTTGCACGAAAGTTGATGTAGCTATTGGAACGCAGCTAGATGCAAATTGTCTTACTTTGGCGCATATTGGGTGCATGTGTAAGACCGTTTGTTAATTGTTTTAGTCTAAATTGCGTTTTCGTCCGAGTCTGTTTGGCCATCCAATGCAAGTTTTATAGGAAGTTGCGATAAGATGCAATTTGGGCTAAAAGTACAATTGAGGGAGGCAGGATGTACTAGCCTATCAGAAAGAAATACAGAAAATATTACGACAGAAACTGACTCGCATCATGCCAAAAAGGGTTCGGGATGAGATTGATACGGATGACGGAACGGGACAGACGAAGTTACAATTCACTCACTTTCATGTTCCACGATTTTATTAATTTTCCACAGGAGGCAGCGGAAGGCAGTGGATCTTGCCAATTATTATTTTGTCAGCAGGGGGTGCCTTCGTTATGACCACGTTAGTCACTCTTCGCTACGTCAAGAAAAAGTGGTCCTCGAAGAACATTAAGAGTAAGTTACACTGAAACATTTAACTCAAATATCAAGGAGTAAAGAGGAAAAAAACGATACTAATTTCACTTATTTGTGACAAGAATTTGTCGACTCTTCCTAGCGGGTCATCTGCTGAAAGAGCAGCATGCAGAGTTCTGGAAAAAGAAACAAGCATTAAGCAGCGGACAGTTACCTGGGCCACAATTTAACCCAGTCTTAATTAACCACTTAGTCACTTGAGGGTTGGTGAGAAAAGGGCATGGGCTTTGGCACAAAACATTTGAGTATAAATAAAGGTGTCCTTTCTTAACTTAGTTCGTAAGTCAATATGTGATTTGTTTCTCACTACAGGTTTTCAAGAAGACGAAGTTGCAAACGACAAACTGTTTATCAGTTACAGCTCAAAGGACTTTGCATGGGTCATTGAAAATCTGATCTCTCTCCTCGACAAACACGCGATACCATACAGTATTCACAGCCGGGACTTTGAGCTGGGAAAGCCAATCGTCCAAAACATGGCGGACAGCGTGTACGGCAGCCGTCAAGTGCTTATTGTTTTGTCTGACAACTACCTGGCAAGCAACTTCTGTCGGGAAGAGCTGCACATGGCCTACCAGAGAGGAGTGGACACGGGAGATTCGTCTCTGATTCTTGTGATGATCGACAAGTTCAAGAAAAGAAGATTGCCTGTCGCTTTGAGAAAGCAAATTTTACTGGATTTTGAGAAATACAAACAAAAGCAAAACTGGGAGAAGAAATTGTTGCACGCTGTATCTGGAGACATGACTGTTAGCGTGTAGAGTTATGAACGGTGAAACGGCTCCAGGCCAGGTGATTCGAGAGAGTAGAAATTCCCCCAACCCCTCCCCCTGACCCTTTTCTAGGTGCCCCAACACCGACTGCTTAATTCAGTATTTTATGGGAAAAACTGAAATCACAGGTGAAAATTTATTTCATAATGAACGAGAAACGTTTACGGAAATAATTTTACATCAGATTTTGTTCATTCATTCTAAACATGAAAATGTTGTATTATGTGCCACCTTTACCTTTTTTTGGAAAAAAAAGTATGAAAAAGTTCTGGAACTGAAACTGGAATATATAAAATACATAATTATATTGATCTGTGGATGAAAGAATGAATAAGTGAATGACCATCGCAGTAATGTACGCGGGGCTGCGAAAAGAAAGCTTGAAAAAATTCAGGCTTGAACGAAATTTGAAATTGATGAACGTAATTTGATTTCTAATACCGTTCAAGGCTATATGTTTTTCAGGCTTTCTTTCCGCAACGACCTAAGTTGCGTACATAACTGAAATCGTCTCTCACTTATTCATTATTTCACCCGCAAATATATTTACTTCATACATTCCACTTCCATCACTTCACGTCGATGGGTATGACACAAATTCACAAAATGACCAAATCCCGGTTGGCTTGATAGCTCAGTTGTTAGAGCACTGCACCGGCATAGCAGAGGTCATGGGTTCGAATCCCGTTCAAGCCTGAAATTTTTTCAGGCTTTCTTTTCGCAGCTACATAAGTTATTTATTAGCCATTTTTAACCCACACGTCGAGTCGTTCTAAGCTTTATTTATTGAGTAAGTTAGCAATTAGTGGTTAGTTAGCTATTTAGCTTCTTACTAGTTAGTCTCTTCTCCCAATCCTTTCATCAAGCGTAAGGATCTTGTTGAAAAGAGCACGTGCTTCTCTGATAATCTCGAGAAAACAGAACGGAAACAGTAGCGGAAGAAGAAGCGCTCACGTGCATGGGCGGCTTGGTTGCCTTAAGATGACCATACAAAGTACGACTTTCTAAATGTAGAAACGAATCCTTCCATTTGAGTAATCCACGTTCGATCTCTAACAAAACCGCGCCGTGGAAACTTAACACAGCCTGTCAGTCGTAAAGCTGGGAAAAATACATTAATGAAACCAGATGTTTGAGATGTGAGGAACGTTCCACCTCCGATAAATTTGGGGATAAGAGGATCTGGCCAATAAACGGCAACGAATTCTGCGAGCGAAAGCTCTTGATATTTGACGTCGCGGCGACCGTGAGTAATGCTGAGATAATAATGTGGCCATGACTGAGGATACAGGACAGTGCTTGTTATCTTAGCTTCTTTCTCGGACTTGAGAGACTAACCCGCGTGCGCGTGTGACATCTTGTCCATCCTACGAAGTGGACTTTGTATCTCGCTGTCTTCACCATCGGAATTACTACTGGACGCGCTGGAGTCAGCCAAACCCAGCTGGGCAACGTGACGATCAGCTTTCCGGGAGAGATGGGCCATAGCCCGTAATTCAAGCAAAGTTACGGCAGAAACAGGCTTTGAGACCTGAGCAACATCATCGCCATCAGCAAAAAGCGTGGGCGCGGACACGCTGGTTCCATCGGCCGCCTTTTTCTTTTCTACCAAGGCTCGGAGGTTCTTGTTATCTGTTTTAACTTCATCTAAACCAGCATTTAACTTTTTGACCGCGCCGAGCAAAGAATTCAAAGTAGCTTGAATGTTTGAATCGGTCGAAGAAGCGTCCTGTTCTTGGCGGGCGATGTCACCCTCAACTGATAACTCGACAACTTCATCTTGCACCCGCCCGGAACACTTTTTACTAAATTTTCCGAACGTGTGCTCCGCTTGCGGAAGGTTACAACCGGAACAACGTTTGGGTCGACCCATTGGAAGCAAAAACAACACCACTTGACTCAAAACACTGGTGGCGCTAAGAGAGCTCTAACAAAACTGAAACCTATTACTGTAAGCAGCAAAGAATAGACAAAAGGTGTGTCGTGTGACGTATACAATTAAACCCTTTGCGCAATAGCGCCCAAAGGGAGAATATTAGCCATTTTTAACCCACACATCGAGTCGTTCTAAGCATTATTTATTGAGTAAGTAAGCAACTAGTGGCTAGTTGGTTATTTAGCTTCTTACTAGTTAGTCTCTTCTCCCAATCCTTTCATCAAGCGTAAGGTGTCCCGGATTTTCGTACTGCAGACTCCTTTAGTAAAATCTAGATTTTGAGTAATATTTGTCAGGAGTTTTTCAGCCATACGGGCAGTTGACATTACTTATGTTTGTCATCAGTTGCAATATTACTAGTCATCATCATCATCATTAGTAGCAGTATTATTATAACTACTTCGTATAGATTTGTTATTACTTAAGTCTTTGGAACTTGTAAATTACGCAAAGCAGTCCTTGCCCAAGGATCAGTTAGTTAGTTAGTTTGTTATATTAATTAGTTATTTAGTTAGTTAGTTCGTTGGTTAGTTAGCTAGTTGCTAGTTAGTTAGTTAGTTAGTTAGTTAGTTAGTTAGTGAGACATATGATTACATCATACATTAAAATGGTGGCGAGTAGGCTTACAGGAAACCACAGGGATTATGAGTTTGTTAGCCTTCTTACTTTTTAAAAGTATACATACGTAAAGCGACGCATAAAAAGAGAAAACTAAAAACACTTAACTTTTTAAAAAAAATAAATACATGTGCCAAGTATATCAGCTTTCAAAGGATTAGAAAACCTAAGGCCTTGATAGCTTGATGGTACGTATTTGTAACAAGCACATTATTGGTGCAATTAAATAAATATGTATCATTTGTGTTTCAATAGTATACATTTGTATGTACATAATGTTTGTATTTCAGGCAATAAAGTCGTTTACAAAAATAGGCAGGCATTGGATACATTTCAGGTTTCATGTCTCGATCCTTATAAATAAAGTTTACCCATTGCTCAAAAATTCAGATACCTTGGCGCTATAAAGACCGGTGGCACCAAAAGCTAGTTTTATTAGGCTGCAAACATTTACTTAACAGAAAGGGAATGCTGAGAACTGCGTTGATTTCAAACACAACTACAGGCCTTTGTTGTTGTTGTTGTTGTTGTTGTTTTTTGCTTTTTGTTTTGCTTCTTTTCAAATTGATGGTCATTCTTTCCAGCCTCGCCACTCAGTTATCCCAATTCGTACACAATTCATAAAAATTCGTAAAAATGAATCATCATTTAGTCCCCCAAATGAGGTTGTAATTACTTTACGTTGTCACAGTTAAAAACTGTCGTATTCCCGTATCTTTATGTATCCTTCGAATCATCCGACCAAAGTTCGGTCCTTTTTTTTTCCCTTTTTTTTTTTTGTTATTGTTGTTTTTCACTTGGCAAACACACGATGAATAAGTTCATCTTTCTAATCCTCTTCTGTCATTATCCTGTGTGGCTGATTAACAAAGACGTAGCGCGCTTAGGTTTCGTGTCATCAATTGTTGAGGGTCTTTTTTTGCCTAAAAACCAGCCCCCCGTTAATAAGATCTTTGTAATATGTTTCCGCTCTCTCCTAAGCTACCGCGTGTTTACTTTAATTTCTTTTTTATTTCTTTTTTTTTTTTTCATCCCGGTTGCATGGTCTAGCTTACGGGTACTTGGTAAAGATTTTGTTTCCAAAGTAAAGTTTATTAGAACCAAGCATTCAGATCAGTGAGATCGAAGCCGCTTTAACAATACACTTTGGTCAAGTAATGAGATCGGGTTTACGCATTACTGAGCTATATACAGCTGTTTGGACAAAGGTTGTTTTAAAAGAGCGTAAAAGCGTACGCGACAATGCCGAAAGGTAGACCAGGAAATACTCAATAAATTTCAATAAAAGCTGACTGACACATATTGCCCACCATCTCAAGTCTTCGCAATCAGTCAAGGCATTATGGATTCTGAGCTTTTATCATGAAATTTATTGGGTATTTCTCAGACTACCTTTCGGCATTGTCGCGTACGCTTTTGCGCTTTTTTTGGACAACCTTTGTCGAAACAGCTATATATATATAGAGAGGCCATGTCTGGAAAGGGGTGCCGGAAAATGAAATCTTTTAGTCCAAAATTATAGGGTGAAGGTTTGCAGAACAGAGCGCACACCACTACCAAAAATTCGAGGAGTACAACCCCCACACAATCACCATAACCCCGGTTTCGGCTGTTATTGCTAACCTCTACATGGAGATGATTGAAGAACAGGCAATAGCAACCGCATTGCACAGGCCATAGGTCTGGAAGCGCTTCGTGGAGGACGCTTTCACTAGTCCAAGACCAAAGAAGCTAATGTTACAATCAGTTGTCAAGTGCTTGTATTTTTCATTTATTTGTTTCTCCACTCCTTATAACTAGCACACAAGCATTAAATAGTTACCAAAAATTAATATTAAATAAATTACAATTAGCTTTAAAAAAAAAGACGTAATGAGGAAGAGAGTAGGGGAGCACCTCAGAGTAAAAACAAATACTGTGCCCCTAATAGGCTAATAAACGAACTATTTAGTTAAAATTAAAAAGAACAGAAATATAGAAGAAATAGAAAAACGAAACGAAAGGAATATAAAATAAGAACGAAAATAATAGGGATAATGAATCATATTGAACAAGGAATGTATCATTAGTATTGAGCAAGGTAAGTGGTTTAGTGGATTTGTCCTTAATTTGTGCTTGTATGGTGAAGATTAGTGGTAAGCGGTGGAAACGTCGCGATCCACAACTTATCTGACTTAATTCATCGTCAGACAACCGATTATTTTTTTAATTACATGTTTATCAATATTGTTGTTGATGATGAACTGACTTCTGCAGTTGTATAACAAGCGAGGAGGCATTAAAAACGCTGTTAAATATTTTCCCAGAAGAATAACCTTTCTTGCTTCTCGCAAATGTAACTTTTGCTCGGGTTAACTGTTAAAATTTTGCGCAAATTTTCTGAGCGATGATACTAAAACAGAACAATAAGTTTAATAAACTAACGCGCCCATAATTGTCCATCGTCTGTTGCCAAAGAAAGCGGAATTTGCTACCTGTGTGGACTTTGTGGAAATTTGTGTACAAATGCTAAAAGAACAAACCAGTGTAGAACCATCTATTTGATGCCGCTCAAAACTTCAACTAAAAATGGAGTGCGGGGTTCCGCTTTAATTAGTGGCAATGGAGCACAAAGCTGGGAAATAGAACTTGCACCCTGTTTTCGGTTATTTAGAAGTACTTTCATAAAGAGTACAATGACTTCCTCCAGCGCGAGTTTAAAAGTGATCAAATACTTTGCTAGTATTCCTATTTATCTCTAAATACTCCTCTCCGAGCGGCCTTCGATTATTCTCCTTTTAGTTTAGCATCCAACTGCACAAGAAACTTGACAAATATGCAAAATATGCGCAGTAATTGCTACATCTTATTTCGCTATTTTAGCATACTACTTAAGTTATTGCTTTAGTTTCATTATTATTTATTATTCAAATTTAAAACTTGACAATGTTTTGTAAATTAATTACAGTATGACGGTTTTTTTTTTGTTTGTGTTGGTCCCAGGTGATCACGTTATCAGCTTTTGATTGGTTCTCTGCCCAAATATTGTTGTTTTCCTATATAAGTGCGATACCACCCTGATGGTTGGGCAGAGTCCGTAAAATGAGTGGAATCACGGTTTGAAAATGGGTTAATGACAATAACTAATAACTGCAAGGTACAACGGGACTCTGTCAAATACGCGGACCTACAGCTTTTCACCCTTCACTGCGCACAGCAATTTCTCCTCCCAGTTTTGCTTCCTTGCTTGTTTCTCAAAATCCAGCAAAATATGATTTCTTAAAGCGCCAGGCAATCGCCTTTTGTTGAACTTGTTGATCAACACAAGAATCAGTGACGAATCTCCCCTGTCTACCCCCCTCTGGATGGCCATATGCAGCTCTTCCCGACAGAAGTTGCTGGCCAGGTAGTTGTCAGACATAACAATCAGCACTTGGCGGCTGCCGTACACGCTGTCCGCCATGTTTTGGACGATTGGCTTTCCCAGCTCAAAGTCCCGGATGTGAATGCTATATGGTATCGAGTGTTCGTCGAGGAGAGAGATCATATTTTCACTGACCCACGTAAAGTCTTTTGAGCTGTAACTGATAAACAGTTTGTTGTTTGTAATTTCCTCTTCTTGCAAACCTGCAAGGATAAACAAAACACCAAATTAATAAATAATGAATTCAGTTATTACTACTGAAGCCTGTTTAATTCTTCTGTGCATAGCAATCTCCACGTTAATAAATTGTTCGTGCTGTATTGTAACGTTTATGTAGATTTTGAACATCTCCCTTAAAAAACTAATGGAAAGCTTTTTTTTTTAAATAGTTAAACTGGGTTTAACGAGCCTTCTAATTCACTTTTAAGTCATGGTCTGGCTGTGTCTGTCGTCATAAGAAGTATTGTGCAATAGTCTTACTATCGTTCAATCGTCTGTCTTGTGTGTAGTAATCCTATTTGTATTGTTAAGTGTTATGACAAAGTTCGCAGAGATTTTCCACCCCTGCTAACACATGACCTTAGCGTTCGTTTTCCCTCCCTAACTTTTTCTCAATCCCCTCTTAAACCCATTGGTTATGAACCCGTATACTCTTTTACAAGGGTTGTTCCCCACAATTTTGTCATATGTGTCATATCTTATCTTTCACATGCCATGGTACAAATATTTTCATCCTGTATGGAAATATGAAATACTTAGTTCGTTTGTTATTTTGATATTTACTCTTGTCCTTCGTTGTTTTAAATCCTGGTTAGTTCGCTATATGTTACCTTTAATTATTAAATGTGTGCTGGGTCAATAATAATTAATTAATTAATTATTATTTTTTTGAGGCAGTGAAGTGCAACCTCAACTGTACTTTGCCCCACAATACGTTCTATGGTAACCATTGGAAATGGTACCTCTCGAAGATGGTACCATCTATTGTCCTTCCTTAAGGGCACCCCTCTTCTGGTCCACCCTATATTATACTCCAACACAGGTTCCCCTTAGAGACACCGCTCCTCCGGCACGCTCTGCCTTCTCTGCAACCCATATTTTCCATAATAATCAGTATTTTCAGTTTTTCTTTGCTTGCTCTAATATAACAGCCTGTAGTATATCTCTCTTTAGGGCAACTAGGAGCTAATTTTTTGGCCGTATAAAAATCAGTGTAAATTTCAAATACTAGTTTATTCATCAGAAGGGTTAGCGGCGACTTAGTTTTACTAAGTCTTCCACTATAGCAAGGTTAAAGTGTCTATGAATTTAAAATTTTTTGTCACGGTTTGTTAGTTTACGAATTTCTCGGTCTGAATATGTTGGTTTTACTGAACAAAACCTTCTCAATCCGCAATTATGATCCCTGAAAGGTTCGAATTTAGCGCCGGAAAGTGTCTCCATGTTGCGCGCGGCCAAAACGATCGTATTACAAGGTTGTGACTAGAAAATACTTTGGAACACACAAGTGTCATGGCGGCGAAGGGAGTTTCCTCGATCTCGGCGACTTACTATGCGGCTGATGACTCCAATATGACAAACTGCGCGAAAAAAAAACTGGCATGCCGAGAAGAAGCATACATTACTTCCCGAGAGAAGAAACTTTACGGCAGAAATAAATTCGGTTTGCCCGAATAGGCCATTTTACAGTTCTGTACTAAGTGACCTGGCCTTGGATTGTAAGCGACCTTGTTTTGATACAAACCTCACTGCTTTTCATATGTAGATCATGCTGTTCTTATGCTAACTAGTTTGCATTTACACATCAAAAGCAGTGAGGTCTGTATCAAAACAGGGTCACCCTCAGCCTCGCTTCCAATATAAGACCAGGTCACTAAGCACACAACTGTAAAAGAGCCTATTCACAGGAAAGATTCAAGCCATAGCTCTCGAAAGCGAAAGACAACGATGATCAGCTGTGTGTGGATACATTACATTCTCATATATGTGATAGACAAACATCCTGCAATCTTACTGTAGTTAAATAGCATAAGCATAAAATCACGGGTAGAGAAATCCACGGATCCTCAGTCTTGGCAGATAACATTAATTTACCGCTCCCAGAAATCTTGCTTTATTCGAGCCGATAAAACTAAACAAATGCCACAGAGCTACAATTGTACCCGGGAATTGTGGCATACACATTGTCATGCATATCGAAAACTAATCCTAACGAACAGTAAGAAAACTTCATTCAGTATATTTGAGCATTTCCAATCACGATCACGAGCGGCCACACCACAGTCATTTTGATCAAAAGGGAAGAATCTTTTATACAAGAAAGCAAAACTACAAAGGTGTTTGTCAACACAACAGACACACAGCGGGAGTCGCTTAGCCGGGTCGTCAAGATCTTGCGTAAGGACCATCCTAATGGTCATCGCAGAAAATTCATCATGCTTTGTGAGTTAAAGCGCCTTATCTGACGTTTTTACTATTACTTCGATCAAAAGTGAGTTTTTGACCGGCCTTTGCAATTTCCATTTGTAGCATCTGTGCTCTATCGCATTCTCAAATCGAACAAAATCGAGTTTGGAGAGACAATTTCCAGCAAACTACGTAATTCTTCGCCTTTTCATTTCGGCAAAATATATCCAAGTACTAAACAATCATTCATCGAAACGTCGCCTTCGAATCGAGCACGCAGAACGGTAGCAGTAAGGCCATCTTGATCTTCGTCCTCGTCTTATTCTTGAGCTGTTCGACACCAGTATGATCCGCATCGGGTCGAACGATTGCAGCAACTTCCATTTTGCCTGAATCGCTTGACTCTTTCAGATATCCGATATTTGGGGGATAAACCTTGAACACGAAATTTTCGCGATAAAAATATTGGGTGATTCCGTGTAACAACAAGGCGAGATGTGTTGTAAACAAATCTCTGAGGCATTTCCTACGTCATCAAACGCTAAACTAGTTCATAGTCCCCGGGACACTATTTTTGCCATTTTGGGCTACTTTGTACGACTAAAAAAGCACCTTATTGTTTTTTCTAGTGCATTTCGTTTATAATTTCGTAATTAAGACATAGTAAACTTAAAAAAAAAAAAAACGCAAAAAAATTTTTACTTCATAGGCACTTTAACATTTATTGAAAGTGAATCAAAGGGTCTCATTAAGTAAGAAAACCTCTAAAAGTTTCGCAGAATGTGCGAAGACTACCAAAATTCGTCATCTTCTAACCATGGTTAATTAAAAGATCTGGCCAGTCTCTGGTAAACTTGAACACGGCGTCAGCTCAACAGGAGGCTAGGGCTTAGGTGGTTTAAGTTAGCGAGTAGTCGCCAGCTGGTGGCCACCGTTGTGAATCACTCTCTAGAATCTGGAATTGCGACCCTCTTACTCGCACATCTTTGAACGAAACGTTTTTACTTACGTTTAAACTTCCTGTATGTCCACCTTTTCTTGACGCAGCGAAGCACGACTAACATGATCAGAATAAAGACACCCCCTGCTGACAGAATAGTAACGGGCGAGATCCACCTTCTTAGTCTGGCTCCTGCGGAAAATTAAGAAAAATCTTGAGATTTCTCATCCTGTGATAATAGGGTTCTTTATTCTGACTTATTCCCGCGATTTTTTAGATAATGGATAAAACATATAGGCTTTGGTTTCGCGTAAACACCACATGTACAAACCACTGAGAAAAAGATCTTGAACAAATGTAATACAACGCGACAAACAGATTCGTACACCGGCGAAAAGTCAGAGGGAAGGAATTAAAGTAATTAGGAAACTATATCAATTTTTTTAGCCGATATTTTGGTTTGAAACTTACGGGTCTTTGTTGGCGACGAAAATATAGACTGCCCGAAGAGCGATTGACGAATGTAGGAAACAACTTAAAAATATATATTCCTTAGATTATTTTATTCTTGTTGTCTTTGTCGTTTCCGCATAGAATTAACTTCCAATGTCCCTTTATATTTTCCCGATTTTTCCCTGAAATCAAAACGATGAAGGCTTGCGAAATGTGCCATTTTCGAGTGGCTTTGTACCTCATTATGAAAGCGAGGCTTCGTGTATATTTTTTATTGTGAAAATAAGCTTTTATACATGTGAAACTGAAAACGGATTTTCATATAAAAAGGTCTGTACCGAGCCTTGCTTACAAGGCTCCGAAATGGCCTATAGTATTACGATTCCCAGTCTATTTCGTGAAAGTAATATATAAGAAATTAGAGTTATTTTCTGTAGTATTTTAAACAGAATTTCATTTAAAAACAGTAAAACCTAAACTCAAATTTTAAATGGGAATCACGGGCTAAAACGGCGTTGTCTTCTACTGGTTACAATTCTTGTTTTTGGGGTCAAAATACACTTTTGCAATGACACTTTTTCCATTAATTTCGTGTTCTTCAACGTCCATTTTTATGGTTTGAATCTGAAAATCTATTTAGTATTATTGGAAGCGTAAAGCTACTAAGTTGCAATGGTTATGGATTTTTTGTTGCAGAACTTTGTTCCTGTGAAACGAAGGTCCAAACTCTGTTGTTATGTTATAAAGTTTGAAATACTGCGCAGCGTAGTTAATTAATGGGAATTTAAAGATTACAAAATCGACGCTGTTAAGAGAGTTAGTTAAAACTCTCTTAAGGACGGTGCCTAGTAATATCGAAGTATTTTTGTGCGGTTTATGACTATGCGGGAAAAGCAGATCTTAGCAAGGGCTATTGGAATCCAAAACGAAAATTGGGGGAAGCCACCCATTTTTCAGAGATAATTAAGCAATAATATCTCCAAAAAGCGCCAAAATATAAGGCAATGTATGGGAGTTTTTCCTAGATTGAAGCTTAATTATCTCTGAAAAATGCATGGCTACCCCCAATTTTCTTTCGAGATACCAAAAGCGTTTGCCAAGTTCTGCTTTCTCCGCATAGTTTTAAACCGCGCAAAAATATTCCTGTATTAGCAGGCACCACCCATAGGAAACCCGTGTATCTCGAGATGCGCAGAACGTATGCGCAGTAACAATAGTAGGCACCGTCCTTAACAGAGTCGATTTTATAATCTTCAAATTCTCTGTTGTTATGTTACCGCCCCAAAAGTTCTGGGTTTTCATCCGTTTTGCTCTGATATTGGAAATAGTTGTTACATTATGTAAAGGAACATAGATGAAGGCTTTCGGTCTTCACCTTCAAATTAAAAATAAAATAATTCCAAGAAATATCACGTGACATATGTTAAAAGCCTGTTTTACCGGCCTTTGGATACGCAAACGTCATTCTTTTACGTCTGAAATAGCATGGATTTAAAAAGCCAGGTTTGAAAACGAGGGATGAAAGATAAGGTCTATCCGTCTGAAGTAAAGAACTGAACGAGAGACACCAACCACATTAAAACTAGCGAGGAGTAGCTCCACGGCAGGGTTAAAGCACTGACCTGAGTTTGCCGAATGATTTGGCGGAGCTGTTGTTGGAACCTCTGAAGTTACTGAAAAGTAAAAGTTGTACGTTAGAAAGTAATTCGAATTAGAAGTACATTTTTTATCGTCCCACGTATGAAAATTACTTTTGAATTGCTTTATACTTCAAGCTGGACAGTTTTGAACTGATATATCAGGCGCTTCTTGAAGTTACAGTGCACAGGCTCATTAAATGTATACTTGCCATTGAGTTAAAGACATTTGGTGACAGTCTTGACAGAGTGAGTCAGTCAGTGTTTCCGCCGGTCAGTCAATCATTCAGCCACGCAACCGAGCGACCGACTGAAACAACTCACTGTTGCCTAAAATGGAACTGAAAAAGAGTTTCTCACCATTTTGCCGAGCTCGAGGATACACATGTAACTCAATAGACGCTGAAGTGATTTTCCATTCTCCTTTCTCTTTACAGCCGAACATGTGACAGCTGTAGGTCCCCTCGTCATAATCCGTAACGTTCAGAATGGTGAGGCTGAAAGCTATCTTACATTTGCTGTGACTTTTTAATTCCCTTTCTTCATACTTCCCAGCGGATTTTAATGGCAGTGATTTGTTGTTGAAATACCATCTTAGATTGCATTGTGAGTCAACAAAGCACTTTAGGGTGGTGTTGGTAAAGACTGTGGCGTGAATCTTTGAAGACTCATGACCAGTAGTTGGGCTGTAATCCAGTGGGCCTGTAATTACATAATTTCAATTATTACTGTTTTGAGTTTGAGAAAAGCATTCGTTAAATAAACACAAAAACAATAAAAATAAATGCTGTACCACTACAATAATTTAAACATTTAATTGATCCCTTTATATAAAATATAAGTAGGTCAATCATTGTTGTCCTGTTTCGATTTAAATAATCACGCCCTATCCAACAATCTACGAGGCTAACTTCTACGAGGTCAAACACCAGATTCCCGAAGCCCTCCTAGGGGACTATCACGCGAATTTGATGACATTTCGAAACCCAATAATGTTTGTTTGTCAACAGAAATTGTCTAGTTTTGTTATAAATTGTTACCTTCCGTGCGAATAAAACTATCGATTTGCGCTTTTGCAAGTTCTCGCACTTTTGTTTCGAGAATATGTTGGAACAGATCACGAGTTGTTCCTTTCAAAAATTGAGTTGATTACTTTCCCCTCGTTGGTCTAGAATTATTAAGTAGCGAAGTGAAGGTCTTATTTCAACATTTTTTAACAAAAGAGTTTAAAACCCCATGAACCTCCCCCTTTATAATAGGCTGTTGTAAGTCCAACAATAGATACTTGTGAAGAAAAGTAGGATACATGTTAACTTAGGCGGTCTTCTTGGATCTGACACCAGGGTCCTAGAACTTTAAAGGCGTGCATAGGCTTTCGAATATGCGTTCACGAAAAAAGTCTTAATATGCAAATGTTATGTTAATTTTGAGACTCTTTATGAGTAATGCGTCCTGTTGACGACACTAAAACAAATCCTGGACTCCAGAATGGCATTCCTTTGCACGAGTTTAACTACTTACTTCAGATTTTATGTACAGAGGAAAAAATAAACCAGGTTACTTACATTCATATATCACCTGTAACCGGTCGGAGTGCCGGTTACTCGACCATCCATTGAAGCTATTTTCAGCATTACAGGTGTAATATCCTTCGTATTCCTCGCGGGCTGGTGGAAAATGAAGGGTAGTTTCTAACGTAGCGTGATCACATTGAGACAGGCTCTTTTCTATGTGGTAAAAACCTTGAGAGCCATTGATCATTTGTTTGCCATCCTTGAACCAAAATACACGAGGGGGAGGCCATCCCTTGAAAGAGCACTTCAACAAGAAGTCGTGACTGTTTGTCGACATAATCCTTGGGGAAGTCGATGTGAAAGTTCGTTGTAGTGTATCTACGAGAAGAAGCAGATTATAGGTGTAGTCGATTGACCATTTTCCAGTGTTACAAGCCGACCTGGTCGCCTTTGAAAGCGCTTGCTAATTAATGCCCTCAGTCTGCTCAGGAGATACTAAATTAATCGGAAGTCAACCAGTAAAACAAACATATCGTCGTTTCCGTAAGGTTATTGTCACATTTCTCCAACAAATAGTTGTGGCAAGATGTCCTCATCTACAATAGGTAGTTATGACATAGCGCGCGAGCTTCCTAATCTAATTCCTATTGGCTTCATCATGGTACATTTCTCAGTCAACATACGCACGGTCGTGCACGTACGTCCATCCGATGACGTGTGCAAGTCAGATGGAGAAGCATGCGCGCGCTATGTTATAAAAAGCTTTTTACAGAGAGACAACACCATAAAGAAATGTATATTTATAAGGGCTTGTCGAAGTTTAATGAAACGCTAAGATTAAACCGATACTTGGGAGAACCACTTTCACCTTTGTGTTTTTGTACAGCACGCTTAGAGAATTTGGTAATTAATCTGGAACAAAACCTGTTTTCCAAGAATGATTTACTTTATTTTCACTATGTTATAAAAATAATTGGCTCATGCCTTTAGCTGTGCGTATATCGAGTTGTGGATGCACTTGGAAAGTTTGGAGAGCACTCAAGAAGTTAGAGTTGCTCTCGGCGTACGCTTCTTTCGTGCTCTCCAAACTTCCCGCGTGCATCCATAACTCGATATACGCACGCTAAGCATGAACCAATTCTTAAGTATAGGTAGGTATTTTACTTATCCACATTACACGGATGAGTACAGGACTCGTTTAAACGTGAACGTGCCAAATAACTATAAATCCAGTGCCTATCTGGCTGGTTATTATGCATTTGTTTAATTATCTGACTTAAGTTCTTCATGTTCTTATTCATGACTGCTGTTCTCTTTATGAGATGCAGTATGGAAGAAGAAGAACGTATTGTTAATGCATGGTAGGGTAAAGTAATTAAGTCGCACTACACGCCTAAGTGGCCCTCACGCCCGGAGCTTAGCCTAGTTTATGTTGCGTTAAGCAACTAGGAATATTGCTATTCTCCCCTGGATGGGATGCTAGTCCATCGCAGGGTTACCCCCAGCAGTTTGTCACTGGTACCCATTTACACACCTGGGTGAAGAGAGTGTGGAGCAAAGTTTCTTGTCTAAGGAAACAACACAGCAATGGCACAACGACCCTCGGATCTCCCGACCGTCCGATCAAAACTCCGGCGCGCTAACCACTACAACTTTGCGCCTCCACCCTTATTAATGCAATTTGGGCTAAACATAAGTCTTGCCATACCTGTTACTTAAGGGATTTATAATTTCATGTGTTCTTATATTGAGGGAAACTAGAGAGTAGATTAACTTACGTGTGAAGTGTATACGGGTTGTTGAATTCCCTTGCTTTAAAATCAGACCATATTTGGGGTTAATCGTTTTGTTCACTTGTTCCCATGTCTTGCCAGTTGTTGTTCCATTATTTCTGATCGAGCAGTTGAGAGTCACGTAGGAATCTGGTATTACCGTCTGATTGGCATATTGACCATCACGTGCGAAGGAACAACTGGCAGCCGCTCTTATTTCACAGCCCAGGCTTCCCGCGGATGAGGCATCTGCGATCAAAAGAAGGGAAAAAATTGTTTCAAATTTAAAACTAAAGATAAAGATTCCAATAGTAACAGTCCGCTAAAATTATTTTGTCTACAAAAGTTGTGACAAATTCTGAGTTTTGCTTGTTGCAAGCAAACTAGCCGGACAGAAAGTAGCTGGTGACCCGTATTGGCCAATATTGGCGATACAAAAACTTGTAGCCGCCTTCTCACGTCACTTACACGTTGAATTTTTTTATTGGGAAAACAAATGAAGAAGAAGCAGAAGAAGCAGAAAAGACCTCACTTTCAGAGCAACATTTGCGAGTATGTCTGCAGTTGAACCTGACTCCACAACGGCCACCTTGGGGACAGAAGAAAGTGGCCGTTGTGGAGAGGTGGCCGTTATGGGGAGGTAGGGGTGTAATATGATACCTTTTTTCGGGAAGTACAACATGTTTATTTTGCCAAGTTCATGCTTACTGTGGCCTATAATGGCAATCCAATCTTAAATAATATATACAGATGAAATACACAATAAAACGTTAATAATAGACCCTACGCAAAAATGCTGACATTTTATTATTCTTTTGTTTGCATTCAAATGTGCCTTACTAACCTCGTTCTTGAGTTCAAAAATCAAAAGAATATTTTACCTTGAACGAGGCTTGTGAGGCTAATTTGAATACAGACTAAAGAATATTAAAATGTCAGCCATTTTTGCATAAGGTGTATGTTTTGAATCAAAATGTTAACAAGACAAAACAAGCAAGGTTCGCAACATTTGCTGTATTATTGTAGACAATTTATGCTTACTGCAGCATATAAATGGAACACAATCAAAATACGTATATCATTAAAATGGATACAGAAACGTAATGTTCCGGAGACAAATGTCGATTACTACACAACTTATTAAAAAAAGGTTTTGTTTTTACAAAAAAGAGCTGTACTAGCCGTTGTCAAGAGGTTATTTTGGCAGTCGGGGACGCACTTTAGTGGCCGTTGCCGTTGTAGAGAGGTTTAAACAAGAGGTAATGTATGGACTGTCCGCCGGGACAAAAAAAAGTGGCCGTTGTAGAGAGGTGGCCGTTGTGGAGAGGTGGCCGTTAGTGGAGGTTCGACTGTATTTATCTTTGCAGGTCTTTCGTTACAAGTTCTTTAGTTGTTTTCCTTGCAAACCAAATTTTGAATAACGGAATGATCATCGCAGTTACATACGCAACTTAAGCAGTTGCGAAAAGAAAGCCTGAAAAAAAATTCGGGCTTGAACGGCATTCGAACCCATGACCTCTGCAATACCGGTGCAGTGCTCTACCAACTGAGCTATCAAGCCAACTGGGAGCTGGTCATTTTGTGAATACGTGATATACCCGTAGAGATGATGAGATGAAAGTGAATATATGAAAATCCATTCATATGAACTGCGGAAGGAAGAATGAATAAGTGAATGATCATTTCAGTTAAGTGAATATATGAAAATCGATTCATATGAACTGCGGAAGAAAGAATGAATAAGTGAATGATCATTTCAGTTAAGTGAATATCTGAAAATCCATTCATATGAACTGCGGGAGAAAGGTTGAACAAGTGAATGATCATTTCAGTTAAATGAATATCTGAAAATCCATTCATATGAACTGCGGAAGAAAGATTGAACAAGTGAATGATCATTTCAGTTAAGTGAATATCTGAAAATCCATTGATATGAACTGCGGGAGAAAGGTTGAACAAGTGAATGATCATTTCAGTTAAGTGAATATCTGAAAATCGATTCATATGAACTGCGGGAGAAAGGTTGAACAAGTGAATGATCATTTCAGTTAAGTGAATATATGAAAATCGATTCATATGAACTGCGGGAGAAAGGTTGAACAAGTGAATGATCATTTCAGTTAAGTGAATATATGAAAATCGATTCATATGAACTGCGGAAGAAAGAATGTATAAATGAATGATCGTCACAGTTATTGACGCAACTTAAGAAGTTGTCAAAAGAAAGCCTGAAAAAAATTCAGGCTTGAACATGATTCGAACCCATGATCTCTGCGATACCGATTCTACGGTTATATCACTAATTCACAAATTGAATATGACCAGCTCCCAATTGGCTTGATAGCTCAATTGGCAGGGCCCTACACTGGTATCGCAGAAGTCATGGGTTCGAATCCCGTTTCATTTAGAATAAAAATAGTTTAAAAAAACGATAAAACCTTTAAGTTTACAAAACATGTTTCGACAGAGACTTCTGTCGTCTTCAGTCAGTTAATGTACAAAGCGTTGGAAGTTGAATTTATAATAAGTAGGCATATGCTAATAATGATAAACGGTGACAACAAAATGAACATGAAACGTGACAATGTGAGAATTATAACAACAATTTAAGATTTATATGGTGTAATTATCCTTAAAATTCTCACAAAGTCACGTTTCAACTTCATGTTCTGTTTATCATAATTAACATTTTTGTCTACTTATTAGAAGATGGCAGAAGTCCCTGTCGAAACATGTCTTGTAAACTTAAAGGTTTTGTCGTCTTCTTTAAACTTTTGACTTGCCTGCTACTATCAAGACCCTTTAGAATAAAAATAATAATTATAAGTCCTCAGTTCCAGAGTAAAATTTGCGAATTGTTGTTTGAAACACGACTCGTATTTCTGGTTACATAAAATGCTAGAATTAAGGTTACCGTATACCTTAACTCGAGTGTCTCGCGTCCAAGCGATGCAGAGCGTCCAGTTTAAACTGTAGATACCTAAACTCCTACATCAAATTAATGTTTTTAGAACTGGCTATCAAACTATACCAAGAATTTCGAATAAAATGAATTATCGAATTTTTAGTTCTTTTTTCTCTAATCAATTTTTTCACTTGAAGGGGACACTTTAAGGAGCCAAAACTCAAAGAGAATTTGTTCGTTTGCCTTCAAATTTGGACAGTAGCTAGTTTAACATATAAACAACAAAAACATATCTGCGAATTTTTCAAAATATTTTTTCGCCGAGAGCGATTTTATGTACGATCACTCCACATATTTTGATCCCATTTTGAAGATGTTCTGTAACTTTTCACTGCGTTAAATATGGCGAAACGCGGACACGTTTCTTTTAGCGCTTTAGGTCTGGAAACTGAGGAGCAAATAAAATTAGCGAAAAAAAATTAGCTCTGACTTGTAGCTTTCTAAAGGTGTTAGTGGTAAAGAAGCAAACTTATTTACCAACAATTTAGTAAATTTCTAGTGTTAATTTTTCCTGGTTGGTAAAAGATGATGCGTAAAAACGGAACCACGAAAACAAATCCCAAGCTTTATAAAATAGAAAAACCTTAACCAGGATTCATAATTATCGATAAAGGAACTATCTGTATAACGAAGACTCTTGAATCTTGGCACACAGACAAAACGATCGTGGAGGGTAAAACCTCATGCCATTCCTTTAACACGTTTTTCAGTTGTTAATTTTGCCTACTATTCACTATAATAAATTTCGTAATGTTTCACTTTTTACACATCATTGTTATTCGTCAAAGGTAGCAGAGAGGCTACCGAAAGCTGATAATCTTTTACTAATTATCTTGCAGAGACTGCTACTCTGTATAATTTTGTTAAATCTGAAGTGTCTCCTCACTCGTTGACGGTTGGTAAGTTAATCATGGAAAGCATAAAGAGAAGCCGTACAAGTGGAACGATCCGCGGAGACTGATACTGACAGTGAAATCGTTTCAGTGAGTCACTGTGGAAGGAACTGTGGTTCCAGAACTGGGTCATGATTTTACATGTGCGAAGTTGCGTGTGATGTCTTTGAAATTTCCATTGGTATTAATTTGCATACTGCTAATAGATAATCCTGAGGGTGCCTCAACACCGGAAAATTCATAAACCGTCCTTTAGACAACCGACAAATACCTCACATGAAGGACACAGAGTCACTCATTTCACATACCTTTGACCATCAGGCTTGACCCTGAAACACAAAGCAAAAAGAATTTCATGACGCAGAGTATGAAGTCTTTCTGTAGATGATCTTTCTTCATGTCTATGATCTAGTGTTATCGATTGAAGTCGATCTTTAGTGATTCCACCACCTTTCTTAATATCTTTAAGCCATCCTTTTTATGTATATATTTTCCTTGTAACTTCGCCTACGTAAAATTTTCCGACCCCAGTTGGTCCAATCACGTCTCTTCAACAGGAAACATATGTTGGCAATATTGTTTCCATCGATTACACTTAATTGTTTTGTTCTGAGATCCCTAAACTAGGTTACTAATAAATAGTGTAAAATAGAACTAAAATAGAACTGTTGTCGTGCATTTTATAATTACTTTCATTTTATGGTAAAATCTTTTGTATTTCTTTCTTGACGCCAGACAGACAGAATGAAGCATAATCGAACCCACTGATGTCGGCCAACTCGAAACTTGTCATAACAGCAATTTGTGTGGGTGTCATGTTATCTTCCGCCTAACGTGGAGAATAGAGTGAATTCGTATAACCCTTTTCTTATTTCTCTTTCCTTTTCTTCTTTTATGCTAATGTAAATAACACACGACCGGCTTGGGTACGCATGAGCCATTCACGACCGTACTCTCGCGCTGGTGTGCGAACGGGGGAAGAAAAGAATAGCTCATTTGGGGAATGTTATTTTGAACAAATGCTCATGATAATCAACAATTTGAAGTTATCAAGGCTTAAGTTTGGCGCGTGGTTTCTTTATTATTTTTCCTCTTAGCATCATTACCATATAAGGAAGGAGATAAACGAATTAACTCTTATGAAACCTTTAAACCTAAATATCAAGAGACATAGCTGGGTGAATCACTTTTCAAATCGACGCTGCCATCTTTGGTGATTTTTCTTTTTATTCTTACGACCTGTTTGCTTGGTCACGTGAGAGTTAAGAGCATTTAGGTTGGCAAAGAATGGGAGTTTAAGAAATTACTATAGCAACGGCAACGAGAACGTCCAAAATAATGGCATTTATAACTGAGTAAAAAAAAATGCCTTGTACGTGCGTTATAATTTTTTGGTACATTTCTTCGCCGCATTCAGTCGAACAACAACGTGAATTGACCAAATTCAAGGTTTTGTGAGGAACGTGAGCGCGATGACGGCGAATAAATTTTTGATACTTTGTTTCAACTTGAACGCCGTTTCCACCTGTTCTGTTACTGGATAGGTGGCTAAATTGCACAAGCAAGTTAAACGAATGAGGACGATCTGAAAGTAGTGCACCTTAAGCAGCGACGACGACAACGGCAGAGTCAGAAAACAATAGTTTTATTTTCAAAACACTGGCTCTGCAGGTGCGTTATACGCTTTTGGACATTTCTTGCCGTCCTCTGCAAAACAACACCGTGAAATGACCACATTCAAGGTTTTATGGAGAACGTGAATGCATGATTATCAATTTTAATTTCTCTCTCTGAACTTTAAGTCGCCCCCGGCTACGGCGTTATCTCCTGGATACTTAAGCCACCTCATATTATAAGAAATTAGCTAGTAGTAATTTATTCAGAAAATGCGAAAGTAATTTTATTTTAAGTTCCGTTTTCGTTGGCGCCGTCACCGTTTCTTTGTCTACGACACACTTGGTAAAACAGTATGCGATCTCTTGGCACCTGATCTTTCAACTTCGAACAGTTTGAATAAAAAATTAAAGTGTAAGCTGGTATCCCCATCCAACAACAGAAAGAAGCACAGAATCAGAAGGTTTTAACGTTAATTTAAGCATTTGCCAGCGTCATTTCAAAGACATCTCTCCGATAAAGAAATATGGCTTTTTTGATGGAATATGTGCACCCCGAGCAGGCTAACACTCGACTAAGAGCTAAAACCTAGCTTCCCTCCTTACCCTCTATTCCTACAGCCCAATTCTGAGGCGGAACGTTTAGTCCAATTCTACGCAGCTGAAACAACATATATTGTTTTCTTTTTAAAAATATTTCAGCCGGCCAGACCATGCTTATTCCGGTATACAAAATGTTATGATAAAATTTTGAGTGACACAATATGCAATAATCAATGTTACAGTGAGCCAACTTCGGAATAAAAATGAATGTTGATGCATAAGCTTTGGACATGAAACAATGATATTACTGATGAAGAATGATGATTTATTGCAGCGACAAATCGTCGTTATTGATGATCATGCAGAATCTATTATTGAAACGTCCGTTGCTGCATCACACCCGTGGCTACAGTTAAAAAGCTGATTGTCTGATAGTTTGTAAACTGTAATTTGAAACTGAAATACTCTAAGTACAACAAAAATAACTACAACATTCGTCATTGACCTAACCTAATTACCATTCGCATGCGCCAGGTGAACATATGTTAACTTCATAATATAATTCATTCCGAATACTCTTCCCGATACATGAAGAGGTTTGTTTGTTTTTTTTCCTGTGGACGCCCGCTTTAAGCAGCTGTAACCTTCTCAAACTCGTATCCAAAATCGATTGGGCTTCTACGCAGTTCTTTAATCTCGTTTACTCACTGATAGTCGGGCGAAACGTTTGAAGCTTATTTTTATTCTTGCATGACGTCCACTATTTCTTGACGTAATAATTAATTGTACAAAGACAACTTCTACTGTTATAAAAATATATTCAAATACAAGATCCACCTACCACGGCTGCCACTAGCAACAAACTTATTAAAAGTTATTAAAAGTTAAAAGTTATTAAAACTTATTAAAAGTTATTGTCAAGATTTTCGTGATTAAAGGACAAGAAAGAACATCAGTAGACGATATTTTCGAGCTCATTTCTCCAAACCCCCCACCCCCTCCCCCCCAAAAAAGCAAATGATAAAATAAACCAAGTTGCTCGATTTCGTGAAAATTAAAGAATTATGTTGCTTGCATGAGGGGACGGGGTTCTTTCCGCCTACGCTCTGTGATTGGTTGAAAAATTCGCGTCATTTTCTCAACCAATCAAGAATTAAAAATCTGAAAACGAAAAAATCCTGCCGTCCACGCACACATTTTCCCGCGCTAGACGTTCTTAGTACAGCGAAAATAACAACATTCGTCATTGATCAAACCTAATTACTATTCGCATGCGTCTGGGCTGTCAGGTGAGCATATGTTAACTTCATAACATAATTCATTCCGAATACAGGAAGAAGTTTTGCGAGTATTTTCCAATTCAAATCTTTGTTTCAGTACTGAAGGTAAATTATTTTCATTCCTTCGATATCCTGAACGCTACTTGTAATTTTTAACATCGAAAAAAATAATACTCTTTCTCGTATTTCATATCAAACGGAGTTCCACTTTCACGTTTTTTGTTTTCTTTGTTTTTTGTTTGTTTTTTTATTTTTTTCGGTGGCCGCCCGCTTTAAGCAGCTGTAACCTTTTCAAACTCGTATCCAAACTCGATCGGGCTTCTACGCAGTTCTGTAATCTTCTTTACTCACTGATAGTTGGGCGAAACGTTTGAAGCTTATTTTTATTCTTGTGTGACGTCCACTATTTCTTGACGTTATAATTAATTGTACAAATTGTTTTTTTGTTTTATGACTAAGCCCCACCATGTATATCAAAGGGTAGTCTTAAGGCCCGTTTAAACGGTTTGAACATTCGCCCAACATTCGTTCAACGAAAGGTGAAATATCGCACGTTTGAAAATAGATTTTTATAAGTTAAGAAAGAAATAATTAGCGCGCTAGATATAAATATCATCCCTTGAAAAGAGTACCGATCAAAGCAGATTCATGAGGATGCCGTTTGAACGTTTGAAAATACATAAAAAGCGCGAGCTTGGTCATTTTTACTGTTTATGCCGCCGAGGTTCGAGGTGCGTTCATGGACTATTTCATGGAAGGAGAGATTTACGGGGTTCTATATAGGCGTTCAAATTACTTCAACGTTCATGGATGGGTTAATAGCAATGATTGAATTTATCAAAGAGTACACTGGATAAAGTTATCCACTCACTTTACGGATTCTACCCAACCATCCGGGTGGTATCGCAGTTATATAGGAAAACAACAATAGCTGGGCAGAGAACCAATTAATAGCGCCTTTAACATTAAAATGATCCAAAGCGCTTTACACGAATTTAGAAATTTTATATAAAAATAAAATAACGTTAACTATAAAGAATTATAAGAAATATCAATAAAAAACTAGTAATAAAATAAACAATTGACCACCCCCAACTCCATTTTACCAAACAAGCTATTCCATGTCAGAATTCATCTTTCCGACCATTTTGAATCTTGTTGAAAAAAAAAAACAACAGCCGCTGACCATGAAAGTCTACTTTCTCACTTTAGCTTTAATTTAAGTTCAACTTCAGTTAGGTTTCACGTCTGAATCAACTGCCGAACTTAATTATTTGGGTCGATCTTAATAGGTATTAGGTTCGGCTCCTGTAAAGTTCGACGTATGAACCGGGCCTTAGCATGCCCAATCGTTTTGTCGATGAGGTGAACAAGTTATCATCAATCTTTATATGGAATCATAAACCACCAAAAATCAAACGGTCGACAACGGTCGGTAAAATTAAACACGGGGGACTCAATATGCCTGACTTCCAAATTATAAACAAATCTTTGAAAGCGGGCTGGGTGAAACGGTTTTTAACACCTGACACACAGTCCGGGAAAACGATACTATTAAGCCTTTACAGGCGGTTGGGGGTTCCTTGTTATTTAAATGTAATTTCTTACCTGATCCTCAGCTCCTACCACAATTCTATAAAGACGTATTAGGTGCTTGGAAAGAAATTGTTATCCATACTCCCAAGACAAGAAAAGAAATAAAAGAAGAGATCTTGTGGAACAATCACCTCGTTACAATTGGCAAAAAATCTGTCTTTTATAAAGAATGGTATAACGCTGGTGTAATGAACTTGTCAGATATATTAAACTAGTAATACCTGCCGGTAGAGTGCCAACGAGTAAAAACTCACAGTTGCGTGCCGAATGAAAATTAAGAAGTAACTAGACTACAAAACATTTTTTAAACCGAATCATTGTTTAATAATGCATTGCAAAACTGTCATGCTATTCTTTGTTGTTTAGAATGTCTATAAGAACTAAACTTGTGAGGTAGATTAGAGGTGAAATATCTGCCGCCCTTGCATTACCTGTTTGAGTTTATACAAAAACAAAAATAAACAACTTAAATGTGTACAAGAATAGCTATCAACCCAGGAATAACAGAATTTTACAATAAAATGAGCTTTTCAATTCAATTTATTGAATTAATTAGCCACAAGTACGGCATTTAAAAGAAAATAGAAGAATGAGACAAAGCTAAGTTGCAATTGACTTGAAATATTTCTCCTGTATTCAAACATCTCCAATGTGCATCAGTCCATCAAACAGAACCTAAACATCAACAAAAAAAACAACAACACTCTATTTGACTATAAAATGATGAAATCTAAATAATTTTTAAACCCTTATAGTTAAGGATTCGTTTTGGTCCGCGGTGTACCAGTTTGGAACGATATCTTCATTGTGCATATTATGTTACCGACCACATGAATTCACATATTAACGACACTGGCATACTTTTGTCCATATTAGCTCGCAATCTGAATATTACCATGATTAAAGATTAAAGGTTACTTTAAGAAAATTGCTCCCTCCTCAAAAAACAAAACACACTACAAACAGTTTAAAAAGTGTGCGAGTATATATAAAGATTTGAATTCTCTTAGCTCCTCTATTGATAGAGCGGTCAGAACTTCCGCCGTCCACCAACAGAGCAACAAATCTGAGCGGAACATTTCCACACAGTCGCACAGGATCGAAAAATAAGATGGCGCGTAGGAAAAATTCGATTGCTCCTAAACGTGAAAACGTCTGCAAAGTTTGCTAGCGCTTAATAAGATCCTTGCTATTTTTGTACACCATCCTGACACAGTAAGACGTAGAAACATTGATATTCTTATCCAAATCTCTTGAACAGAGTAAAGGCAACTAAATTCGCCACTTCGGCCGCCATATTGATTATTAAATTTAAGTTCGGGCGGGTGTAATAAGAAGCTGGGTACTAGCACTCACCGATCATGATACTCCTGATGTGATTGGTTTAGATAAAAAAATTCATATCGTGATGCCATTGGCTAGCTCTAAAACAATCACCGATGATGTCACTCTTAGGGCGCTTTCCATTCACCAAAAATTTTCGGTTTGAATTTTCGGAAATTTCGGTCACGAATGGCACGGGCTTATACTCGGTCATCACGTGGTCAGTTTTTGCCTCAGGCTTCTTGACGCCGTTTATCGTATGTGCTCAAACAGTCCGACTGAAAACTTTTGAATGGAACACGAGAATTTTCGAAAATACCGAAATTTCCACTTCTCGGGAACACTGAAAAGGTTGTTCTAAATTTTTGAAAATCTTTTCCGGAAAAGATCCTGTTCCATTCGATTCCCACCCGAAATTTTCAAAAATTTCGTCGAATGGAAAGCGCCCTTACATTACCTTATGCTTACATTTTCATTCGAGATTTCTTCTGCCTGTACCAAAACTAACTCGCGCATCAGCTTTATAATGCTGCCGACTCGTCCCCCTCGCGTCCTCGCGAGGGTGACTCGTTGGAAATGAATAAGAGAAATTCATGTCTTTTCCGGAGTACATGATTAAAACAAATTTCCTGCGCTATTTCGGCTTGTGTAATGCGATCCCAGCAAGTTGGAGGGAAACCTTAATTGTTGAGAACTTAGCCCCGTCTATAGTACTAGGGTTTCTTCCCGAACTTATAACTAAGACAATCAGTAGAGTCGATTGTACCACTCCTCGTTTAATATCTTCTGGTTCACATTTCAGTATTCACCTATACAACAGGCGTTTAAGAGCTACTCTGAACACACACAAAAGGACACTTGGTTTTACACTGGTACATTAAAAAATCTGATTGGTCGTTGCTAGGTGATAATCAAAAAGGTCAATCAATGTCTGTCACTAAAATGTTCATTGTCTTCTTGATGTCTAGAATTATTACAAACAACTGTCACGCACGGACACGAAGTCATTAAGTCTCCGGCACACTCCCCGATGCAGCATAATGTATGCAATGGTGCATTTACTTAGGAGACTTAAAGAAAACCATTAGACGATTCCAAAACGAATAAAACGTCAAATAAAAAAGTTCGCTAGGAATCACTCGTTTCAAGCTCATAATTGTTCAGTTTCTTCATCATCCGCAATCTCCTTGATTCCCGCAGCTAGCGCAGTCGCAGCGGCTCTACTCGGTCTGAAATTTGCCGCGTCAGGGTTCAACTGCTGTTCTGCTCCTGCTTGCACTGTGGGCTCACACTTCAACTCTAGGGGGTAGAGGTGCTGAACAGGACGCTCTATGACTCCTTTACTGGTTCTCAGCTGCACTGCACGGAGGTGGCCGTCACGTCCTGGATAGGTCTGCTGGACAACAGCTAGTGGCCACTTTCCTCGATTCTTGGTGTCAGATCGCACTAAAACTGTGTCGCCAACTTTGACTTGGAAGTTAGCTGTCTTGTGGCCAAGGTTATGGCGCTTTCTCAAGGCTCGCAGGTATTCACGCTGCCATCAGTTTCACATGTGAGTTTTGCAAGTCGGCAAGAATTAAGCTCGTTGCCGCAAATTTTTGTCCTCAATTCTCCTGGTCTGTTCCTCAGGAAGCTGGTTGGTTCGCTGGAATATAAAGCTGGCTGGTGTCTGGATCGGTGACTCTACATCGTCATCAACGTCATCAAAGTCAACCGACGGTTGACTTGAGTCTCTACATCAAGGAGCACTTCAGTTAGTTCATTCCAGGACCGGGTAGCTCCCCCTATCACCTTGTACATCGTTCATGAGGGGACGCAGATGAAGTCTACTGTAAGTACGACTTCACGCAGAGATTTAATCTTTGTGGTTCTTTGAGGCGTCTGTAATCTCATTCAATATGTCATAGAATGAACGGCTCATGTTATTCTCACTTCTTTCTTTGTGATCTGGACAGTGTTTTTGAATATCGTAACTCGATACAAAATTACCGCATTACTCCTCATATAAGAAGATGGCGAGAATAAATTCGAACAAAATAAGTCTGCGGCATGCCGGTGCTCATGTACGTACCGTTTAATGAAAGGTACCGTGCAATTGAAGCGCTCAATTGATCATGCCGATCAAAAAATATCTGTTCCTATAATTATATAAAAGGTACGCGTCGGCAAAATACCAAGATCGTATGACGCTTTGTTTGTCCACGTACTTTGTTTTGTAATGAATCAACAAGATCGATTTTCGCAAATTTCGCTGCAATTGCATGGTGAATAAATATTAGCCCGAATTTCATCAGATGTGACTCCTCTGCATCCTGTGCATGTGCACAAAGCTCGCAAACTAATCGCCATCCTTTTGATCTACCAGTTGTACATTCACTTCCGGAACAAAGCTCTACCAGCTAATGTTTTGTATTGTTTTGCGATAAACTGCTGCCTATTCGAATTTGGATAATAAGTGTCACTGTGTGGAAACGCGGGCACATATACAAGTATCTTGAACCGTGATCGCAGAATTATATTACGGTACGGTTTAGCGGAAATGAGAGGAAAGCGCGCCCTTCCGAAATTGTGATCGATCATGCCACGAAAGTCGCGTGAAAGTTCATTAGATACGCAAAGCAAGGAACAAAAGGAGGCGATTGCTAAGGGCCGCTAATGAAAGGGAGGCCAGACAAATGCAAAGACAAAAGAATGAGAGACGTATTCCTCTGCTAAGGAATTGGCGCGTGTTAATTATGCGAAATGGTAGGCTTTGAAACCGGAGGAAAATCAAGAGACAGAACCAAGGTAAGGCTCGCTCAGCCAAGACGACGTAAGTTATCACAGAGGAGCATTTGGCCAGACAATCACAATTTTGAATAGTCAAACACGACTTAACACGACTAACATGATCTTGCAGTGTACATCATCCAGGTAATTGTTCCGGGGGTAGGCGTCATAATATTCATAGTGTAAGAGAGCGGCCCTCAAAATTCCACTCCTAAACTTACGATGAAATGGAACAATCCATACTCACTTTCAGAACAGGGGGCACGACAAATTCACTTTGTGATCGAAATGTCCAATGTAAATCCGTTTTCACACCAGACCAAAACCATAATGAGGGCACTATATAAAACGCTATTAATTTATCAGTAAGGTCAGTATTTACAAAAAAGCAATAAAAGAGACCAAACTATATAGCTGGTAAAGTAAGGAAGGAAGTGACTATGAAGCAAATCGTAAAAATAATTAAATGCAAATGTCATGGTTTCGTGTAACATAAAAAAAAAACTCTAGTACAGCAACTCAGCCTTTAATTTTTTATCCATCAGAACGGCGGGTGACACACCTTATACGGTTTGATGTAACATAAAAAACGCTAATGCAGCAACTCAGCCTTAATTTTTTTATTCATTAGAACGGCGGGTGACACACCTCACGAGGTCTGGTGTAACATAAAAAACGCTAATACGGCAACTCAGCCTTATTTTTTTTTTTTTTTGAATATTCCTTGGATATTTGCATTAGACCTTCCTGTATTAGCAAGAATTAGCCATGCCGGGAATGTTTTCTAGCTCAGTTATCTTCATGATATCGTTTATGAGTCTAATGTACTGTCTACGGTACATTTCGCCAGCAAAACTCAAAACGCTACTTTCGATTCCAACCGTTCAATTCATTCACTCGCGTCACATGTAGATTCATCGATTCGATTCATTCGATTCGTCGATTTGTTCTTTCGGTACAGCTGAAAATAAAAAATGCAAGAGCTCGCAATTCGGGCTTAAATAAATACCGAATTACTTAAAAACAGCTCAAATAAGCGGTCAAGACGATAACTTACATATATATGGGCATCTTCAGACGTAATTTCCCAAAATCAAGTCATGAAAGCGAACAAACTTCGCAACACCGCAAAGGACAAACTGCCAAAGGACATGGTTGATTGATAACGTCAAGTGATTCCCACAAGGGGGTTACGGAGGGGCGCGGGGCAACAAACTTTCCCTAATGGTCTGAATGTCTGATAATTGAATTGGCAGGCACCGGTTTTCAGCACTTTCCGTCAGTTTTACTTTGGCAGATCAATATCACCGCTTTGTACAAGAATACTGATATAAAACAAATGTCGGTCATTCGAAAACAGGTCTTGGTCATTTTCTCGACATAGTAAGTAACTACAACTGCAGTATGGCCTACTAAAGACACCTCCTAATTTTAGCTTTAAGTGGTTATAACTAAAAAATAAGCTCGGTGATCTTCCGGTATTTCTTTACAACTTTCCGTAAAGTGCAAAAAAGATTGCAGGGAGTGGTTATGAACCATCTTATCTTTTCGAAAGTTTACGTCAGTCTTCCAGATCTGCAGTAAAAGACTTCTTTTTGATATACACACTGGGGCTTGGTCATTAAATGATGAATTTCAGACACAATATTTATGAACCATTAAAAAAGCAACATGCTATTTTGATCATCATGGGTAATCGGAACCGATTTTTATGTAAGACTGAATGTCAAAAAATCTACACTCATACATTCTCTGTAATGACAATTACAACTAGAAAATATATGTGAAAAACATGTTTGGGGAAAGATTCTAATGGTTTTTAGACTTGAAATAAAATCTTTGAAATTGTTTTGGTCTTTCTTGTTGCTACAGCCGTACACAACACACCACAGCACCATATTTCCTTCCTTCGCACAACAAAAAGACTGAAACCCGCGAAAGCGGTGTTCTTGTATTGACGTCACAGGTCCACTATCCCCAGTCTCCCACCTTACGCGGTTTTGTACCCAACCGGAAGTGAAATTACACGTATTTGTCCGCCTCGAGGGGAAGAAAAAATTGATAGGGAATTTTTTTTCGATTTTCATACGAGAACAACATGAAGATTCGATCAAGAAAATATGTCATATACACTTTAAAGAGACAATACAATTTCAAAGATTTCATTTCAAGTCTAAAACCATTTAATTTTTCCCCAAACATGTTTTTCGCCTTTATTTTATTCTCGTAATTGTCATTACAGACAATGTATGAGTATAAATTTTTTGACATTCAGTCTTACATGAAAAAAGGTTCCGATTCAATCAAACAAATCCGTCATATACACTTTAATTCTAAAGTCACAAAAACAGAGATTTAAGACTAGTATTAACCTCAATTATTATATAAACCGGATATGCCTTTATAGATTCTATCGAGTGTGCATGGTTAAACCAAAACAAAAGGTACCATTCAAATTAACCAAGCGTAAACAACACGATAAACCAATGAGAACTCAAGGCAAATGCATGAAAAAAATGTCAAGCGCGGGAACACGTATGCATGGAGTACACTTTTTCTTAGCTCTTGATTGGTTGAGAAAATGGCGCGAATTTCTCAACTAATCACAGAGCGTCGGCGGAAAGAGACACTAAAGCAACGTAATGCTTTAATTTTCACAAAATCGAGCAACCATTTTTATTTTTTTCAGTTTGTTTTTCTTTCTTTTCTTTTTTTGGGCTCGAAAATAACGTCTTTTGGGTGAAATAAAATGAAATGAAATGTTAAACGTTTTACTTTTCTTGATTCTGCGTAAGCGGAAGCCGTGGCAGGTGGATCTTACATTTTATTATATTTTTATAACAGTAGGAGTTGTCTTTGTAGCGACCATGTTGGCCGTTAATTGTTACGTCAAAAAATAGTGGACGTCTCACAAAAAAATAAAAATAAGCTATAAAGGTTCCGCTGACGATCAGTGAGCTAAAAAGATCCCAGAACTGCGGGTGTCCGCTGACGTAGGAGGCCGAACATTTTGGATACGAGTTTGAGAGGATTACAGCTGTCTCAAGCGAGCGGCCACAGTATTAACTCTCTTGACAGCTGGTGAAAGAGAAAACGTGAAAGAGGATCTCCTTTTCATTAAGAACAATGAGAAATAGTTGTTTTTTTTATGTTAAAAAATAACAAATAACGTTCAGGATATCGAAGGAAAGAAAATAATTACCTTTAACGCTGAAACAAAGATTTCCATTTATCGGGAAGAGTATTCGAAGTAAATTGTGTTAACATAAGTTAACATATGTTCACCTGACGCATTCAAATAGTAATTAGGCTTATGTAGGCGGGAAATAAATGACTTTTGTTGCTGTTTTTCCTGTATTAAGAGTATTGGAGTTTTAAGTTGCAGTTCACAAACTATTAGACAAATGCTTTAATTGATGCGCGGGTGTGATGCGGCAACGGACGTTTCAATAACAGATTCCGAATCACCATTAATAACGATTTGCCGCTGCTATAGAGTATCATTCGTCCTCAGTTATATCATTGTTTTATGTCCAAAACTCATGTATCCATATTCCTTTTTGGCTAGTGGGAACATTGATTATTATTAATATATTGCGTCACTCAAAATTTTATCATAACTTTTAGTTAAATCTTATACACGAAGAAGCCTGGTCTGGCCGGCCGAAATATTGTACAAAGGAAACAGTATACGTTGTTTCAGTTGCGTAGAATTGGACTAAAAGTTCCTGTTAGGCTGTCAGAATAGAGGGTAAGAAGGGAAGCTATTTTCAGTTTATAATTAGTTCTTGTTCGTCTGCCTCGGAAACGAAGAGTGTGGAACAAACATTCAGTCGAATACGGCTTTGGTGTGAGCCTTCGCGGGTAAATATATTCCATCTGAAAGCCACACGTACATTTTTTAATCCACGATCTGTTGTCTGGTTGTTTAATATTCTACTAGAGTCTGCAACATAAAAAAAACCTAGCTTGCGTGCAGGCGTCTCCTATTTCCATTCTTGCACTAACAAAGGAAACAGGAGGCGTCTGCACGCAGGCTGCAAAAAAGGTGCTCTTAAAAATGAGCGCGAAAAACAGGACGCATTCTTAGGTTAATTTATTTGTTTAAATCACTTCGCATTTCACATAAATATGCCATTCCGAAAACTCATTTCTCCTTTTACCCACACCAAACTGCAACGAAAACGGAACGTAACAATTAACTTTCGCGTTTTCTAAATAAATTCGCAATAATTTCTACTCATCAGTTTGTGTGATGTGGCCGAACTATCCAGGAGACGACGTCGAAGGGGAGGCTTTAATCATGCGTTCACGTTCTCCATGAAACCTTTATGTGGTCATTTCATGTTGTACCAAAGTTTATAATGCACCTGCAGAGCTTGTGTTTTGCTAATTAAAACGATTGTTTTCTGACGTTCTCGTTGCAATCGTCAACAAAACGTCACTTTCTAAAAATAGGTTCGCCTTACTTGCACTACTTCCAGACCGTCCCCATTCGTATAACTTGTATAATTTGGCCACCTATCCAGTAACAGAACAGGTGGGAACGGCGTTCAAATTGAAACAAAGAATAAAAATTTTACCATCATCCCGCTCACTTTCTCCGCAAAACCTTGAATTTCACGTTGTTGTTCGGGCGAATGTGGTGAAGAAATGTGCCAAAAATTACAACGCGCGTGTAGGGCGCGTTGCCATTTCCATTGCAACTTCGTAAACTCCCCATTCTTTGCCAACCTAAATGTGCTTAACTATCATGTGATCAAGTAAACAGGCCGCGACAATGAAGGGAATGATCACTAAAGATGGCAGCGTCGATTTGGAAAGAAAGTCACCCAGCTATGTATGTTGATATTTAGGTTTAAAGGGTTCATTCTCCACGTTAGGTAGAAGAAAACATGACACCCACACAAGTTGCCGTTATCAGAAATTTCGAGTTGACCGACGTGAGTGGGCCCGATTACGCTTTTTTTTCTGCCAAGAAAGAAATACAAAAGGTTTTACCATAAAATGAAAGTAATTTTGAATGTTATTAGTGTAAACTGTCCTTCTCAACTTAGTTTAGGATCTCAGGAGAAAACAATTTAGTGTTACCGAATTGAAACTATATTGACAACATAATGCTTCCTGTAGAAGAGACATGATTGGACCAACTCGGGTCTGACAATTTTACGTAGGCGAAGTTACAAGGAAAATACATAAAAAGATGGCTTAAAAATATCGAGAAAGCTGGCGAAATCACTCAAAGATATGCTTAAGTCGACGATACTAGACATGAAGAAAGATCATCTGCGGAAAGACTTCAAACTCTGCGTCACGAAATTCTTTTTGCTTTGTTTTTGGTTAAGTCTCATTCTCACAGGTATGTCAAACGAGTGACTATGTGTCTGTTATATGATGTATTTCAGTTGACGGTTGAACAAAGATCGGTTTACGAATCTGCCAGTGTTTACCAGTGTTTATGTACCTTCAGGGTTTATCCGTTTTCAGTAAGCAAAATAACACTACTGGAAATTTCAAAGACATCACACGCAACTTCGCAAGTGCGAAATCATGACCCAGTTCTAGAACCACAGTTAATTCCAAAGTGAACACCCAAACGATCGCACTGTCAGTTTTGCGATCGTTTCACTTGCGCGGCTTCTCTTTATGCTTTCCACGTTTAACTTATCGATAGAGTGCGAGTGAGGAAACATATCTTCAGATTTAACAACTATATAGAGTAGCGGTCTCTGGTAAAACTGATTTGTAAAAGATTATCAGCTTTCGCTTGCTTGTCTGCTACCTTCGACGGATAAAAATGATGTGTGTAAAGTGAAACGTAAAAAAAATATACAAGAAATACAAGTTAAAAGAATGTTCACAAGAATGCCAATGTTTGTTTGAAAGTGTCAGAATTAATGTTTGTTTAAAAGGATTGTATACTGTTTTGGAAGCGGAATGAGTTGTTATCAGTCGCAATCGTTTAACCTGTGTGCCAAGATTAAAGCGTCTTTCTTATAGGATAGCTCCTTTATCGATGATTGTGAATCCTGGTTACGGTTTTTCTATTATCTTTTAAAGATTTAGATTTGTTTTCTCTGTTTTAGTTAAATTCTGCAGAATCTTTCACCAGCTCTTTTGAAATTCTACTTCAGTTTCCCAATATTAAGTTTGACTTTGTAAATTTATTGTGCTCTGTTGCCCTCACTAGTAGTTTTGTTCCGTGTCTATGTATGTGTGGTTATGTTCTATAACGTATATTATATAATCTCTCCCTTGAAAACCATCAATTTATGATCCTTGTTTTTTTTCCCATCTTTAGGGCTAAGTATTAGTCTTTCTATTCTTGGCCCTTTCTCCGTTATTTTAATACCTTTACTCCTGATGTATATTGTGGAGATGACTGGAGAAGAAACAAAATCTTTCACCAAACAGGAAAAATTAACAAATTTACCAAATTGTTGGTGAAAGAGTTTGCTTCGTAGCTGCAAATTTTACTCAAAAACTGAGTTCTTATTGGTTTTCTTCTTTTCTTTCCAAGAAAATATTTCATGCAGAAGACCGTACGACAGCATGACTTTTTTGTTTTTATGTTTTTGTTTTATCGCAGATGCCTCATCCGCGGGAATCCTGGGCTGTGAAATAAAGGCTGCTCCTTACTCCTCGTCACGTGATTATCAATACTCCAATCAGATGACAGTAAAACCAGACTCCAACGTGACTCTCAACTGCTCGATCAGAAATAACGGAACAACACTTGGCAAGACATGGGAACAAGTGAAGAAAACGATTAAGCCCAAACATGGTTTGATTTTAAAGGAAGGGAATTTAATAACCCCTATATGCTTCACACGTAAGTTAATCTCCTCTCTAGTTTGCCGCAAAAGTAGCACTCATAAAATAACAATAGCGTTAAAAATAGACGCTATGGTAACATTTTCGTTCAGCCCATACATTAATAAGACCTTCTTCTTTCAAACTGCATCTCATAAAGCAAACAACAGTCATGAATAAGAACTTGAGTCAGAAAATTAATATCTGCATAATAACCTGCGGGTGAAGAGGTCATCATCCCTCGGCTATTTGTTGGAGAAATGTGTCAATAACCTTACGGAACCGACGATGTGTTTGTTTGACTGCTTGACTTCCGATTAATTTAGAATCCCTTGAGCAGACTGAGGCCATTAATTAGCGAGCACTTTCAAAAGCGACCAGGTCAGCCTGCAAACGAGTGGCGCTGGTGAGCGGTTCATACTTCTTAAACCGGGTTGAGCAGCGGTAATTAAGGACCTGAGCCAAGTCCGTGAAGGAAGGTTAAGTTACAAGTAACGCAGGTGGACTGAACTCGGTTTCTGTAGCATGAAGCAACTGTGAGCGTTGCTACTCCTTTAATTTATCCTGCAGCGGAGGCTTCGCATGGGCATCAGACCAGCGGCACTCAAGACATGGTCTCGTGGTTCTTTATTTGACTTTTATTTGTCGGCCGAAGAGAACTCACCCCTTACATAAAACGATAAAAAGTAACTTGGATTGAGTAACTTGGATTGAGAGACGATTTTTAAATTAGATATTTCTGATATTGCATCCTATTAATTTAAAACACATTTTACTAAGGATTTTAACCCTTTTATGTAAGCTTGGTAACGCAAAACGATTGCCACTTCTGGAAAGGGCAACTTATACATTTGCTAAATGGCCAGGTGGCCACTGCGAAATAGAAAATAGCGACGATATTGAAACAGGCACGTTTTGCTCGTCTTCATCCAAACGTCTGCAAAGGTTCCGGAATTAATGGAACTAGATCTTCGCCATTTTAAAAGACAAGACTGATCCTTTGCTTTGTTGTTAATTTTAAGGTGCTCTTTAGATCCAGCAGTGTCAATGGCTTTACGTTACCGATCTTACATCGAAATTAGTAATTACCGTGGTAAAGGTCTATTTTGTGTATTCTCATGTTCCGGAATATGGTCAATCGACTGCATCTATAATCTGTCTCTTCTCGTAGATACACTACAGGAAAATTTCAAGTCGACTTCCCCAAAGTATATATCCCAAAATAGTCAAGACGACTTTTCGACGTGCTCTTTCATCGGATGGCCCCTTCCTCGTGTAGTTTGGTTCAAGGATGGTAAACAAATGATCAATGGATCTCAAGGTTTTTACCACATAGAAAAGAGTCTGCCTCAATGCGATCACGCTACTTTAGAAACTACCCTTCATTTTCCACCAGCCCGCGAGGAATACGAAGCACATTACACCTGTTATGCTGAAAATATCTTCAATGGATGGTCGAGTAATCATTCCGCCAAGTTTGAGGTGATATATGAATGTAAGTCATCTGATTTAGTTCCTTTCATGAATAAAATTTGATGTAGTTTAGTTCGAATACCGTTCTGGAGTCCAGTGGAAGTATACTTTTGTGAAAGTGACGCATTGCACATGGCTGATGCAAAAAGACACACACGGGTAATAATTGAAATTGTTCTTAACACAGGTCTTGCTGATTACAGCCCAGTGATTGAGTCTAGAGCGCATGCGATAGTCTTTACCAACAACACCCTAAAGTGCTTGGTTGACTCACAATTGGATTATGAGGGTGATGAGTGCTATCTAAGATGGTATTTTAATAACATTTCACTGCCATCCGTTGAGAAGTATAAAATGGAATTAAAAAAAGATCACAGCAGATGCAAATATGCTTTCATCCTCACCATTCTGAACGTTACGGATAATGACGAGGGGACCTACAGCTGTCACATGTTCTGTGAACTGGGAAACTGGAAAAACACTTCGGCATCCATTGAGTTACTTGTGTATCCTCAGCAAACTGGTGAGAGACTCTTTTTCATCTCCATTTTAGGCAACAGTTTATTGATTATTCCGTCGATTAGTCGATCAGTCGTTTGGCTACCTGGCTGAATGATTGACTGACTGGCTGAAATACAGACTGGCCCACTTAGTAACTGTCAAAAAATATCTTACTCAACGAAACTCTGTATACGGTAAATGAGGCTGTAAGTCAAGAAGTACCTGAAGAGGAGCGTATACCAGTTCAAGACTGCCTTAATTGAAGCGTAAAGCAATTCAAAAGTAACGTTCATATGGAGGGCAATAATTCAAATTATTTTCTAACGTGCAACGTTTACTTTCAGCTTCAGAGGTTCCAACTACAGTCCCGCCAACTTATTCGGCAAACTCAGGTCAGTACAATGCTTTGACCTTGCTAGGGAGCTACTCCCTGGCAACTTTAATTTGGTGGGTGTCTGTCGCTCGTTCAGTTCTCTATTTCAGACGGAAATACATCACTTTTTCATACCATACTTTCAAACCTAGCTTTTTATAAATCCATGCCCATTTCGGACCTAAAAGAATGAGGTATGCGTGTCTTAAGTGGAGAAACACGCTTGATTCGCTTTAGCACATGATTCGTTTTAAAAATTGGACTTTACGTTTTACTGCTTTTAGACAAAGTCCTGCTAAAAATACTACGAATTCGAAATCGACTGGGAATAGTTTTCAATAGACCATTTTCCAGTTGCTTTGAAACTCATTACGAAAGCGAGGCTAATATAAGTTTTGCATAATGCATCCATTCTGTTCTGACTCACAATCTTTCGTCGGGGGCTTTAGATTTCCGTCTTCAACAAGGCTTGTCAGTTTCAAACTAAAATATCGGAATTATCAAATTAATTTCCTTTGTTCTCCTTTTCTCTGTCTGTTCTCCGCCGTAAGAAACCGTTGATAGCGTTATTTTATATTCGCTCAAGATTTTCTGGTGTTTCAGATCTTTTTCACTGATTCAAGAATTCTCAGTGGTTTGCACACGTACTGTTTACGCGAAATGCACCACGGGAATAAGTCAGAATAAAGAAGCTTATTAGCACAAGATGATACGACAGTTCATGACTTTTTATTTTTAATTTTCAGCAGGAGACAGCCCAAGAAGGTGGATCTTGCCCGTTATTATTCTGTCAGCAGGGGGTGCCTTTATTCTGATCATGTCAGTCGTGCTTCGTTGCGTCAAGAAAAAGTGGACAGCCAGGAACTTTAAACGTAGGTTAAGAACGTTTTATTCAAAGACAAATTAGTAAAGGGTCGCTATTCCACATTCTATAGGGTGCTTCACAACGGTGGCCACCAGCTGGCGACCATTCGCTGACCAAAAAGCCCAAAGATTCGGTCAATACGTCAACCTAAGCTCCAACCTTACTTGTTACACTGACGCCATGTTACACTTTACAACAGATTACCATGTCTCTTAAACAATGGTTAGAATCGAAAAGAAAAGTAGGCTCTTAGCTGAAAAAAAACAGCAATTTTTTGCTGTTCTCGCACATTCGAAACTTCTAGCGATTTTCTTAATAAACAAGTAAGACCTTTTCATTAATTTTCAATAGTGATTAACCTTGGTAATTTACATTGGGAGACTAAGTAAAACTAACTCGCCGCTAACCCCTGGTGTTGACTAAACTAGTATTTGAAATTTACTCTGACTTTGATGCTAACGGCTAAAAATTAGCTCCTAGTTGCACTAAATGCTGATATGCTACACACTGCTAGGGCAAGCAAGGAAACACTGAAAACACTGGAAGCTATGGTTGCAGAGATGGCAGAGCCTAGCCCCTAGAGTAACGGTGTCTCTAAGAGGAATCCATGTTAGAGTGTAATATAGGGTGGACCAGAAGAGGGGTGCCCTTCTAGGAGAACAATGGGTGGTCCCAAGGGGGTTTTCGGGTATATTAGTTACGGGGAGGTGCGAATGAGGCCAAATTTTGAAACCCAAAAAAAGTCCCGTCACGCTAAGGAAAACCCAAAAAAAGTCCAGCAGCCAAAAACGTAACCCAAAAAAAGTCCAAATTTTTTAAGCATCAAAAACAATAAAAGTACAAAACACCAAGAGAATGCGAGATATTTCAAGCGTCCGACTTTATTCATTCCTGGTGCATCTGTCACAAAACTTTAGGCAGACTGCAGTCATTTTTCAAAGTCGAGCGCAATATATGTTTGTTCAGGGAAACCAAAAACGGGAACATCTTGTCCTCGCCAAAATCTTAAGGGCAAAAAAAGTCCACCAGAAAATTTCAAACCCCAAAAAAGTCCCAAGCCGAGAATTTCAAACCCAAAAAAGGTCTTCGCACGTCCCCGTCACTAATATACCCGAGTACCCCCCCTGGGTGGGTGGTACCCTCTTCAGTAGGTCCAATTTTCATTGGATAGCAAAGCACTTACTCTGGGGTAAAGTGCAGCCGAGGTTCACACGTCGCCGCCACCAAAACAAAAAATTATTGACTCGGTACACATTTAGTTATTAATTAATCGTATCAGAGAGTGGGGTAATCAGCGTTACAACCAGGAATAACAAAGAGTAAATATAAAAATAACAAACGAACCAACTATTTCATATCCTCATACAGTACGGTAATAATTATATTTCTAGTCGGATGCTAGTCTTCTTGTTACCGTCAGCAGCAAACAATGTTTAGATATGACTCTTGGCAAAATTGAAAATGGCTTAGAACGTGGTTTTCAAATACCGTGTAAACTGTCTTTTGATAACCGACCCAATGGGTGGGATGGACAAAAAGTTTGGGAGAGGCAAAGAACGCTAAGGTCACTTGTTAGCAGGTGTAGAAAATCACTTAGGTTAGGGCACTTAACGATTGACCGATAGTACGACTATTGTACAATGCTTCTTATGGTGACAGGCACCGACAGACACTGACATAGAGGGCTCATTATTCCGAGTTTAAATATTTAAACTCAGTCCAATTTCTTTCAAGAGAGGTGTTCAAAAATCCGCGTTAACAGTACAATACAACAGAAACAACGCCTAGATTGCTATGCACAGAACACAATTAAACAGGATTTTAAATTAAAAACTGAATTAATAATAATTTGGTTATTTTTTTGTTTTTTTTTCTCAATACAGGTTGTCCAGAAGAGGAAATTACAAACAACAAACTGTTTGTCAGTTATAGCTCAAAGGACTTTGCATGGATCAGTGAAAATCTGATCTCTCTTCTGAACAAACACTCCGTACCTTACAGCATTCACACCCGGGACTTTGAGCTAGGAAAGCCCATCGTCCAAAACATGGCGGACAGCGTGTACGGCAGCCGCCAAGTGCTGATTGTTATGTCTGACAACTACCTGGCCAGCAACTTCTGTCGGGAAGAGCTGCATATGGCCATCCAGAGGGGAGTAGACAGGGGAGATTCGTCACTGATTCTTGTGATGATCAATAAGTTCAACAAAAGGCGATTACCTGGCGCTTTGAGAAATCAGATTTTGTTAGATTTTGAGAAACACGCAAAGAAGCAAAACTGGGAGGAGAAATTGTTGTTCGCAGTGAAGGGATAAAAGCTATAGGTCCGCGTATTTGGCAGAGTCCACAATGTATCTATAAGTAGCAAAATTCTTTATAGCTCGTAAATGAACGAAACACTGCGCTAAATCCATGAACGGGTTACTCAATAACAGGTTCACACTGGGTGGGTCAACTAGCCTGCGTAGAAAACTTTTAGGACTTTCTTTACCGAATAAGGGCCCGTTTGTCGAAGGTCCCGGTAACTTACCACGCCCAATAAGTGTCTTAAGTGACAAATGTTTCTTACCAGAAGTCAATTTTTGTTAGCTTTGAATACTAAATTTTAAAATCTTATAATTCTATGAAAACATTGGCCAAGTACCATGTCTGTAATCACTGTGTTATCGGAGAAAAAAACATTTAAATATAAACTTATCGGGTCTGGTAAGTTACCGGAACTTTCGAGAAACAGACCTCTGGTCTCCCTTTCATAAGCATAAAACAAAAAACGTGTAATTTTTCTGATACCTGAGAGATAAGCCAAAACCAGAAGAATATCATAAGGCGCCATTTTTTTTGCCCCATTTTCTAATACTTGGATTTTATTGCGATCATTTCAAATCATTGTCAATTTTACGACTATTCCAAGTATTTCACAGGGCCGACGTGGTCGAGTGGTTAGAGGCGCGGACTCGTAATCTGGAGACTCCAGGTTCAAGTGCCCTCTGTAACCACTGGCTAGATTTGTTCCGGGCTAGTCCCTTGTATAAATCCTCGGCCACGCTTTGTAAATGGCCAATTGGTAAGCCTCCCTGCCAGTTGGGATTTTTAAAGAGTTTCTGTTCTGTTTTAAATATTTGTTTGATTACACTGCCCCACAAGCTTCTAGCCTTAAATATAATCGTGTATAAATTAAATTTCCTTTTTTAAAATTTGTATTTCGCAATCCTTTCAGTAAAGTACGAAGATGGAAAAGGCCTCCCATTGTCCCACTATATTAAGTACCCCTACCGGGCGGTAAATTCAGTTTTGTTTTTTTATGAGAAGATCTGAAATTCCGTGTAAAATTCGAATAAACAAAATTAATAACGGGAAACTCAACATATTAGATAAAGGTTGTTCTTCTTAGAATCGGAAGAAATTTGTTAAGAAAGAGTGTAGTAATTTGTTGCCTATGTCTCTATGGGTATGTCTAATCCTTTATTAATTATTATTTAGGTATTTATTTATGTATAATAATAATAATAATAATAATAATAATAATAATAATAATAATAATAATCATAATCATAATCATAATCATAATCATAATCATAATCATAATAATAATAATAATAACAATAATAATAATAATAATAATAATAAAAATAATGAGAACTCTTTCTTAACATATTTCAAGCAAATTGCTATTCACAAGTTAAAAGTAGAAAAAAGAACTATTAAAACTATTTACAATTCATTTTGATGAAAAAGAGACAACTTTCAAGCCGATTTTTTTCTCATAAAGTTACAATGCTATTATTAAAAATCAATCGATAATATATACAGAGTTAAAAATCTTAAAAAAAGGGAATAATAATAATAATAATAATAATAATAATAATAATAATAATAATAATAATAATGTTTAATCATCACATGGAGTTTACAATAACGTAATTAGAAATAGTAAAACCTGGTAAAATTAATAAAAAAAGTTCATAAAAAATCATACTAAACCTAAGAAAAAATCGTCAACTAAGAATAATATTCAACTTTTAAAAGTTGTTACGTTTGCCATTAGAATAGTACTAGGGAAAAAAGCCTCGCTTTAAACGCTCAGTTCTATATTTATTCATTTATTTATTTCTGGAACTTTTCTAGGCTTAGCGGGGACACTACAACAGTTTGAGTTAATCAGTATTGTAGGCCCGTGACCGTATTGCCTTCCTTCCTTCATTTATTTATTTATTTATTTATTTATTTATTTATTATTTTATTTATTTAGTTATTTATTTGTTTATTTATTTATTTACTCACTTGCTAACTTGTATGAGCCACATACTTCACGTGGACGGTAAACGATTATTACAAACGTATTTTATAACAGTGGTGAGTAAGCTTAAAGAAACTCTATTGCTTCTGAGCTACTTAGTTTCGCCGATATAAGTATACAAGTACTTTAAGCTGCAGACATGTTAAAAAAAGGATGAAGAAAAAAAAAACTAGCTTCTACAGATAAAAATACGTTTTCTTTGAATAATAGAATTTCCGCTGACCATATTAGAGTTCAGACAGCTGTAGAACTTGATAGCACGAACCTTGATAGCACAAATCAGTGCATTGTAAGTTTTGCCTAAAGCTAAGAAAGAGGTATCATTTTCTTCTTGAGAATGTTTCCCAAGCCTATGTATATCGTTCATATCTTAGGTAATAAAGTTAGCATCATTAAAAAAAATAGATACCCACTGGTTGCTTGTGGTTACTTTTAATAGTGTAGATTTGGGTTTCATAAAAAGAGTTGATAAGATAATTTGTCTACCGAAAAGTGATTCGAGTGCTGACATCACCTTTGCAGAATCTCCTCTTTAATTAGAACTTGGCCGTGCAGCTACTTTTCCCATTATTCAGCAGTCTTCTCTTCCCTTCTTCTCTTTTTAAACTGGTTACTCCTTTCCATGACTCCTTCGTAATCGTCTATTGCTGCTGCAAGCAGTCGCTCTTCACTCTCAGGGATGTAGTGGTCTAAACCAATTCTAGCCAGGTTTTCCACAAAATCAAACCCCGTCCACCTTGCTTTCTTTGAAAGTGTAACCTTGCAACGCTATCTCTCGGATAAAGGGCATGATATTGTGGTTCTCCGATCAAGATCTTTCCACAAAATGCAGTCTATGTCGAGTATCTAAGAAGAGATACTGCCCAAGTGTTGATCCCACTGATTAACTGTAGCAGCTTCCTCGTTCTCCTGAAATACTCCTTACAAAGGGATTTCGTCATCATTTCATGCATAACCCTATCCATTTCTAAGATCCCAAGGTATTTATAGTTTCCTCCCTCTTCCAATGCCCGGATCTCTCTCCCATCTGGCAAGGTAATAGACTCGACAGTTGTTACTTTCCCTGTCTTCATGGCCAACATTGCGCATTTATCAATTCCAAAATCCATGCCATTTCATTGAATTAGAGTTTTGAAGTAGCCTAATTGGCATGTTCACTCAGATGGCATTCAGGTTTTCTTTGAACCTTCTTCAGTGGAATGGTTCCCCATGCACCTTCGGCCGGCCCACATTCTTCCAACCCCTTGGTATTTTCCACTTAATTGTCTTGTTTCACTCCTGCTCTAGAATCTTCAGGGATTGCTATATCTATCATTTGCCAGCTCCTATCATTCTTATTGATGACTACCAAATCTGGTCTTCTTGCCTTAATTTTGTTATCAGTACGGATGCTTGAGTCCCACAACAGCTTATAAGCCTTATTTAAGTTATGTTGATACCACTCCTCTGATCAATCGAACCCGAGCTTTACCGCCAAATCCCAGTGCATTGCTCTTACCACATTATCACTGATGTCTTCTCTTGTACTCTTTCTGTACTAGTTTAAGGCATGCACTTACAAGATGGGCCATTTTCTCGTAACACTAGTTGCATATTCAGCACTTTGTTGATTTGTCGACTGAGAGATATTGTTGTTAGTTAATTAGTTAGTAAGTTAGTTAGTTAGTTAGTTAGTTAGTTAGTAAGTTAGTTAGTTAGTTAGTTAGTTAGTTAGTTAGTTAGTTAGTTAGTTAGTTAGTGGCAAATTAGCGAAATGAGGCCGACTTTCTCAGTCAAGTGATTAGTAATGTCGGGCTTAAACGTTAAAGGTGTATAAACAAAACCTATACTATTCTGCTTTTCTTTTTTTCTGCTAATTTGTTTCCTGATTTGTTATTTAAAGTTGATCGGAAGTTTAACATGATGACTTAATTGTTCTTTAATTAAGAGTGAATATCACCTGACAGAGTGTTTTAAACTGAAAGTTGATACGCTTGTTGATTGCGTAACTCAAAACTTAAGCATTTCGTTCCTTTTCATACTCTCATTAGCATTTATAATTCAATTATTGCTCCCTATTTGCGTTATGGACTAGTTGCGTGGGGACAAGCGAGAAAACCCAATTAATTAAACTTCTAATTTTACAAAAAGCGTGCCCTACGTTATATGTATTTTGCTGATAGACGTGACCACGCAATCCCGTTTATCCTAAACGCGAAAATCTTACCTCTGAATTGTCTATATTATATACTGCTGGCTGAAATGATACAAGAACCCGTTCAATTTTCTCTCGACTTATAGCCCCTCTTAGACCTGAATTTTTATGGCTTGTCCAGTCCCCTTCTTTGTTGACATTGTTTTCCCGAATTTTGAAGTCCTCGTAAATGCGTAGAAACATAAAGGCAGGCATTAAGCACTTCTTGAGAAATTTCTTCGATCGGTTTTATCCTTATAACGCCAGGATTTGCGAGCCATCCTTAAAATTTTTTAAGGTAACCGGTTGTTATTGTTGTTGTTGTTGTTATGTGATCTAAATCGTAAAATTGTGCAATTTTTCTGATTTTAAAGGAAACTTCGGAGATACGTACCATTAAATAGTGTCATACCGAACTTTGTGGCTTTTATTGTTGTTTTATTGAGATGGCATTGTCTGGTATTTCTTTCTTTTCTTTTCTTTTTTTCCTCCATTTTTCCGAAGAAACTTTTGCTTCCCGCCGACAACTGGGGCAATCGTTTTCCATATAAGGTCAAACTACGGTATATGAGCTGATAACCGGGATTTAGTGAACCAATCAGAACGTTAGAAATGCATTTTCCAAGGCTGAGAATTTAATAATTGGCAATAGACCCTTATCACTCGGCGGTCTTGTTGATTCTCAGGAGAATATTGTTTTCGCACGGCAAGCCTCTCCCAGACGTTAATTCAGTGCGAGGCTTGCCGTGCTAAAACGAAGCTTTTAATGTTCTCTTAAGACTCAACATGGCCTCCGAGTGATAAAGGTGTATGGAGGTTCAGTCGCGAAGAATTCCCCGAAAGCGATGCGAACACGTGCTATCTATTTCTTGTGATTTTAACAGCCAATCAGATTACGGAATTGCTTGTGAGTAATTGCATCAGAGCAACGTCGCAAAACAATACAGGTTTAATGAGGAAAAGCAATCGCTCTGCATGTGCGTTTTAAATTTGGTACATTTCTTTGCCATCGAGCGTGAAATGACCAAATTCAAGGTTTTGTTAAGAACGTGAACACACGACAGTAAATTTTTCATACTATTTCTGAATTTGAACGCCGCGCCTACCAATTTGGTTCCTAGTTGATTGGCTTTTTCTGTAGAAGTTGAACAAATTAAAATAATTGTGAAGTGACACATGCAAATGTAATAAAGTTATATTTTCAAGTGACGTTTTCGTCGGCGACTAAAACTCGGCCTGTCTGGCTGGTGACATGTTTCGGTCTTTGTTTTCGCGTGTTTAGTTTCGACACTACTTCATTAGGACCCTGATTTAGGACTCCCATTGAATATAAATATAAATATGAAGACCAGGGCTTGGTTATTGTGCAAGCAGTGAATTTCAGATATGGTGCTGAAAGTTTTCGCTGCCGTAATAAATATTATTGTTTTTCTCTCAAGCCTCAAAGGCCAAATACAAGGGAAAGCTGGTGAGTTTTTACTATCTAAACCTTATCAAGGGTAACATGGTCAATACTTTGTAATTATAGGTAACTGTGATTTAAACAATAGTTTAGGTTCACAGCCTACACGATTACTTTTGTAAACCTCATGTTCGAAAATGTCCGAAACCAATATCACCTCCAGGCAATATAATGGCTCTCAAACAAGCCATTTATATATCCACCAACATTGGCGGGTCCAGAAATTTTCGATTGGAGGTGTTCAAATATCACACACGGTAGCCTCTAAGTAAAAGTCCCTCTCATGGTTATTAGCACGTTATACAAAATTAATTTCTTTTCACCATTTAAGGCATCGTTTGCATACAAGATAGTAGTATAGTATATGAGGGGATCAGCGCCTTTTTGATTTTCGAGCCATAATATAGCCACCACAAGCCCACAAATGGCAAAAGTATTGCATCCGCAAAGCGAAACTGGATCAGCGCATTTTCCAAATTTTGAAAAAAATGAAATTGCGTTGTATTTTAGAGCCGTTTTTAGACCATAATATAGCCATCATAACGCCGCAAATGGTAAAAACATTGCATTTGCGAAAAATGGATTATCAGCGCAAAAATTGTGCTGTATTTCAGAGCCGTTTTGGAACAAAAATACAGCCACCATAACGCCGCGAAAGATGAAAACATTGCATTTAATCGCGTATTAAAGAAATTGCGTCAATGATTTTTCCAAATCATAAGCGTTTCCGTGTAATTATTCCATCAAATTATCATCATATGGCTCTGGAGAAGCGACGATGGAGTCACCGCTTTAAAGGTATCCTTTGATGGTTATTTTGACAGTGTATTTATTGTTCCTAACTTTTGCCGAGAAATTGCGCTAATAATTTTGCCATAAAATTTTCCAAGGTCAAATAATATTTTCCGATTCACATTTCATGTTGAAACAGGAAAATCACCATAGCATGGCATTTCTCGGCAGGAAACCCCCTGAAAAATGAGTCATCACTTGTTTTAAGGTTAGGTGATTATCATAAGACGTGTCTTGCATAAAAATTAACTTTTGAAAGTGAGGCTGACAAAAATCACGTGAAACGATGAGTCAAAAGCTGTTTATTTATAGCACCCAATCAGAAATTGTATTATGCATCTTACAGCCGTTTGGCTGATTGGAACTGTTTAAATATTAAACAGTTTCACATTTTGCATATCAAAGGATTTTATCTAACTAAACAAAGGCTTCTTTTCGTCTTTACCAGAAAGCCTTGCTTCCAAAAAAATATAGACCGCACCGCTGTCGGTTTTAAGCTTTTCTTACGGCCTGTAAGTGATGTGAGGTAATCACTCGATTTAAAGCGTCTTGAGCAAACCCTCGTATGATCGGTCACTCTGAACTCTTTGCCAACATCTCTTCGTATGGCAATTATCCATTTCCTGAACAGTTCTCCGTCTTCAGGGAACTTATGGAAAGAAATTTTAATGCCGTCCTCTTCGTAAACTTTTTTCTTACACCCGGGAACACAACAGTTTTGAGGCATATTTCGGACTATACTATTACATGTAAACATGTAAACATTGAATCGTGGCCCAGTTCGTGGCCCTTGATGCGTCGCTCTCGTGCTACTCGACCTAGACCGTCTACGGCAGCCGCCATTTTGGAATAAGGTGTATGGCCTAATAATATAATGCCATTTGTTCAGGACGAAAATGAAAACCATATCCTAGATAAAAACAGAAGCAAGATTGAATAAACTGTCGTTTACAAAGAGAGCCAATCCATGTGGATAATTATGGTCATCTCGACACTGAAGACCGTCATCTGATTATCAAAGATGGAACACAATTAAGGTGGCCGAACACAGTTTTCAATTATACAGGTGTTAGTAGTACCCGAAATTAGCATGGTGCGAAATTAACTAAGAGGGAATAAATTTTGATACTTCTCGTTGAGCAAGGTGCCGTTGCCATGGCAACACAGCAAGCTATTACCCGTCCACAAATAAAGGTTTTCCATAATTTTTAGAAAATGCACTCGTTAGATTTTTTCCATTTTTTGTATCCAGAAAAACCCACAAAATACTGACATAGTGACGCTGATTTCATGTAGTTTTAACAGAGAGATCTCCTGTAAATGTTGGTTTTGCACTTTAATGTTTTTTGAACACACCCTCTGTTAGATTTTGTTTTTTGTTTGTAGGCAAGTTACGCTTTTAGAGAACTACTGTTTTGTCAAATTTCACGAAATTCTAACGAGCGGTTCCTTAGAAAACAGTTCAAATCCATTAAAACAGCCAATCACAATTTTTTGCTCAAATGTGCATGCGTGGCTTTTAATTAGATTTTCTCAGGAAAGATGAAAAGCGTACAAAAAGGCTTAGCTCCTCGTGAACTCACTTTTTTTTTTCGGCGATAAGTGAAGAAGGGTTTACAAACAAGAAACTGAGTTATTTTAAGAGCTACACTTACCTTTGTGATCCATTTAGTATAAAATCAAGAGATCGATAGTATTTGCTTACCACAACCCTAGCGCGCACTTAATAGCACCACTAACAGAATGTGTAAAGCGCGCGCAAACTGTGTTCGGCCACCTTAAATCATGCAATATCTCTCAGTCAACTTCAGAGTCTTAAGTGACAAATGTTTCTTAACAGAAGTCAATTTTTGTTAGCATTATAATTCTATGAAAACATTGGCCAAGTACCATGTCTGTAATCACTGTGTTATGGACGAGAAAACATTTAAAAATATACTTATTGGGCCCGGTAAGTTACCGGAACTTTCGAGAAACAGACCTCTGGTTTCCCTTTCACAAGCATAAAACAAAAAACGTGTAATGTTTCTTATACCTGAGAGATAAGCCAAAACCAGAAGAATATCACAAGGCGCCATGTTCTTGCCCCATTTTCTAATACTTGGATTTTATTGCGATCATTTGAAATCATTGTCAATTTTATGACTATTCCAAGTATTTCACAGGGGCGACGTGGTCGAGTGGTTAGAGGCGCGGACTCGTAATCTGGAGACTCCAGGTTCAAGTGCCCTCTGTAACCACTGGCTAGATTTGTTCCGGGCTAGTCCCTTGCGTAAATCCTCGGCCACGCTTTGTAAATGGCCAACTGGTAAGCCTCCCTGCCAGCTGGGATTTTTAAAGAGTTTCTGTTCTGTTTTAAATGTTTGTTTGATTACACTGCCCCACAAGCTTCTAGCCTTAAATATAATCGTGTATAAATTAAATTTCCTTTTTTGAAATTTGAATTTCGCAATCCTTTCAGTAAAGTACGAAGATGGAAAAGGCCTCCCATTGTCCCACTATATGAAGTACCCCTACCGGGCGGTAAATTCAGTTTTGTTTTTTTATGAGAACATCTGAAATTCCGTGCAAAATTCGAATAATTAAAATTAACAACGGGAAACTCAACATATTAGATAAAGCTTGTTCTTCTTAGAATCGGAAGAAATTTGTTGGGAAAGAGTGTAGTAATTTGTTGCCTTTGTCTCTATGGGTATGTCTAATCCTTTATTAATTATTATTTAGGTATTTATTTATGTATAATAATAATAATAATAATAATAATAATAATAATAATAATAATAATAATAAAAATAATGAGAACTCTTTCTTAACATATTTCAAGCAAATTGCTATTCACAAGTTAAAAGTAGAAAAAAGAACTATTAAAACTATTTACAATTCATTTTGATGAAAAAGAGACAACTTTCAAGCCGATTTTTTTTCTCATAAAGTTACAATGCTATTCTTATTAAAAAGCAATCGATAATATATACAGAGTTAAAAATCTTAAAAAAAGGGAATAATAATAATAATAATAATAATAATAATAATAATAATAATAATAATGTTTAATCATCACATGGAGTTTACAATAACGTAATTAGAAATAGTAAAACCTGGTAAAATTAATAAAAAAAATTCATAAAAAATCATACTAAACCTAAAAAAAAATCGTCAACTAAGAATAATATTCAACTTTTAGAAGTTGTTACGTTTGCCATTAGAAAAGTACTAGGGTAAAAAGCTTCGCTTTAAACGCTCAGTTCTATATTTATTCATTTATTTATTTCTGGACCTTTTCTAGGCTTAGCGGGGACACTACAACAATTTGAGTTAATCAGTATTGTAGGCCCGTGACCGTATTGCCTTCCTTCCTTCCTTTATTTATTTATTTATTTATTATTTTATTTATTTAATTATTTATTTGTTTATTTATTTATTTACTCACTTGCTAACTTGTATGAGCCACATACTTCACCTGGACGGTAAACGATTATTGCAAACGTATTTTATAACAGTGGTGAGTAAGCTTAAAGAAACTCTACTGCTTCTGAGCTACTTAGCTTCGCCGATATAAATATACAAGTACTTTAAGCTGCAGCCATATTAAAAAAAGGATGAAGAAAAAAAAAATAGCTTCTACAGATAAAAATACGTTTTCTTTGAATAATAGAATTTCCACTGACCATATTAGAGTTCAGAGAGCTGTAGAACTTGATAGCACGAACCTTGATAGCACAAATCAGTGCATTGCAAGTTTTGCCTAAAGCTAAAAAGAGGTATCATTTTCTTCTTGAGAATGTTTCCTAAGCCTATGTATATCGTTCATATCTTAGGTAATAAAGTTAGCATCATTAAAAAAAAAATAGATACCCACTGGTTGCTTGCGGTTACTTTTAATAGTGAACATTTGGTTTCATAAACAGAGTTGATAAGGTAATTTGTCCACCGTAAAGTGATGCGAGTGCTGACATCACCTTTGCAGAATCTCCGCTTTAACTAGAACTTGGCCGTGCAGCTACTTTTTCCATTATTTAGCAGCCCTCTCTTCCCTTCTTCTCTTTTTAAACTGATTACTCCTTTCCATGACTCCTTCGCAATCGTCTATTGCTGCTGCAAGCAGTCGCTCTTCACTCTCAGGGGTGTAGTGGTTTAAAGCAGTACTAGCCAACTACTGACTGGCTCATTATCTCCAACTGCTAACTTCGCTTATCTCCAACTACTGACTGGCTCATTGATGTACTTTATTTTCCAGTTTTTGCGTGTGCACTTCCCCTTGTTTATTGTTATTTGTGTGTGTGCGTGTGTGTGTGTGAATGGTAAATCGTGTCCTTAGTTCTATTTTAATGTAGGGTATTTGCAAATTTTTCCGCTTGGCCCAGCCACTTAGCTCGATTAGCCTGCTATTTCTAAGTGGCTGTGCCCTCTTCTTTAGTAATTTTTCTTTCTTGTATTAATGTTACACTGTATAATTTCTGGGCACGAATAAAGATTGTTGTTGTTGTTGTAGCCACGTCAACACAGTCTTCTCCAGAAATCAAACCCCGTCCACCTTGCTTTCTTGGCAAGTATAACTATGCAACGTTATCTCTCGGATAAAGGGCATGATATTCTGGTTCTACGATCAAGATCTTTCAACAAAATGCAGTCCATGTCGAGTATCTAAGCAGAGATACTACCCGAGTGTTAATCCCACTGATTGACTGTAGCAGCTTCCTCGTTCTCCTGAAATACTCCTTGCAAAGGGATTTCGTCATCACATGCATAATCCTATCCATTACTAAGATCCCGAGGTATTTATAGCTTCCTCCCTCTTCCAATGCCCGGATCTCGCTCCCATCTGGCAAGGTAATAGACTCGACAGATGTTACGTTCTCTGTTTTCATGTCCATTTATCAATTCAAATATCCATGCCATGTCATTGAATGAGAGTTTTGAAGTAGCCTAATTGGCGTGTTCACTCCGATGGCATTCAGGTTTTCTTTGAACCTTCTTCAGTGGAATGGTTCCCCATGCACCTACTACTACAGGTATCACTTTTGCCTTCGGCCGGCCCACATTCTTCCAAAATCTTGGTATTTTCCACTTAATTGTCTTGTTTCACTTCTACTCTCGAATCTTCAGGGAATCCCATATCTATCATTTGCCAGCTCCTATCATTCTTATTGATGACTACCAAATCTGTCCTTCTTGCCTTAATTTTGTTATCAGTCCGGATGCTTGAGTCCCACACCAGCTTCTAAGCCTTATTTCAGTTGTTGATATCACTCCTCTTTTCAATCGAACCCGAGCTTTCCTGCCAATTTCCAGTGCATTGCTCTTACCACATTATCATTGATGTCTTCTGTTGTACTCTTTCTGCACTAGTTTAAGGCATGCACTTACAAGATGGGCCATTTTCTCATTACACTAGTTGCATATTCAGCTCTTTGTTGATTTGTCGACTGAGAGATGTTGTTGTTAGTTAATTAGTTAGTTAGTTAGTTAGTTAGTTACTGGCAAATGAGCGAAATGACGCCGACTTTCTCAGTCAAGTGATTAGTAATGTCGGGCTTAAACGTTAAAAGTGTATAAACAAAACCTATACTATTCTGCTTTTCTTTTTTCTGCTAATTTGTTTCCTGATTTGTTATTTAAAGTTGATCGGAAGTTTAACATGATGACTTAATTGTTCTTTAATTAAGAGTGAATATCACCTGACAGAGTGTTTTAAACTGAAAGTTGATACGCTTGTTGATTGTGTAACTCAAAACTTAAGCATTTCGTTCCTTTTCATACTCTCATTAGCATTTATAATTCAATTATTGCTCCCTATTTGCGTTATGGACTAGTTGCGTGGGGACAAGCGAGAAAACCCAATTAATTAAACTTCTAATTTTACAAAAGCGTGCCCTACGTTTTATGCATTTTGCTGATAGACGTGACCACGCAATCCCGTTTATCCTAAACGCGAAAATCTTACCTCTGAATTGTCTATATTATATACTGCTGGCTGAAATGATACAAGAACCCGTTCAATTTTCTCTCGACTTATAACCCCTCTTAGGCCTGAATTTTTATGGCTTGTCCAGTCCCCTTCTTTGTCGACATTGTTTTCCCGAATTTTAGGTACTTGATTTTGTCAACAATTTATCTGAGATTTCAGTATTTTTCTGAGGCCTTACAATGGTTTTAATTTTATCCGTCAAGACTGTATCACATCAGTTAGCCGCAAATTCATGATTGATTGCGATAAAAAGAGTACAATAATTAGTATATATGACTGTCAAGCACGGAGTTCTCTTGGGTACTCGACGCATCATTTCGGTGGATATCTGTTCGAAGGGCCTTAAATTGCCTCAGAAATTCGGATTTAGTCCTTAAGAAAATCTGCACAAGAGTTTCTTCGTCAAAATGCAATTCGTAACATTAGGAAACTAATTTCTTTTGTTTTCGAAGGGGCCAACATGTCGTTAAAAATGGGTAAAAGGGTCAGCCAGCATTTTGTAAAACCAAAACCAGCTAGTAAATTCGAGAATAAAATTCCGTTCACCTAAGACTTTCTTGTTTTAAATTTTCAGCTAAAGCTTCCGAACAGATCCTATCTCTATTAGTTGACATAAATGTGTCTTCTAAAGGGCTTTTAAAGGGCAGAAAACAATCTGGGAACCCAGTAGACAACGTTTGAAGTATTTTGCTAAATGTTCTAGTTGTTTGCCCCTGAGTTCTTAAGAGAGGAAAGTGAGGTCGTCATATTAACACTTGTAAGTAAGGTATTGTAAACACGAGAACCAGTGAATTTGAGGGAACGGAAGACATATTGGGTGATATTAACCGAGAGCCTACGTAACATTTTTCTTGTTGGATTGACGAGTCGATCTGCAAAACTTACAAAACAACAACAACAGCAGCAACAACAACAACAACAACAACAACAACAACAACAACAGCAACAACAACCCACTCTCTCTTTAACAATTATTCCATGAGCGCGCGTTAGATATGAGATGGTACCAAGCGCGAATGGAATAATTGTTTTATTATATTCTCCGCATTTGGGTATTGCTGTTGAATTTTACTGAATTTTATTTTAAGTAAACATTTCTTTCAAATTAAAACGACCGGATGCTGAGGCAACTTCCGACCAAAGCGACAACTTAATGATCACATGCATGCATGTGATTTGAATGAAAAACTCGAAAGCGAAGTAGATCGGACACAGCCGGATATCTCAAATTCAAGAAACGTTCAAGTGTACGAGTTACAACCTTTTTGAGACAAGCATTCAAGTGCTTTTGAAGTTCCAGCTCATCGAGAAGCGTAATAGTTGTGCACATTTCAGCAAATGCTTTGCTGTGTGGTGCCGAGCGAAGGAAGGGATCAAGGACGGCTTTTTTTATGCTGAACTGAATTCGTCGCAGACGTTTTAAAACACTTAAGGCAAGTCTAAGTGTACAAGGCCCAATCTCACTGAGACAAGCATTCAGTGCAAGTTTTTAAACCTCAAGCTTATCGAGAAGCGTAAGAGCTCTGCACATTTGTGCGAATGTTTTGCTGAGTGGTGCCGAGCGACGGAAACGAACATTATCGCCGCTGCTCGTACGGATTTCATAGATGAACTTTTGTAACTGAAGTCCTCGTAAATGCGTAGAAACATAAAGGCAGGCATTAAGCTCTTCTTGAGAAATTTCTTCGATCGGTTTTATCCTTATAACGCCAGGATTTGCAAGCCATCCTTAAAATTTTTTTAAGGTAACCGGTTGTTATTGTTGTTGTTGTTGTTGTTATGTGATCTAAATCGTAAAATCATGCAATTTTTCTGATTTTAAAGGAAACTTCGGAGATATGTACCATTAAATAGTGTCATACCGAACTTTGTGGCTTTTATTGTTGTTATATTGAGATGGCTTGTCTGGTATTTCTTTCTTTTCTTTTCTTTTTTTCCTCCATTTTTCCGAAGAAACTTTCGCTTCCCGCCGATCGCTGGGGCAATCATTTTACATATAAGGTCAAACTACGGTATATGAGCTGATAACCGGGATTTAGTGAACCAATCAGAACGTTAGAAATGCATTATCCGAGGCTGAGAATTTAATAATTGGCAATAGACCCTTATCACTCGGCGGTCTTGTTTATTCTCAGGAGAATATTGTTTTCGCACGGCAAGCCTCTCCCAGACGCTAATTCAGTGCGAGGCTTGCCGTGCTAAAACGAAGCTTTTAATGTTCTCCTAAGACTCCACATGGCCTCCGAGTGATAAAGGTCTATGGAGGTTCAGTCGCGAAGAATTCCCCGAAAGCGATGCGAACACGTGCTATCTATTTCTAGTGATTTTAACAGCCAATCAGATTACGGAATTGCTTGTGAGTAATTGCATCAGAGCTAGGTAACATTTATGCAAAAAAAGTCGACAACGTCGCAAAACAATACAGGTTTAATGAGGAAAAGCAATCGCTCTGCATGTGCGTTTTAAATTTGGTACATTTCTTTGCCATCGAGCGTGAAATGACCAAATTCAAGGTTGAGAACGTGAACACACGACATTGAATTTTTCATACTATTTCTGAATTTGAACGCCGCGCCTACCAATTTGGTTCCTAGGTGATTGGCTTTTTCTGTAGAAGTTGAACAAATTAAAATAATTGTGAAGTGACACATGCAAATGAAATAAAGTTAAATTTTCAAGTGACGTTTTCGTTGGCGACTAAAACTCCCCCTGTCTGGCTGGTGACATGTTTCGGTCTTTGTTTTCGCGTGTTTAGTTTCGACACTACTTCATTAGGACCCTGATTTAGGACTGCCATTGAATATAAATATAAATACGCAGACCAGGGCTTGGTCATTGTGCAAACAGTGAATTTCAGATATGGTGCTGAAAGTTCTCGCGACCGTGACAAATATTATTGTTTTTCTCTCAAGCCTCGAAGGCCAAATACAAGGGAAAGCTGGTGAGTTTCTACTATCTAAACCTTATTAAGGGTAACATGGTCAATACTTTGTAATCATAGGTAACTGTGATTTAAACAATAGTTTAGGTTCACAGCGCACACGATCACTTTTGTAAACCTCATGTTCGAAAATGTCCGACACCAATATCACCTCTAGGAAATATAATGGCTCTCAAACAAGCCATTTATATATCCACCAACATTGGCGGGTCCAGAAATTTTCGATTGGAGGTGTTCAAATATCACACACGGTAGCCTCTGAGTAAAAGTCCCTCTCATGGTTATTAGCACGTTATACAAAATTAATTTCTTTTCACCATTTAAGGCATCGTTTGCATACAAGATAGTAGTATAGTATATGAGGGGATCAGCGCCTTTTTGATTTTCGAGCCATAATATAGCCACCACAAGCCCACAAATGGCAAAAGTATTGCATCCGCAAAGCGAAACTGGATCAGCGCATTTTCCAAATTTTGAAAAAAACGAAATTGCGTTGTATTTTTGAGCCGTTTTTAGACCATAATATAGCCATCATAACGCCACAAATGGTGAAAACATTGCATTTGCGAAAAATGGATTATCAGCGCAAAAATTGTGCTGTATTTCAGAGCCGTTTTGGAACCAAAATACAGCCACCATAACGCCGCGAAAGATGAAAACATTGCATTTAATCGCGTATTAAAGAAATTGCGTCAATGATTTTTCCAAATCATAAGCGTTTCCGTGTAATTATTCCATGAAATTATCATCATATGGCTCTGGAGAAGCGACGATGGAGTCACCGCTTTAAAGGTATCCTTTGATGGTTATTTTGACAGTGTATTTATTGTTGCTAATTTTTGCCGAGAAATTACGCTAATAATTTTGCCATAAAATTTTCCAAGGTCAAATAATATTTTCCGATTCACATTATTTTGAGACAGGAAAATCACCATAACATGGCATTTCTCGGCGGGAAACCCCCTGAGAAATGAGTCATCACTTGTTTTAAGGTTAGGTGATTATCATAAGACGTGTCTTGCATAAAAATTAACTTTTGAAAGTGAGGCTGACCTTGAGAAAAATCACGTGAAACGATGAGTCAAAAGCTGTTTATCTATAGCACCCAATCAGAAATTGTATTATGCATCTTACAGCCGTTTGGCTGATTGGAACTGTTTAAATATTAAACAGTTTCACATTTTGCATATCAAAGGATTTATCTAACTAAACAAAGGCTTCTTTTCGTTATTTTTTCTCACGCGTATGAGACAATATTGTGTTATATACGGCACGTTATAATTTAACATATAATCCCAATCACAATGTAATACTTAAAATCGATACTTTATATCCAAACATCCAACAAATAGCTCTTCAAAACGGGAATAACATGAAATTCGAAATAGTATTTCAAATTAGAGTACACCTTATTCCAAAATGGCGGCTGTCTCAGACGATCTGGGTCGAGTAGCACGAGAGCGAGGCATCGAGGGCCACGATTCAATGTTTACATGTTTACATGTGGTAGTATAGTCCGAAATATGCCTCAAAACTGTTGTGTTCCCGGGTGTAAGAAAAAAGTTTACGAAGAGGATGGCGTTAAAATATCTTTCCACAAGTTCCCTGAAGACAGAGAACTGTTCAGGAAATGGATAGTTGCCATACGAAGAGATGCTGGCAAAGAGTTTAGAGTGACCGATCATACGAGGGTTTGCCCAAGACGCTTTAAATCGAGTGATTATCTCACATCACTTACAGGCCGAAAAAAAAAGCTTAAAACCGACAGCAGTGCGGTCTATATTTTTTTGGAAGCAAGGCTTTCCGGTAAAGAGGAAGTCCTCGGAGAAAAGAAGTCCTGTAGAACGAAAAATCGTGGCGAAGGGGTCGGAAACAAAAACTGCGAACGCGGTAAATGCAATTACATATTCCTCCACCCTGGAAACAAAAATCAAATCCTGATTCTGTATATAACGAACACAGCGATCATCTCTGATTACCTTTTTACGAGCTGTGCCTTTGTTGACATTCCTTTGCAAGAGTCTGCGCGACATCTCAACCAGAATCTTAACTCAGAATATTTTCGCCATCCTCACCAGAGTCACTGTAAAAAAAATTGTACAACGCATCAAATATTTCGCCATCGGCGGATCCAGTGTAAAATCCCATAGACTTATCATTCTTAAACCGATTTAAAGTGAAAGTTTTCTTCTCAAAATTGTCGCACCGTGTTTTCAAATTGACAAGTTGTTGTTTCATTTCATTCAGCTGAATTACCAGAGCATTTGTTTTCTCCTTTTCTTCTTGAAGCTGTTTTTTTTTGCCGCGTTCGCAGTACTTGTTTCCGATCCCTTCGCCACGATTTTTCGCTTTACAGGACTTCTTTTCTCCGAGGACTTCCTCTTTACCGGAAAGCCTTGCTTCCAAAATAATATAGACGGCACTGCTGTCGGTTTTAAGCTTTTTTTACGGCCTGTAAGTGATATGAGATAATCACTCGACTTAAAGCGTCTTGAGCAATCGGTCACTCTGAACTCTTTGCCAACATCTCTTCGTATGGCAATTATCCATTTCCTGAACAGTTCTCTGTCTTCAGGGAACTTATGGAAAGAAATTTTAATGCCATCCTCTTCGTAAACTTTTTTCTTACACCCGGGAACACAACAGTTTTGAGGCATATTTCGGACTATACTACCACATGTAAACATGTAAACATTGAATCGTGGCCCAGTTCGTGGCCTCGTGCTACTCGACCCAGATCGTCTGCGGCAGCCGCCATTTTGGAATAAGGTGTATGGCCTAATAATATAATGCCATTTGTTCAGGACGAAAATGACAACCATATCCTAGATAAAAACGGAAACAAGATTGAATAAACTGTCGTTTACGAAGAAAAAGATCCTCAATACAAACCAAGAGAGCCAATCCATCTGGATAATTATGGTCATCTCGACACTGAAGACCGTCATCTGATTATCAAAGATGGAACACAATTAAATCATGCAATATCTCTCAGTCAACGTCAGAGTCTTAAGTGACAAATGTTTCTTAACAGAAGTCAATTTTTGTTAGCTTTATAATTCCATGAAAACATTGGCCAAGTACCATGTCTGTAATCACTGTTATGGACGAGAAAACATTTTAAAATATACTTATCGGGTTCGGTAAGTTACCGGAACTTTCAAGAAAGAGACCTCTGGTCTCCCTTTCACAAGCATAAAACAAAAAACGTGTAATTTTTCTGATACCTGAGAGATAAGCCAAACCCAGAAGAATATCATAAGGCGCCATGTTTTTGCCCCATTTTCTAATACTTGGATTTTATTGCGATCATTTTAAATCATTGTCAATTTTATGACTATTCCAAGTATTTCACAGGGGCGACGTGGTCGAGTGGTTAGAGGCGCGGACTCGTAATCTGGAGACTCCAGGTTCAAGTGCCCTCTGTAACCACTGGCTAGATTTGTTCCGGGCTAGTCCCTTGTGTAAATCCTCGGCCACGCTTTGTAAATGGCCAACTGGTAAGCCTCCCTGCCAGTTGAGATTTTTAAAGAGTTTCTGTAATGTTATAAATGTTTCTTTGATTACACTGCCCCCCAAGCGTCTAGCCTTAAATATAATCGTGTATAAATTAAATTTACTTGTTTAAAATTTGTATTTCGCAATCCTTTCAGTAAAGTACGAAGATGGAAAAGGCCTCCCATTGTCCCACTATATGAAGTACCCCTACCGGGCGGTAAATTCAGTTTTTTTTTTATGACAACACCTGAAATTCCGTGTAAATTTCGAATAAACAAAATTAACAACGGGAAACTCAACATATTAGATAAAGCTTGTTCTTCTTAGAATCGGAAGAAATTTGTTGAGAAAGAATGTAGTAATTTGTTGCCTTTGTCTCTGTGGGTATGTCTAATCCTTTATTAATTATTATTTAGGTATTTATTTATGTATAATAATAATAATAATAATAATAATAATAATAATAATAATAATAATAATAATAATAATAATAATAAAAATAATGAGAACTCTTTCTTAACATATTTCAAGCAAATTGCTATTCACAAGTTAAAAGTAGAAAAAAAGAACTATTAAAACTATTTACAATTCATTTTGATGAAAAAGAGACAACTTTCATACCGATTTTTTTTCTCATAAAGCTACAATGCTATTCTTATTAAAAATCAATCGATAATATATACAGAGTTAAAAATCTTAAAAAAAGGGAATAATAATAATAATAATAATAATAATAATAATAATATTAATAATAATGTTTAATCATCACATGGAGTTTACAATAACGTAATTAGAAAGAGTAAAACCTGGTATAATTAATAAAAAACATTCTTAAAAAATCATACTAAACCTAAGAAAAAATCGTCAACTAAGAATAATATTCAACTTTTAGAAGTTGTTACGTTTGCCACTAGAATAGTACTAGGGAAAAAAGCTTCCCTTTAAACGCTCAGTTCTATATTTATTCATTTATTTATTTCTGGACCTTTTCTAGGCTTAGCGGGGACACTACAACAATTTGAGTTAATCAGTATTGTAGGCCCGTGACCGTATTGCCTTCCTTCCTTCATTTATTTATTTATTTATTTATTATTTTATTTATTTAGTTATTTATTTGTTAATTTATTTATTTACTCACTTGCTAACTTGTATGAGCCACATACTTCACCTGGACGGTAAACGATTATTACAAACGTATTTTATAACAGTGGTGAGTAAGCTTAAAGAAACTCTACTGCTTCTGAGCTACTTAGCTTCGCCGATATAACTATACAAGTACTTTAAGCTGCAGACATATTAAAAAAAGGATGAAGAAAAAAAAAACTAGCTTCTACAGATAAAAATACGTTTTCTTTGAATAATAGAATTTCCACTGACCATATTAGAGTTCAGAGAGCTGTAGAACTTGATAGCACGAACCTTGATAGCACAAATCAGTGCATTGCAAGTTTTGCCTAAAGCTAAAAAGAGTTATCATTTTCTTCTTGAGAATGTTTCCCAAGCCTATGTATATCGTTCATATCTTAGGTAATAAAGTTAGCATCATTAAAAAAAAAATAGATACCCACTGGTTGCTTGTAGTTACTTTTAATAGTGAACATTTGGTTTCATAAACAGAGTTGATAAAGTAATTTTTCCACCTTAAAGTGATTCGAGTGCTGACATCACCTTTGCAGAATCTCCTCTTTAACTAGAACTTGGCCGTGCAGCTACTTTTTTTCATTATTCAGCAAGCTTCTCTTCCCTTCTTCTCTTTTTAAACTGGTTACTCCTTTCCATGACTCCTTCGGAATCGTCTATTGCTGCTGCAAGCAGTCGCCCTTCACTCTCAGGGATGTAGTGGTCTAAACCAATTCTAGCTAGCCAGGTCAACACAGTCTTCCACAGAAATCAAACCCCGCCCACCTTGCTTTCTTTGAAAGTGTAATCTTGCAACGCTATCTCTCGGATGAAGGGCATGATATTGTGGTTCTCCGATCAAGATCTTTCAACAAAATGCAGTCTATGTCGAGTATCTAAGAAGAGATACTGCCCAAGTGTTGATCCCACTGATTAACTGTAGCAGCTTCCTCGTTCTCCTGAAATACTCCTTACAAAGGGATTTCGTCATCACTTCATGCATAACCCTATCCATTTCTAAGATCCCGAGGTATTTATAGCGTCCTCCCTCTTCCACTTCCCGTATCTCTCTCCCATCTGGCAAGGTAATAGACTCGACGGGGTTTAGGTATCTACAGTTTAAACTGGACGCGCTACTTCGCTTAAGGACGGTGCCTACTATTGTTACTGCGCATATGGACTGCGCATCTCGAGGTACTCGGCTTTCCTATTGGTGGTGCCTGCTAAAACAGGAATATTTTTGCGACGTTTAAAACTATGCGGAGAAAGCAGAACTTAGCAAACGCTTTTGGTATCTCGAAAGAAAATTGGGGGTAACCATGCATTTTTCAGAGATAACTAAGCTTCAATTTAGGAAAAAATCCTATACATGGCTTCATATTCTGGCGCTTTTTAGAGATATTATTGTCTACTTATCTCTGAAAAATGCGTGGCTACCCCCAATTTTCGTTTTGAATTCCAATGGACCTTTCTAAGATCTGCCTTTTCCGCATAGTCATAAACCGCACAAAAATACTTCGATATTAGTAGGTACCGTCCTTAAACGCGAGACACCTGTGAAGGTATAGGGTAACCTTAAATCGCCTTAGAAATTCGGATTTAGCCCTTAAGAAAATCTGCACCAGAGTTTCTTCGGCAAGATGTCAGCTTAAAAAATTTCGTAACATCGGGAAACTAATTTCTTTCGTTTTCGAAGGGGCCAACATGTCCTTAAAAATAGGAAAAAAGGTCAGCCAGCATTTTGTAAAACCAAAAACAGCTAGTAAATTCGAGAATAAAATTCCGTTCACCTAAGACTTTCTTGTATTAAATTTTCAGCTAAACTTCCGAACAGATCCGATCTGTATTAGTTCACACAAATGTGTCTTTTAAAGGGCAGAAAACAATCTGGGAACGCAGTAGACAACGTTTGAAGTATTTTGCTAAATGTTCTAGTTGTTTACCCCTGAGTTCTTAAGAGAGGAAAATGAGGTCGCCATATAATTAAGTAAGGTATTGTAAACACGAGATCCAGTGAATTTGAGGGAACGGAAGACATATTGGGTGATATTAACCCAGCCTACGTAAAAAGTTTTCTTGTTGGATTGACAAGTCGATCAGCAAAACTTATAAAAAAAAAAAACAACAACAACCCACTCTCTCTTTAACAATTATGCAATGAGCGCGAATTGAATATGAGATGGTAAATAGCCAATCACATATCCAACAAGCGCGAATGGAATAATTTTTTTATTAAATTCTCCGCGTTTGCATATTGCTGTTGAAGTTTACTGAATTCTATTTGAAGTAAAAATTTCTTTCAAATTAAAGCTACCGGATGTTGAGGCAACTTACGACCAAAGCGACAACGTAATGATCACATGACACTCGCAGCTCTTTGCGAACGGAGTTGAAAGAAAAAGTAGATCGGACACAGCCAAATATCTCAAATTCAAGAAACGTTCAAGTGTACGAGTTACAACCTTTCTGATACAAGCATTCAAGTGCTTTTAAAGTTTCAGCTCATCGAGAAGCGTAATAGTTGTGCACATTTCAGCAAATGCTTTGCTGTGTGGTGCCGAGCGAAGGAAGGGATCAAGGACGGCTTTTTTTTATGTTGAACCGAATTCGTCGCAGACGTTTTAAAACACTTAACGCAAGTCCAAGTGTACGAGGTACAACCTCACTGAGACAAGCATTCAGTGCAAGTTTTTAAACCTCAAGCTTATCGAGAAGCGTAAGAGCTGTGCACATTTGTGCGAATGTTCCGCTGAGTAGTGCCGAGCGACGGAAACGAACATTATTGACGCCGCTCGTACGGATTTCATAGATGAACTTTTGTAACTGAAGTCCTCGTAAATGCGTAGAAACATAAAGGCAGGCATTAAGCTCTTCTTGAGAAATTTCTTCGATTTGTTTTATCCTCTTAACGCCAGGATTTGCAAGCCATCCTGAAATTTTTGAAGTTAACTGGTTGTTATTGTTGTTGTTGTTGTTGTTATGTGATCTGAATCGTAAAGTCGTGCAATTTTTCTGATTTTAAAGGAAACTTCGGAGATACGTACCATTAAATAGTGTCATACCGAACTTTGCGACTTTTACTGTTGTTGTATTGAGATGGCATTGTCTGATATCTCTTTCTTTTCTTTTTTTCTCTCCATTTTTCCGAAGAAACTTTCGCTTCCCGCCGAAAAAAAAAAAATAGCTTAACGACACATGGGGCCCGGGGTATCCAATCGATGGAATCGATAATCGATGACAATCGATATCAATCAATACCAATCGATATCAATTAATCGATTGATATTGATAATCGATGACCGATCGATGGCGAAGATTCGTGTGGTTATCGATTGGTATCGATTATCAATACTAATCGATAGATAAACTGGTATCGATCGGTTGCAGATTGACGGAACCGGAATCGACGCATAAAAAGCATAACTTTGTACGCAGTAATTGTGAACACATTTCATTTTAATGTTAACAGGAGAACAATACTCACTTCTTTCTCTTTAACGTTAACGTCCGACCCCAACCATTTTATGAGAACAGTACACCGAAATAACAATGTATGTGTTTCGAATAATTTCATATTTGTTTGCCCGGATTGCTTGTTATAGTTTTAATAAAAAATAAAAAAATTCACTAACACAGAAATATCTGCATGTAGTGGCCAAAGAGGATCCACAAGCTCGGGCTGTAGGTGGCCGAGCTGTCCACGATGGTTCAAAACTTTAAACGCGTTTCCGCGTTCTCCCCTCTTCTTGTTTACAGTGAACACTTCACCGACGTTCACCTCAAAACGGCAAAGATAATAGCCTTTGACGATGCACCTTATATTCAGTAAAGCCTCTACCCGGACGTCTTGCGTAGACATTATGACACGGAAAGGCAATGACGGGCAAGTGGGTAATTCGAGTACCCGTGCAACGGGGTATATTCTTTCCCTTGAGATGACTGGGTCGGAATTTGTTTAACCAATTTCGTCCCTAGGGCTTCCTAAAAATGGTGGATGATCGGACAGGTAGCGTGCGTAGCGTCTGTTCGAGATTGCTGAGCCAATCGATAGCAATCGATGAATTGTTTTTGTATGGTTATCGATTGGTCATCGATTGGCCGATACCAATCGATACCAATTAACTAATTTTATCGATTGATATCGATTGATCGATTGAATTTCCGATCATCGGTTTCCATCGATTGGATACCCCGGGATGGGGCAATCGCTTTCCATATAAGGTCAAACTACGGTATATGAGCTGATAACCGGGATTTAGTGAACCAATATAATCAGAACGTTAGAAATGCATTATCCGAGGCTGAGAATTTAATAATTGGCAATAGATCCTTATCACTCGGCGGCATTGTTGATTTTCAGGATAATAAAAGCTTTGTTTTCGCACGGCAAGCCACTCCCAGACGTGAATTCAGTGCGAGGTTTGCCGTGCTAAAACGTCCCAAGACTCAACATGGCCTCCGAGTGATATGGAGGTTCAGTCGAGAAGAATTCCCCGAAAGCGATGCGAACACGTGCCATCTATTTCTAGTGATTTTAACAGCCAATCAGATTACAGAATTGCTTGTGAGTGCATTAGAGCTATGGAACATTAATGCAAAAAAAAAAGTCGGTGACAGCATCGTCGCAAAACAATACAGGTTTAATGAACAAAAGCAATCGCTCTGTATGTGCGTTTTAAATTTGGTACATTTCTTTGTCATCGAGCGTGAAATGACCAAATTCAAGGTTTTGTGGAGAACGTGAACTCACGACAGTGAATTTTTCATACTATTTCTGAATTTGAACGCCGCGCCTACCAATTTGGTTCCTGGGTAATTGGCCGTTTCTGTAGAAGTTGAACAAATTGAAATAATTGTGAAGTAGCACAAATGAAATAAAGTTATATTTTCAAGTGACGTTTTTGTTGGCGACTAAAACTCGGCCTGTCTGGCTGGTGACATGTTTCGGTCTTCGTTTTCGCGTGTTTAGTTTCGACACTACTTCATCAGGACCCTGATTTAGGACTGCCATTGAATATAAATATAAATACGCAGACCAGGGCTTGGTCATTGTGCAAACAGTGAATTTCAGACATGGTGCTGAAAGTTTTCGCGGCCGTGATAAATATTATTGTTTTTATCTCAAGCCTCCAGGGTCAAATGCAAGGGAAAGCTGGTGAGTTTCTACTATCTAAACCTTATCAAGGGTAACATGGTCAATACTTTGTAATCTTAGGTAATTGTAATTTAAACAATAGTTTAGGTTCACAACGCACACGATCACTTTTGTAAACCTCATGTTCGAAAATGTCCGAAACCAATATCACCTCTAGGCAATATAATGGCTCTTTATATATCCACCAACATTGGCGGGTCCAGAAATTTTAGATTGGAGGTGATCAAATAACACACACAGCAGCCATTAAGTAAAAGTCCCTCTCTCGTGGTTATTAGCACGTTATACGAAATTAATTTCTTTTCACCATTTAAGACATTGTTTGCATGCAAGATTGAACTGTTTTTGTATAGTTCTGTTACAAATGTGCTATCAGAAGGCGAGGTATGTCCAATACTACTCATTCATCTGAATAAAGCTTTCATGAGTAAAGAATTATCTTTCAGCTTCAGCAAACTGAAATATTCGATCAAATGTCCTTGAAAACGAGGTATGAACCAAGAAAGAAACGTATCTCATTATGTGGGGTCAGATGCACGAAGCCTTCTTAAATTAAGATACACTCTTAAGTATTGTTTCTTCACAACAGCTTATTATAGTGGACGAATTCGATATAGACTATTGTTCATAAAGAGTACCAAGGATACGACGTAAGGTTACTGATAGGTTTCGCGGGTATCTTCACGGAAATCAAGCGTACGCGCGCTTCTTCTAACTGAAAACTGCAAAAATATCAAGGTTTTAAATTTTATTGCAAAAAAAAAAAAAAAAAAAGCGCTCAGAGGCCAGTAAACTCAATATTATCGCCTGAAAACAAAGTGCACGAGTTGTGATTTGAAAGAAGGGTCGAAACTGCCAGAATGTACGTTTGGTGATGATTGTCAAAGGTTTATCTGTTAGTGGTAGGCATAACCACATTGCTGGGGGCTGGACAGTCATCGCACGTGAGCTGGTAACACAGTTCCTTCAACACGCGCTCGCACTTATCACCAGTCAGCGAGTAAGGGGAACGCCTACTAATTTGTTTCTGTGGGTTTCATACTTGTGTATCATCTTTCACCAAAGGGGAGAAATATAGAAGAAGTATCAAATGTGGGCCAAAGAGTTTGTTTCTGGCATTGTGGAGACAAAATTATACAAAGAGTACTCGCGAATTTTACTCTGGGACTCGAAGGTCGTATTATTTAATAGGCCTTATGACGGTTTTCGACGCCATTTTGACGAGTAGGCAAGGCGTCTGAAATAACAGTGTTTGTATGGAAATCTGATGTCAAATAATTTTCATAGTACATCGCTTCTGAAACATTCATGAATTGGAAACTATTGGCACTAGGAAAAGGATTTTAACAAAAAATTGGAGGGATGTAGCTCTGCCAAAAAGCGCCCAGTCGTCTTTTGAACCTTCCATGCATTTGTCTGTATAGCGAACCAGCCGTGAACTGCTACTAAAAATAGTTTGCGGGAAAAATACAGGGAAATGTATGGAATGTCCAAGACACGACTGGACGATTTCTGACACAGGTGCATCCCTCCAATTTTTTTTCTGAAAATCCTTTTTCTAAAAGACGGCTAAAATTCGTTTAAAATCTAAACTGTTTTATTGAAGCTTGTCATGTTGTCATTTAACCAGGAAGTCAAGTCCTGTTGGAGATCATAACTCGTAAATTTACTCTGAAACTGAGGTCTTGTATTTTCTATAACCTATAATTACTAATACTGCATTCAGCGGCAACACTATTTTTAGGGCTGCTATTTTTGGACTTAGTCTTTATAAGTGATGAAATGTTGCCAACAAGTTTTTTCTTTTTTGTCTCAGATGCCTCATCCGCAGGAAGCCTGGGCTGTGAAATAAAAGCTGCTCCTTGTGATTACCAATACTCCAATCAGAGGACAGTAAAACCAGACACCAACGTGACTCTCAACTGCTCGATCAGAAATAACGAAACATCACTTGGCAAGACATGGGAACAAGTGAATAAAGCGATTAAGCCCAAATATGGTTTGATTTTAAAGAAAGGGAATTCAATAACCCGTATATACTTCACACGTAAGTTAATCTCCTCTCTAGTTTGCCGCAAAAATAGCACTCGTAAAATAACAATAGCGTCAAAAATAGACGCTATGGCAAGATTTCTGGTCAGCCCATACATTACGTTTTTCTTCTTTCATACTGCAACGCATAAAGCAAACAACAGCCATGAATAAGAACTTGAGTCAGAAAATTAATATATGCATAATAACCATAATAACACTTAAACCAAACTACGGACTGACTATAAAGCAAGCGGATTCAACAACCCGTATATACTTCACACGTAAGTATCTCCTCCCTAGTTTGCTGTAAAAATACATATCAAATAACAACAACTAAAAAAATATCAGCTATGAAAAGATTTTCGTTCAGCCCGTACTTTAATTAAGAGTTCTTAAATACTTTTATCCTGCATCTTATTAACCAAACAGTGGCCATCATCTGCAAAATAGCAACAGTAGCGGTGACGAAATCTTGCCACAGTTCTTTGCTATAGAAATGTTCCATAAAACTTCGAAAACGTCGCGAACCGACGGGATGTTTGTTTTACTGGATGACTTCCTGTTAATATTTCCACAGTCAAGATAGTTGTCAAAAATGATTAGACAAGTTGCGATAGGCATCACCGGTTGGAGAGCCTGAGCGGTTTGTAGGGAACCAGACTATTACTTGTTCTTTATTATTTTATCAGCTTCAAAAACCGAGCCGATTTCGTTGGCATGAAGAAACTTAATAAGTCTCAGAATATTGCTACTGACTCCTCCCTAGCTGGACGGGATGGCTAACCAGTGTCACAAGGTTACCCAAAGCAGTACCTTACTGGTACCCATTTACACAACCGGCTGAAGAGTAACCTCTTCCATGCGTTCAGATAGTGGGGAGCGGCGCAATATGAAGAAAATTGCGATGTGAGCAAATGATAAAGAAGAGAGAGAGACGTTCTTTCACACCCTCTGCCCAGCCTCTTCTGGTCGTTGTCTGTCACAATTTACTGCGCCGTCGCGCTTCCACAGGCCGCGAAACGTTTTTGCAATAACTAATCAGACCGGCGGCGCCCAAGATATGGTCTCGTGGCTCTTGGTTTCACATTTGTTAGTACGAGGACTAACCCCCTTTATAAAAAGTAACTTAGGACGCATTCCATTAATTATTTTAAGGAAAAAAGACAATATTCAAATTAGCTTTTTTGTGATATCGTATCACAGCCTGATAAGTTAAGACGCATCAGTTACCAAGGATCTTAAAGAGCTTTTCTCCCTTATCACGGTAATTTAAAATTTTTATGTAGGCCACGTAACACAAACCACTCATACAGGTTGCTGGAAAGAGCATCTTAAAATTACTAAAAAGGCCAAGTCTTGAAAGTCTTGTCTTTTAATATAGCGACACGATATTGAAAAGGACAAGTTTTATTTGCTCGTCTTCATACAAACGACTGCAAAACTTCCTTAATTTATGGAACCATGCCTTTGCTATTTTAAAACACAAAATTATCAATCTTTGTCATTTCATTAATTTTCATGTCCTTCTTTAATTTGTTATGTATTCTAATGTTCTGGAATATGGTCAATCGACTACACCTATAATCTGCTTCTTCTCGTAGATACACTCCAGCGAACTTTCAGATCGACTTCCCCAATGTATATCTCCCAAAACAGTCAAGACGTCTCTTTGAAGTGCTCTTTCATTGGATGGCCTCTCCCTCGTGTAATTTGGTACAAGGATGGCAAACAAATGATCAATGGATCTCAAGGTTTTTACCACATGGAAAAGCCCGGCCGGTCTCAATGTGATCAGGCTACTTTAGAAACTATGCTTCATTTTCCAGCACCAGGCCGCGAGGAGTACGAAGGATATTACAACTGCAGTGCTGAAAATATCTTCAATGGATGGTCGAGTAAACATTCCGCCAAGTTTGAAGTGATGTATGAATGTAAGTCATCTGATTTGTTTCCTTTCATAAATAAAATTTTATGTAGTTTGGTTCGTCAAGAGAATACCGTTCTGCCGAGTCCAGTGGAAGTATACTTTCGTGAGCGTGACGCATTGCTCTTTAAGAGTCTCGAAATTAAAATGACTGATGGAAAAGGACACATATTCCAAAGCCTGTATGTAAGTCATCTGATTTATTTCCTTCTATAAATAAAATCTGAAGCAGTTTAACTCGTGCAAGGGAATGCTATTCTGGAGTCCAGTAGTTGTTTACTTCCGTGAAAAGGATACATTTCTCGTTAAAAGTCTCAAAATTAACATAAAGTTTGCAAAGGGCTATTTGTCATGGACACATAGTCGAAAGGCTGTGTACGCCTTTGAATTTTTTGAGCCACGAGGCCAGATTAACGAAGCCCTCCTAAGTTTGGACGTGTCCTGCGTTTCTTGACAAATGGCAATAGTTGGACTAAGGATAGCTTATTGTTAAGAAAATATACTTAAGTTACTAACCCTTTAACCTCCTTTCTGGGTGAAAGTGTTAGATATGTATGGCTCTATCGATAGGGCACGATTATTTAAATCGAGACAGAACAATAATGATTGACCCATTAACACGGCTTAATTATGCGTTAAGTTATTACAGAGGTCCAGCTCGATACAGCGCACTTTTCATTTCTTTTTATTGTTTTTGTGTATATTTAAGATATGCCTTTCTCTAACTCAAAACGTTAATAATTGAAATTGTTCCTAACACAGGTCCATTTGATGACAGCCCAGTGACTGAGTCTAGAGAGACTCATGCGATAGTCTTTACCAACAGCACCCTAAAGTGCTTGGTTACCTCAGAATTGGATTATGAGGAGGAGTGCTATCTAAGATGGTATTTAAATAACAAATCACTGCCATTGAAATCAACTGAGAAGTATAAAACGGAATTAAAACAAGATCACAGCAGATGTAAATATGCTTTCATTCTCACCATTCTGAACGTTACGGATAATGACGAGGGGACCTACAGCTGTCACATGTTCTGTGAATGGGAAAACACCGCAGCATCCATTGAGTTATATGTGTATCCTCAGGAAATTGGTGAGAAACTCTTTTTCATTTTAGGCAACAGTTAGTTGTTTGTTCGGTGAGTCGGTGAATCAGTCGGTTGGCTGACTGGCTGAATGATTGACTGACTCGGTGACTCATCATCAAATGTGTTACTCAACGGGAAGTACACACTAAATGAGCCAGTAGCCTTAATAAGCAAGTGCCTTTACTGAAGGAGCAGATATCAGTTCAAAACTATCTTGCTTGAAGTGCAAAGCAATTCTTTAGCAAATTCAAAAGAAATGTTCATATATAGATCCATTAAAAGATATAAATGTCTTATACGACTTATGTTTTCTACTCTTAGAGGTTCCAAGGGATATTATAACCACTTCAACTCAGCCAAATCACCCAGTTATGGACCAGGTCTACTCAGGTCAGTGTTTTTACCGCGAATTATGAAATTATCACAAATTTTAACGAAGTAAAGTGTCATTTCAAAAGTGTATTTTTCTCCCTCAAAACATGTGGCAAGGAAATAGGAGACGTCTGCACGCAGGGTATCAAACATGAGGACCTTGGCAAAGTGTAAGACGAGGCAGCTTTTCCGTCTTATTGGTTTTTAAAATCGGATTTTAGGTACAACTTACTTTGGAAAAAGATCTGTTATTTAAAAGCTCCAGAATAGAGCTCTTTCATTTCTCAAAAGAAAAATTACGAAATCAACTGGGACGTGTTTTGAAATTCGCTAGGCGTCATGGGAAGTTGAAGTGCATACATATGAAAAAAAGCTTGACCCTCGATCATCCTTTCGATAGAGAAAACACCGAGGACGAAATGATCTGAAAAAAAAGATACTCTGTAACTGATATTTCGGCTTGAAATACAGACCTTTTGTTAAGGGTTTGTATTTTCGCCTCCAACGAAGGTTTGTGTTTCATACTGGAAAAACAACTTTGTGTTTTTTTGTCCTTGCTTCTGCCTTTTCTCCGCTGTACGCAAGAATCAGTTGGCACCGTTGTTTTACATTTGAGCAACAAATTCTGCTGATTCAGAATAGTCAGATTAAAGAATCTTATTTTGAAAAAACAATGAAATGTCTAATGGTTTTTCTCAATTCTCCACAGGAGGCAGTTCAAGAAGTTGGATCTTGGCCATTATTTTATCAGCCTTATGCCTCTTTTTTGCCTTTTTTGTTTCGTAAGGCCCGATTCATACGTCGAACTTTACATGAGCCAAACCTAATACCTATTAAGGTCGACCCAAATAATTAAGTTAAGCAGTTGATTCAGACCTCCAACCTAACTGAAGTCGAACTTAATTAAAGCGAAAGTGAGAAAATAGATTTTTGTGTTCAGCGGCTCTTTCAAAGATTCAAAATTGCGGGAAAGATAAATTCTGACCTGGAAGAGCTTGTTTGGTAAAATAATGAAGACAGGCCAAACACGACTCCTATTGGTCGAGATAGGAAGAATATGACCTTCAAAGCTAATTTGCTCTTACGAGTACGTCTTTCAAAGATCTCCCTTTTCTGTACGAAAGTAGGGAAGGGTCTTTGTAGATCTGTCTTAGCAGAGGCTGATTTTCTATCAAGTGCCATTAACTCATTTGAATGGTTTTAGGTTAGGCACAGAAGGGCGATATTCGCTAACAAATGGCAAAATGTTTTTGCGCGTTTTTTTTTTGTTTTTTAGTGCTATAAGGTTATCGAGGTAACCTCTGTAGCGTAATCTCTGTTTGAAAAGAGTAATATTTTCTTCAAATGTTGTTTTTGAAGATTTTGTTCTGAGAAGTCTTGAGGCTTCGCTTTTGATATAGCCTGTATTGGAAAGTTTCTGTCGGTTTGAAGTGCGTGTACGTGTGCACATCAAGAATAGATTATTTTTTTAAATCTTTCGCATCTCAGACAAGTATATTTAGTTGTTTGGAAACAAGAAGAACAAGCATATTCCTCTTTTCCCGCCATCTTGTTCAGAATGAGGTCTTTTGTGCATGCCAAGTCGTTGGAACGCGCAGACCTCTGGGATAGATATAATTTATATAAATTATACGTAACGTATGCATTTGGTTCGGCACATGAAAAAGTTCGACGCCTGAATCGAAGTCGAACGTTTGCCGTTCTATTCGACTGGCGCAGTCGAATAGAACGGCGGGTCGACCCAAATACAAATCTGTCGATCCTAACTGATTCATACGTCGATCTTTACATTCGCCGAACCAAATGATTAAGTTCGGCTCATGTAAAGTTGGACGTATGAAGCGGGCCTAACAAGACACAGCCGAAAGATCAATTGCTGCGCAGCTCAACCTTGGCGCTAAATTCTTCAGCCGTAACCATTAAAGCTACATTTAACAACCAGATATATACTGTACTGTTCCTCTTATAGGCCGGCCACTCATCATTTAAAGCGATGATTATTACTTGCTGACTTGCTCTTTTCTTCATGAGTTGATTTAGTGCAATTTTTGTAATGGCAGTCGGCACGAATGAAACGCATAATAGAAACAAAGTTTTGGTCCCAAAAACGCACGCAAAGTGCTGAATACGTTGTAACACGCTGAAATGGAAAGAGGAAAGATAGAGGGAAATAAAGAATAAATTTAAAAAGAGTATGGACATTTTAGAACGTGACACCCAAATTGATAGTAAGTGAGCCGGGTACTCAGTTTTTCAGTATCAGATTTTATAAACAGGGATATTGGATCACTTTGCATTATTTTCTTTCTGAACAGTCGGGTTCTATGAGCATTTTAATTTGAAGGTTAACGATAAGAAAATACGGACGTTTGATATTTCCTGATCGTTAACCTTTACTAGTACTTCTCATAAGCCTTAGCTTCAAAGGAACTGCGCGCAGGCAGTTTAATCGCACGCTGAGCCCCCCCCCCCCCCCCAAAAAAAAAAAAAAAAACAGTTAACAATGCAAAATGACCGAGAAAGGTGAGACTGCGGGGAGCGAGCAAGGTAAAAAGTGAGGATTCAACCTCCATGCCGGAAGATGCTTTGTCAGACATGAGAGAAGATAGCCGCTGTTCGAGAAAATGGGCCAGGAAAACGGGACCGGCGGAGGGAGGGAGCGGCGGAAATTGAGCCAAGAGAGAGGAAGAACTCTGGGAAAGTCAACCTAGGGGGTATGGAGAGGGGGAGTGGAGGCCAAGAAAAGGCAGTGCATTTGAACCTACAATTACTGTAATTTAGTGTTGAAATACCCCATTCTACATCATTTGTCGTTGGGTGCCCCTGGACCCTCTAATCGAGTTGTACCATCGCCATGAAGATGAAGCAAAACAAACAATAGACTCAACATCTCTGTGATTTCAATTATTTGCATTACAAAAAAACAAGAAACAAAAACAAAACAAAAAAAAAGTATTCGAGCAAGATAGGAAGTGAGAGCTCAACCCCATTCAAGGAAATTATTTTAAACTTTTTTAGAACTTTATTGTATAACTTGTAGCTTGAATTCTTCTTTGCCTTAAGTCAGTGTACGCTGATGACGCTATATCGGAGTGCTGCTGGTATATCGACAATTAACGTTCAAGCATACTAAAAACTGGTTGCCGGCTAACAGGCTTAGCCTAAACGTTACTACAGCTAAATTTATGTTATTTGGCACAAACTTTAGAATGTCGAACCTCGGAATAACTTTCTCCGTCACCATTGGAGTTAGCAGATCAAAAGGATTCAAGGAACGAAATATCTGGGAGTACACTTAAATGAAAAATAACATGTTGATAAAGTGTATTCTAAAGTTATTTGTTCCTTTTTAAAAAAAGTGGTCTCAGGCAGGCTCGGGTTAATGTTAATCTGGAACTCGGCGAAATTCGATCTTCGATCACAACGGTAAGAGACTCTTATTCTCAGCTTACTTCGGTGTTGTATGCGATGACGCTGGTGTTTTAAGTTGAAAACGAATTCAGCCGTTTCACCAGTTGAGGCTGCATGCTACGATGACTACAGGCGCAGTTTAGCCTGCGGAAACCATTAGGACTATCATCAACGTGCCATGCAATTTTGGTCGTATTAACGTTCCCGAGGCGTCGTATTAACGGGAGTATAATAGGGGAAGTGTCAGATTACTGATGACCTACAAAATTGAAGAACGAATCTCAGAGAGGGAGCATAGCGGTCACCAAATGCAGATTATAAAAAGATAACTTTGAGTATTTCTTAGTCATTTTTTCTGTTTGCATGGTTTTGTTACGTTAGCCACCTGGCACAATTGCATGTCAGTCTTTGTCCTGATGGTCCGATTAACTGATTTTTTTAAACGGAATTGGCACTTTGGACTCCAAGATGTGGTCGTTACTTGCATTACAACAGTGGTTAGATTCAGTTGGGTTTAAAGAAAACAAATATTAATCTTTTGCATGAGTGGTCGCACTAAGATATATAAGGTGGGATTCCTCTGCTCTGAGGTGAGCATTAAATCGAAAGATTGTTACCAACAGCTTTATTCTCTTTATCCAGTCAAATCAGTGTCACTACTTCTGATTAACTTACAAGACACGGTAATGGTATTCTCGAGAATCAGAGATGTATGTTGTGCGAGTTTTGGTCTTTCCCTACTTATTTTCTCCCCATCACTGGGGTAAGTGTGGTATTTTGTTCTTTTGCGGACGTTTTGCAGTCCCAACCCTCGCCATCCTCTGTCTTATTACTTGCTCAAACCTAGACTGTGTTCCGTTTCTTCTTTGAATTTATAACATGGAAATAAACTGTTAGAATAGTTCTTGTCTTTCTGGCCTTATATCAAATTTGTGACAATGAAATGAACTAAATCACTTTGTTTGGGTGTCAATGTATTTAGCGGAGAGCACTAATTGGAGGTACTCTCCAGATCGAATTGGAATTTGAAAAAGGTTGGTTTTTGGGTAGAGGAGAAAACTGCAGTAGCCGGTGAAAAACTTCTCGGAGCAAGGACGAGAACCAACAACAAACCCCTTAAAGAACTTTTGTAGATAACCTTGGTAACACAGTCATTGTATTTTAATATTTAGAAATACGACATTTGCCGGCACATTCACAGTACCGCTAAATCTTCTTTTGTTTTCTACTGGGAGCCTCATACAATTTTTCAAAAACTGTCCAAGGAGAAACTTGGCTCCACTCCACTTTTTCTAAACAAATGTCATTTATTAACTATCGCACGTCGTGGGGGTTTTACTTCTTTTCAAAAAAGTTAAGCATGTTTGACAAACACTTAAAATTGAACTGATGGCTAGAAGTTATAAGCACCAATCATATAAGGAACGAATAATTGCTAGTATGCAATGCCGACCGGTTTATCTTTTATTATTAGACATTCCAAGATCACGAGGAAGTTAACGTCGCTTTAATTCGGATGTGTGGTTTGACTATCAGATTTCTCATGTTTATGGAGGAGATCAGTAAATTTCAATCCTCTCTAATCTCCCAGCCGTCGTATAGACAACAATGCTAAAAAAATGATTCAAGTAATGCAGTGTACAAAATACCCTGTGCTTTGTGTTCATGGCATAGTTATTTTGGTGAGACTGGAAGGTCGTTTAAAACCAGAAGGAGAAAACATGTCCGAAACACAATGAAATGTGCTAAAGGCTCTAACACTGCGCCCACGCAAGGACACTCAATCATGTCATCGAGCCACCATCGACAAGGGAACAATCCATACAATAATTACGCACGGTGCTTGAATCTTGGCACACTGCTAAAAGGATCGCGGTTGTTCAAACCTGATGCCCGCCTCCAAAACAATATAGCACTCTTTTAAGCAAACATTGATTTTGACACTTTTAGCATCCTTGTAAACATCTTTTAAACACGTATTTTCAGTTCTTAATTTATGCCTGCTATTCGCTATATTTACATTTCTTTATGTTTCACTTTCCACACACCGTTTTATCCGTCGAAGGTAGCAGACAGGCTATTTCGTTTTTTCAAATCACTTTAACCAGAGGCCGCTATTCTACTATATATATTTTATTGATCTATACTATTTGACAAAACGCAATTGTTATGAAGCCTGACAAACCTCTTTGTTATATGTTTTTGCTAGCATTGTTGGCCATCTCCGTGTACAAACCACAATAGATTTTGAAATGTGTGGGAGCAACTGACCAATAGAAACGTTCCTGTTAACTTGTAACTTGTAATTTTCGGGACAACACTCACTCAAATGATTATAATTGACGTACTTAGCCTTTCTTTGCATGTATTACTAATTTTTTTAGGCTGTATCCTCAGCAACTTTAGTACGCAAATAAAAAATTAAACACTTCTTCTCTCTTTTTTAGCAGATGCCTCGCCATTGTGCAGCTGGGGACTTGTGAATTTTGTAAAGAGTGAAGCCAGGAAACTTGACTCCCATTTCGCGGCTAATGTTCGTGTAGTCTATTGGTACAAAAACAATAAACTGATCAGTAACGGCACTGATGTTTTATTATTATTGTTATTATTATTATTATTATTATTATTATTATTATTATTATTACTATTATTATTATTATTATTATTATTATTATTTTTAACAAACTCTAGAGAGCAGCACACAGCAACAGATCTTGTCAACTTCTTTATTTTCTCCTACCGGTTTCGTCTGATAACACAGACTTCGTCAGGGAGTTTGAACAAGATAGGGAGGGAACTTAATTTATACCTTATCATTGTAGTACAGATCACGTTCCAACAAGGGTGTGAACAGCGAAAAAACATCCACAAAGCATTACGTGCAGGATATGACGGAAATCCTGCGTGACGCTGAGAATTATTTATTTACAAAAAATTGTTTACAAAGAAAGTTAAAAAAATAAAATAATAATAAATAAATAAAATTGTGTGAACTTTAAATCATAGGATTGTGCACTATCGTGGCCTTTCCAACATAACTGCAGCACCATTGTCGTCATGGCAAGGCAAAGCTTCAACAACCAGTCCCTTAATTAGCTAAGTCTATACGGATATATACTGAGCAAAAAAAATTTGCTGAGCTATCAAAAGGAAGTCTCAAAAAGATGAGCACTCGTAAAAATGTAGTGCATGGCAAACAACAGTCATGCTGACGTTGCTTTCTTAAGACGCCTTTATTTGTCTCAATCAAGAGAAGACAAAAAGTTCTGGCGTGATCTCACTAAAACGCCTTACATCCACCCCCGAACAACACCTACGCCCTGTGCATTCCAAGCTAACTAATTACACTAGTTATTAGTCTACTTATATAAACGAGTACGGAAAGTCTTAAGATTGTCCCAATCAGCTGTCTACTTAGTTACGACGTCTGCCAAAACACTTATCTCTGCCATCGGCTAGACGGCTACAAGGTACGATAATGGACTCTTCAAGAAGAAAAAGGATATGCTGTATTATTGCTGGCCTTTTCCTTTTCATTTGCTTTCCTTCAGGTAAAATATAATGTTAAGTTTTATCTTTGGAATACTGTTTTTGAAGTAGAAATTCGTCGAAGTTCTAACCTCATACTGGATCCACACTTTGACAACCAATGTTAGTCTTTCAAACAAAACACGCAAATACTCTTTTTTTCCTTCTTTTTTTTGGTAATTTACAATTGAAATCAATTTACATTGCATTTCAAAAGTCTCGTCCGAAACGAGTTGATTTAAAAGCTTGCACTTGGTAAAGAAACTTTCAACTGGACTGGACTGTCGACCCGACTGGTTCAATACAACAACGATGTTGTTTCCACCACACATGGGACCCTTTTTGGGATTGACACAGTTAATATGTACACAGTGCCTCATGACAAATTATATATATATGTAAAACTTGGATTTTTTGAGAAAGATATGTTCCAAGAAGATATCTTGATACGAGAAAAAGTCCATTTCAGGACAACACTCACCCAAATGATCATAATTTACGTACTAGGCCTTTCTTTGCATGTAATTTTTTCAGGCGGTATCCTCGGGAACTTTGGTACGCAAATAGAAATTAAACAGTTCTCGTTTTTTTAGCAGATGCCTCGCCATTGTGCAGCTGGGGACCTGTGAATTTTGTAAAGGGTGAAACCAGGAAACTTGACTGCTATTTCGCGGCTCCTGTTCGTGTAGTCTACTGGTACAAAAACAATAAACTGATCAGTAATGGAACTGATGGTCTTTATCAATCATATGATCAGTTAACTGATGTCACTTTTCGTAGTACGCTTCATTTTCCCACCGTACGCATGAAACATGAAGCCAGTTACACTTGCAAAGCAGGCGCCAGTCAGACTACGACCAGATGTTCAAACGGTCAAACAATAGACATTAATGTCCACTGTAAGTATTGTTTTTGTTTGACGTTTAAATGTGCGGTACTTATTGAAGTTTATCGCATAAAAAAAATAAATAAAAAAAAAAAAAAACTTTTATTCACCCTCGGCAGTGTTTATTTACAACACATTACGTTGTTAAATAATCTTGATTTTGTTCAAACAATATCTGGCCCTGCAATTACTGTATTATTTGACTGAAGGACTCTAACCACCTTCCCCTGGGGGAGGGTCACATAACAATTGCATTTGCTTTCTTAAATATCAGTGCCCAGTTGTTAAAAACCCGATTGTGATAATCCTGCGTTAACGTAAACTTTGATGAGTGTTAAATTACTAACGAATAAAGATTCTTTGAAGAGATTTTTGTTTTTCAGATTTGATTCAGACGTTTCTTAACCATTAGCTCAATATCAGCTTTTATTAACCGCGGTTAATTTTTAATCGGGTACTAGCATTAATCGGCTTTCGAACAACTGGTCGCAGGAAGATAGTATTCATTTGGAAACAATAATAAAGTCGGAAACAAACAAAAACATGGGTCTCTCGCCCCTTTTGAAAAAAAAAAAAAAAACAAAAAAACAAAAACAGCAGATTAGGGTCAGGAATATAATCTCTCTCGAGCTACCGACTGACAATCATGGACAAAAGTGTTGAGACAATTTACCAAAACTAACTTTGTCGAACTAACAATGGTATTTTATATTTGAATGAAAACACCTTTTTCATCTGTAGTCACACCCCTCCCCCCCCCCCCCCCCAAAAAAAAACAATGTTGCAAAACACTTCCTAGATATTTATTTGTTTCCAACATTGAAAAAGGGGGATGGGAAAGCTACCCTTTACGAGGAGAGAGAGGAGAATTTACACCTAGGGAAAAAAGGTTGGTAATTTTCACGTCTCAAGAACTTTTGTCCATGATTGGAGGTATGAGGCTAGACCAAGCAACTAATTAACCAACCGACCAACTAACCAAGAAACGAACCAGCCCACCAAGCGACCAAGTGACCGACAAACCAACCAATTGACCAATGGACCAACGAGCCAAAGAAAGAAAAAAAAAACAAAAAACGACTAAACAAGGAAACAACGGACCAACGAACCAACTACGTAACCAACCGATCGACCCACCAACAAACCAATCAACCGACCGACCGAACTATCAACAAAACAACAAACAAACCAAACGACCGACCAACTGATCAGGCCAATAATGAACCAATCGACAAAACCAATCAAGCAACCAACCGACTGACCAACCAACCCTCCGGCCGGCCGACCAGCCGACCGAGTAACCGACCGATCGACCGACCGATCAACCGACCAACCAACCAATCTTCAATTCCAACCAAACAACGAACCAACCGACTGAACAACCACCCAACATACCTTCACACCGACAAACCAACCGACCGACCGACCAACCGAACAACCATGCAAACAAGCAACAAACCAACCTACCAACCAACCGAGCGACCAACCGACCAACCAACCAACCAAGTTTCCAACCTAACGACCAATAAAGTAACCAACTAACCGACCGACCAACCAACCGACCAACCAACTAACCAAACAACCAAACAAGCAACCAACCGACTGAGGAACCGACCAGCGAAAGAAGCAACAACCAACCGACCGACCAACAAACCGACTGATCAACCGACCATCCGACCTAAAAACCAAACAACGAACCAACCGACGTACCAACCAACCAACCAACCAACCAACCAAAAGCAGGGTTTTCGGAATTTTAAGGAGAGTACCGGACCTATTCTAAAAAGCACTGTACGGGGATGTTCGCTCAATAGAGCGCGAAGCGATTGTGGAAAGCACAAACCGGAAGTATGCTCCCTCGGAAAATGTTTGAAATTGTACTCACCGAAAGGCAGTTTCCAGCGTGCTTGAGACCAGAGAAGCGGTTTTTTTAGCCCAAGATTATAGCTCTGTCTTTCCTTGGAATAATGGACAATCTATTGTCTTGTGACTTTGTGTTTCAAAACTCTCAAATATCAAACTTGTCTATTCACCAAGTTCCTCATCAGAACCAAAAGCTGAATTATAAGTAGCGGACATTACAACCGGCCTCCGGGCGCAAACGAAAACGTTGCAAACGGCCAACCGATAAACTAACGGCAACCGATCAACAAACCGACCAACCGTCCTTTTTTCTTTGATTGCTTTCCCTTATTTTATAGAGTAGATTATCTTTTCTCCTGTAGTTGCATTTGACTTTTAAAAGAATGAAACTGTTCACTCGATCTCGCCATACATGACTCATGGCTTATTTGGCGTTTTAGATGCTTCTTCTTGGCCTTGAGTTCGTATGCGTCATTTTGAAGGTGACAGTAAACTGAAGGAACTTAGCCCCTTCCGGGGTAGGGCTGTGGGTAGAGTACCCCTCTCTGAAGACGTTCATTGTATTTTTAACACAGGTCGCGATGGTCACATAAAAGCAAAGCAGAAAACAGTCTCTGTCAAAAAATTCTCCAGCACAAATTTGAAGTGCTCAGCACTGAGCTGGAAAACCTGTTTCTCTGGTCCCGTCACCTTAACCTGGCACTACAGAAACAGGATTCTGCAAAACAGCACAAAGTATACAATAACTGAGGAACACAAGACCAACAAGTGTCAGAGGAGGCTCCTACACGCTGAGTTTATTCTCAAGATTTATAACGTGACGGACGAAGATGCTGGAGAGTACTTCTGTCAGTTGTATTGCTCCTTCATGATAAGAACTGAGAGAGAAGCTATCAAACTTGTCACTTTGGTCCAACCGGGTACAGTTATTTAACATTGCACTTTATTTTTCCAAGAGGGTGGGGTATGACAGATTCCAATATGAGGTGGGGTTCTCATCGAAACGTTTGGAAAAACCTCCAACAGGTTCTACCAACTCGTTTTGGGGATCTTGCATGATCTTGGTAGGAGTTAATGTTCAGTACTCTCACAATGTAATACACTAGGTAATAGAGGAGAGAGGGAGGCAGAGAAAGAGTACTTGTGTACTTGTGACTTTGCCTAGTGACGTGTGCACGTGTCATACATTGACAGTAATGAACAATGCTATTCATGTGCCTCAGGTACAGAGCAAGAAGAGATCTTTCTTAAGATGGTTTCATGGGGTTTTCACTTATGATATGGCGCGCGCCATGTTACAAATCGAAACTACAGTGCTGCTTGTTTTCTTTGTTACAATTTATTGAAATCCCCCAAACTATAACGATGAAGAATACAACTGTGTTCTCGAACCCTCCGTGGTAAAGTAATGCCTTTGAGTGTTACTAAAACCCTAGGGAAACACATTAACTGACGAGTTTTTTGATTTTTTATTTCTTTCAGGCGAGAAAGAAGAAACCACACTTTACACAACTTGAATAATCTCACTTTTCTCCATACATTTCTTGTGGTACTAGTTAGGAGAATCTATTTAGACATAAAAATATTTTATCCTAAATATATACATACATCCTTTATTTGTTATCTCAGGTTAGAAATAAGGCAGCCAGAGGCTGATGTGGACCTGTGGTGTTCATTTCCTTTTCCTTCATGACCCGTGTGTAAGGATAATGTAAGGCTGTAAACAGACGCTGCTAGATATTTAAGGGCTTAAAATAAAAGGTTAACGTGTAATGTGTGGCCAAAGTAGACGTAGTTCTTACCGTTGGTAGTCTCTTCATCACATCCACCATTGGATCTCTAAACTCTTTGGCGAGAGACGTTTTCGTGATGACCAAAGAATGGCTCTTTCCATTTGTCAGAACTGTCCCACCAGATAACTCAGTTCCCAATCGGAATACTACAATCCCTTATTTGGACTTATTTGGCGCGAAAACATGCACGAATATATATTTATCTGTGGACATTATCGATTTTGAAAACTGCAAACAGTTCTTTAAGAGTTAGTAAACACCGTTGGGGCAAACTGAACTGTCAGGAAAATCTGTGTATATAAGTTTCAAGCCAAACGAAGGTTATTGAGTTTGTTATCCTTGAAATGTTAGGGAACTTAAGCACAGACGTTTTTGAGCCACGGACGGCAACCGGAAATTGAATTTTTCCCTTTTTGGAGCGTTTTTACGACATCGCGTTTTTAACGTCAAGCCACAGTCATCAACAAAAGCTTTTCTGTCCATGGTAAAGAGCAAAACCACGCTAAAAATGGAATCATTCGGCTTCCGGTTGCCGTCCTTAGCTCACGAATGTCTGTGCTTAAGCTCCCTATTTTCGCTGAAAGCTTGCATTGGGTGTTACTGACAATAGCTTAGTCACGTGACGCATTTTGACCCAATCGCAGACAAGCAAAAATATTTAAAGGATTTTAAATGTCATGACGACAAGACTGATGCCTGATTCCCAATCAACGACGAAAAGTAAAGAAATTGGATCCAAAGAACATAAAAATATGTATGTACCTCATTCAGTATTTCAATGCAGCAAATAATTAATTCAGAAATTGTCATTTCTTACATCACATATTCGCTGACTCTTAACTTCCGAATCTCATACTTTCGAATCTGCCTTAATAATCAGTCCTGTCTTATCATATATTTCTGGTAACTTTTTCCTTGTTGAATCAAGCATCAGTTTATGTCGTTTGGTTTTGCTTTAAATTTGCTTAAATGAAAGCCATAGGGCAGTTCGTTTTTCCTGTTACGCTGTTTAATCTTAATAATTTTCAATATAGAAATATTAATTTAGATTTGTTTACTAATGACCTTGGCACTGAGAATAAGGTAAAAATGGCATGGAAGGCTAAAACTAAACGAGTGCGTGGGAAGGTAACTGAACATTTGATTTGCAAATTAAGGTTGGTTCCACGCACGCGACCAACTGAAACTTAACAATTAATCAGGTATACTTTGACACGTTTTATGGTATTCACGTATGTACGGTAAAATTTATCAAGGGTATCCATGCCACGTCTGCTTGCTGAACTGAAGTCCACGGAACACCCGTTCGCTCATTTACTGACACGAAAGAGTAAAAATAAAAAAGCTTATTAAGGTAAAACTTGCGTGTTTGCAACCTGAGCCTAAACAACAATCAGAGTTAGAACACCGGCAGGTGACCCGAACTTAATAAACAATAGTTTGGTTTGTCACAGATTTTCGCAGCGCGAGTGGCGCCAAACCGCCTCGTATAATCGGGTTTCATTAATTTGAAATTAAGCGGCGTAGTCAAAAATCAACGATGCTTTTGTCAGTGAAGTTACCTTTAAATTAGCAAATCTTGTAAATCTTAACATTATATTTTTCCCAGAAGAGAAGACATACGAAAGTAAATTTCGGACTTTTCAGTTTAAATGGAAGTTACAACATCAATAAATCGGCATGAAATCCGCGAAATTTTTGGGAATTAATTTTCGTATGTCTTCACTTTCTTTTCTAGACAAGATTTAATGATCTAAATGCAGTTCCACAGAAAACAGTTCTAGGTAGTGTTATGATTAGGTTTTACAAATAAAGCTGAAAGAAAAAACTTCAGAATGCTTTTTTAATGAATTTTGTATAATTATAGAAACACCAGAGATTAAGCTGCATCAGCCGACTTCTCCTACGTCACAGATGCTGAAGGCAGTAAGTTAAGATTGATTAAAATAATGATCCATAGCAAATGAAAATATCTTCTTCTCCTTCTTCTCCTTCGTTTTCTTTAAAGGCACCTAGGCACTTCACGTTAGGCTGAAACTGATGAACAGTGAGACTTCATTAATCACATGCAAGTCTCAAATAACAAATTAAAGTTGCTCAGCAGCACTTTCCACTGCTGTTGATTTTGCCAACTGAACAAGAAGTTCCAACTAACTGATCCAATGACGACATTGTTTAGAGTGTCCATTCCATTTTACTATTTTCCGTCTCATTTCGTTTCGTTTCTGCGTCTAGACCAGCGGTTCACTGTACAAATCATACATTCTGTGGCAGAATTTTTAAAGACATCACGTTTTGAAGCCGCTTTTCAGTCATGCGAGAAATATCATATTTATGTGAGCGTAAACTTGCGTTTGAGATGTTTAAAGTGGCACATACGCGCTTAATGACAGGTGACATGCATATATTAAAATAGGAGCATCGAGACGCAAAGGTAACTTGATGGTGATGCCAAAAAAGAAACTGGATTTAGGAAGAAGTATCCTTCAGTTGAGAGGACCATTGTCTGGATTCACTTGTATAAGATAACACGAGGGAGTGAGGATATTAATGATTTTGAACTGAGGGTTCGTGGCGTTCCGAGTTGCTTATTTTCCTCTCCACCGGAAACAGCACCGAATTTACGGTAAATTCCGCATTGAAAAGAAAAAACCTTGTAAAATGTAATTTTTTGCAGAGCAGTTACGCTACCCATTATCCAACAAATGGGCCCAGTGTCCGACCACCGTAATAACTGTTTTAGCGATGAAAAAAATCCGCCCCCAAACGAGAAATAACTCACCGTTTTGCAGATATTTTAGCGCATCACTGTAGAACTTGATTTGGGAAAAGAGATTGACCATTATACGTATTTATATTGTAATAAAAATATTCTTAACTGACTCTCAGCGTGGGAAATGTTCTTAGTATGTTCTTAAATTTTAGTTAATCGCAGCCTTAACGTTCTTATAAAAAGGTTTTTATAAAAAAAAAAAAGAGTGTATGTGGAGCCAGTTTTTTTTATCATGTCTTAAAGGGAAGTATCACGCGAACTTGATGTCATTTCCAAACCCAAAAACGTTCGTCTGTCAAGAGGAAAAAAACACTAATTGTCTAGTTTTGTTATAAATCATCATCCCAATGCAATAAATCTGTCGATTAGTGTCTCTGGCCAGAGAAAGAGTAAACAACACCCCATGATACTTCCCCTGTAAAGGGGCACTGTCACGGAGATTTTGTTGTACTTTAAACAAAGCAACTCAAATATTTAACATAGAACTTTTTCTCTAACATGAAATTGTTCATAGAGCACTGGGAGGAAAATATTAACTGATTTCCCCAATGAAGAACGAACTATAAATAAGATTTTAGTATTATTCCAAAACACACTTTGAACCTTATTATAAAAGTGAAGCTAAGTGCAAAGTTTTTATTATGAAAATTAGTTTTTATTCATATGCAAACAAACCTATTTTTCTTATGAAAAGCTTTGCACTTAGCCTCGCTTCAATAATGAGGTTCACAGCAACTCGGAAATGGCCTATCTCTTTAGGTCGGATACTGGGCAACATAAGCTGTACTGTGTTTCGCGATGGAAACAAATTCGCAAAAATTGAGGCTCGCATAGTGCCATAGATTTCGTATGCTACGTTTTGAATACTGAGCGGTTATCATCATGCAATTGCTGTGAGAGGAGCTGCGAACATCTGTTCAAAAGTTCTGTTAAGCTCCTGCGTGTCAATTAAAGCCTTATGGCGCCGCTTGTCGCCTAATGGTGTCACAGCGTAATGGAAAGTAATTATCGGCGAAAACCATTTTTGTCCTTAAGTTTACGTAGAAGCGATCTCTTTGGTAAAGTTCTTTAAAAGAGAGGTTTCGGTAGAATCCATGTTATAAGAGCTTATCTCTTGAAAAAGGGGTCAGTTAGGGGTATAAACCTTATTCCAGAATGGCTTACATTTTAATAGTCTTTTGTTTGCATTCAAATTAGCCCTTCTTGCCTCGTTCAGGGTAAAATATTCGTTGAATTTTTGAGCTTAAAACCGAGGCAAGAAGGGCTAATTTAAATACCAACAAAGCAATTTTAAATGGCAGCCATTTTGGAATAAGGTATATTATGGGACCTTTGATGTTAGTTGTTCACCCAGTCTTCGGCCAACTCAAAATTCAGTTGGGAAAATATTTCTAGACAAAGTATAATTGGAGAATCGTTCGTACGATTTTGTAAGGAATGGGTCCAGTATAGCTTAAATGAATTTTTCAAGAAGTCGCTCCTCACTCGTTTTTGAAGATGCTGGGAAATTTATTGCTCCCTTGGTTATCCGTCACACTCGCGGAATAATTACATCTTCATCCTGTTCGGCATTTTTTTAGACCTTTTTTGCCTTACTGTAAAGTGTATCACTGGTTGCTTGTGTGGTTAGAGTTATCTTCAGAGCCTTGAAGTAACTCGTGGCTTTAGTTTTGCTTTACTTCGCTTTGTGATTGCTTAACAAAAACTCGCGCCACTTTCTCAACCAATGAGAAACAAAACCAAAACCAATCATGACCTGCTCGTACTCGTTTTCCCGCGCTTGGCGCACGCTGGCGCTGGTTACTTGTATTTGCATTTCTTCGAGTTATGATTGGCTCATTGTTCCGTTTGCATTCGTTTGATTGGTTAGCGTGATTACGTTGCTCTATTAACTGGATTTACCTCGACCTTGCGCCAGTTTTCATGGCGCCCAAAGTGACGTCCTATGACGTCACCACCGTCATTAATCAGGAGCCCATTATGTGAATCAGGATCAACTATCAACTCGACATTTCCTTTATGTGGAGCAATCTTCGGTGATTGCTTTTTTTCGAACTGTCAAAGAAAGGCTTTGAAAACAAAGTAAAACCCACACAATGGGGCATTTATCACGCACACATTAGGGAAGTCTTAATTGACCCAGACTAATGTTTATGAAAGAGAGCAAGGTCGTTGAGAATTACCTTTCATGGTCGTATTAAAAATTTTGCTAAATTCACATTTAAATTTCTTGCTCAATTATTGACCTTCCACATCACTACTGTCATGAAGTCAAGTGAATTTTCAGTTAAAGAAAGAATGAGACACAGAAACTTGTCACCAATTTTAATGTAGACCCAAGGCGCGTGGGAAGAGTCCTTCATTACAAGTGCTAACAATAACCTTCGTTGTCATCCGTAGCTGAAAACATTTTCAAAGGATTTTCGCGTAGTAGGATGAGAGTTGCAAAGAAAATGCGGCTATTGTTTCTCGGTGGCAAGTGGCGAATCAGACACCTTTGTATTTTCGAAGTGTTACTTAACATAGAGAACGTAGTTCCATTAAATATCAAGGGTTTGAAAGTTTATGAAATCATAAAAGAGGTTACAAGGAATAAGGCATAGGTGGATTTGTTTGCAGTGTAAGAGTAATTGTTTCTTAGCTTGATTGTATTTCTACAGACAACGGACGGTTTTCGCTCACAAATGCGACAGCTCCAAGCATAATTAAATTCAGCTTAAAGCAATGCAAAACGAAACAGGTGCTGGTCGGTCAGCCATTCTGGTTGCCTTGAAGACCTCTCAATTTACTTGAAGCCGAAAACATGTTGAGTGATTCGAAAATTTACATATAAAAGGTAAAAATTACACACTTTTCTGATTTCCAAAGTTTAAATGGCGACTATAATTTCAACTCCTGGTGAAAACAAGTAAGACAAGTCAAGCTCTTAGCTACTCTGCTCTGAAAAATTTATCTTCCATTCAACATCGATTAATTAGTTCTCTGCTGACAATACGAAAAAGGCTAAAAAATACCAAGTCACTTAATTAGACAGTTGATAAATAATGTGCATATTTTGAGTAGAAGGGTTATCATTTCTATTCTTTTTTTCCATCTCAGTTCTGAATTTGCATCTGAGACCAGATGTGAGAAGGTTGTAACTGTTTTGGATTCGATGTTGAAAGACACCATGGAGAAATTTCGTCGAGTCAGTTGCTTTTTGCTTTGCTGTATTGCAGGCATCTTGTACTCAGGTAAGTTGACATCTTTCTGACAGCAACCCAGAAAGCACGGAACTATTAATGTTAAAAGACATTAAAGGGAAAAGAAAGCGTTATGCAGAATCAAAACAAAATAAAACAGGTTCCGCCCAAAGAGAAAATTTAAGCTTTAACGCTGTCTCCTGTGTTTTCAGATCGTTTCATGTCCTTTTAAAGACATATTTGTATAAGCTAATACAGTGAGATCTGTCCGAATACTTTAGCAGATAATCTAAGTTGCAGAAAGTTTAAGAAAAAGGAATTTTATTCCCCGAATTCACGAGCTGTTGTTAGGTTAACGGAAACGCTAGCTGGCCTTTTTTGCATTTTAAACGACATATTTGCCGCTTCGAAAACGAAAGGAATTAAATTTCCAGTGTTTCGAAATTTTGTTCTGCGATTTTGCCTGAGAAAACTTTATATCTATTTACAACAAAATATAAATTTCTGAGGTAATTGCGGCCTTCTCAACAGATATCCACTAAAGTGAACCGTTGGGAATACGAACACTTCACAATATACGAGAAAGAACAACACAATTAAATTTCAAGACTGAAACCGTTTTGGCGGTTGAACCCAACCAAATTGGGTTTAAGAGAGATTGCTGTCCCAGCTACATTGCATCTCCGATAGCATAAAAATTGATTCATTGACACTAAAACGCGTTGGCGGCGTTCCCATTCTCAGAGACAGAAAATCAGTGTGCGCGATAGCAGAAATTTGGTGACAAGACGACTTAAGAGAAAATTACAATTCGTCTTTTTCTCCGTGTCCACTCTCGGGTTGGGGCTGTGAGGGAAACGAAACAATCGGTCGAATCAAACGAATTTCTAAATCTTGAACTGACCAAAACGCTTTAACCTAAAGGCGTAGACACGCGATACAATCCTTGCACGATCTCGTGCAACCTTCTTCAAGTGTTCCATTGCAACAATATATATATTTTTTATAGGGGGTAGATTTATCGTCGTGTCAGATATAATTAAACGTGTGGTTGCTGAGGTACTCGAGTTCTTCGTTGAATTACATCATTTTTCACTAGGAAAAGGGCCTGGCAATTTTACCCCGTACAGAATCGATCGCTGTTGTCTTTGTGCGTGTTCCAGTTTATCTGTTAGATGACACTGTGGTAACGCTTGGTTATATTGTGTCTGTGGGGAAATTCCCTTCGTCAGTCGGAGACGACACATCGAGTTTGCACTCAGTAAGCGAGTTTCCGCCGGCCCGCTAGCTATCTATAATGAGTTTCGCTCTCTTATCCTCTCGCTAGAAAACGGGCAACTGTTCGATAGTCCCTTCTTGAATCAACATGTCAGCAGCCAATTTTAGTCATTGATATACCTTCTACATTTTAATGGGGTCGCTTTGCTGAAGTAGAAGAAATTTGTTTATGATCAAAGCTCGCGTTTATTCCTGATATGCACTTGCGCTTAAAAAGCCACAATACCCCTTAATTTTAAGAGAATTGTTTGATAAAGCATGATAATAAGGGCATTTTTGATAAGATGACGACCGTTTTCGAGCGGATAAAATTATTGGTATGCGTCCTATGTAAACTCAACAAAAATTTGTTATCCATTCTATTCTGAATTAATGTTGTAGTTATGTATTCTGCTCTGAAATTTCTTAAGTCTTTAATTAACTGTTGGCAATAAATTTTCATCTAGCCTTGTTCATACCATATACCGTATATCACTTTAATGATAACCGGCAGATGACATATGATATGCGTTGGCTGGAAAAAGCATCATATTTCGCAATCTGTCAAGTTTAATTGTCCAGAGATCTTGAAAATGCTTAAAGAAGTTGTAATTTTTCGTTTTTTTTTGTTTTTGTTTTTTCCTTTGGGGTAGTGGGGGGATGGTTATTTTTTTTCCTGACGTAAATTGTCTGACTACATGAGGAGATACGTGTTCGGAATATTAGAAACATATCGGAGTTGATGGCATGAACGTCGGCGGCAAAAGTATAATTGAACAGCGGACAACAGCTGTCTTTTGGTGATTATTACTAGTGTTTGCTTCTCTGACCCACCGTTTTTTTAACATCTAATGACACAAACTGGACGTGGGACGTCATAGGGGAGAAAAATGGCCTTCTTGCCGTGGGAATGGGACAAAGGTTCTGAAACGCTTTATTTAAAATGATAAATTTCCGTTTAAATTTCGTTGAGCTCGAAATGGAAATAATAAAGACGAGACTGATTCCTGATTAGATCAATGATCCTTGCAAAAAAAAAATGTTGGATATTAGTTTCATTTTCTTGGGGCATCTCGTTCGAAAAATAAGCCGCCAGACAAAAAGAAGCCATGTTTCGAACGCTCAAGATTGAGAGATGAGTTAGAACTAAAAAAAAAAAACCAGAGACACCCATGGTTCCCTTCATTGAACATTTTTTCGGGCGGCCTAGATCAACTCCGAAATTCGCATTGGTTGAATCGCAAGAAAAATTAGGGAAATTTATTCCTTTTCTTTTCAAAGGGACGAGAAATGTTGTTAACAGATCGAAATGAGGACAGCTAATAATTTTGAAAAACTGACAGGAACTCTTAAATCCGGGAGATAGACATCTGTTCCCTAAATTTTTCTGCCACTTAAAAATTCAGCTATAAAAAGAATTCGAACAGTTCAGACTGTGTTAGCGTGCACAGATATCCCTTTTAAAGGCTCGAAATTGACCTTGGAAAACAGAAAACGACAATTGAAGTATTTTTCTTAAATATTCCTGTTGGGTGCCCCCCGTATTGACGCTTTTTTTAAATTATGAAAAGACAATACTTGCAAGAAAATTAAAATGAATACTGTTTAACTGTCAAAGCCACATCTTCTCGTTTATTGTTATAAAATTTGACTAACGTGTTTCGAATTTCCCTTTTCAGTACCTTATGCTAAGACACCTAAAACTCTGTTTCGGTAAATATCTCTTCGGAAGGACTAAATCGCCAGGGTTTTCGGATTAACTTTTGATGGATAAAACTACCGTTTTTTTTTTAAATAAAGTATCACCTCAAAAGCTTCGCAACATGGAAATTAAAATCCCTTTCATTTTTGGACTAAAGAAATATGGAAATTATAATTTTCGGAGGAAGAAACATCGCGTTTTGAAAACGAAATTAGGCCAGCTCGGAGGGCCAGCTTTGAAATTCGGGAGATAAGATTCGGTTCTCTATAATTTTATACGACTTGGATAAACCATCATTTAAACATTTTATTTAACTTTTCACCACTGGTGCTCTTGTTTGTTTTCCTTTTTTCCCTGTGGCGTATTAGCCCCTGCTGAATTTTTCGTTTATCGTTAATTGGAATACCCACGTACATTAAGGGAGTTCGTGATCTCATTTTTCTTAAAATGAAGGACGTGACGTTTTCACATCTGAAAATGGCTAGGAGATAGTCAGTTCTAAATGCAATGATAGGATTTCCACTTCCAAAATTTGCGTTTATGTGGAAATATTGTTAACTTTCTATTAGGTCACGTGGCCATAATGGATTTTTTCAAAAATGTATGAAAAACATCTTTTCAAAATCAACAAACGTCAGGAGAATGCTTGAAAAGTGCTTGGTATTGCTCACAAAATTAACATTTGAGTATAATTGACAGATATTTAGCAAAAATAACATTAAGTTGGAGTATCAGGGCAAAGTCATGCCATCTGACAGGACAACCATACAAATCCTTATAATTTGTTGAAAACTGCCGTTAACTATTTCCATCTACAATAATTTCTTCCTGTTTCTAGTATCAACACTATTTCAGCTTATTGGTTTGGGAGGCATGGGTCATGTGACTTTTTATTAGTGCAAGGGGCCTCCAGGTATTCATTTGTCAGTTTAATTTAACCTAGTTCCCACGCTTTTTTCTCTCTGGAAGAAAGACAAGCCCGTACCCAGAGTCATCAGGCTCTTTGGACAGCGGTTAATCGCCAGGAGGGACTCCGTGGAATTTGAATTTTATTTAACTTTTTGATTGGCTCCCTCGAAACCGTTTGCATTGTTTCACCGCATAAATCATGTGGTAATAAATTAAAATTCCAGTTACCCAGAGTCTTTCCTGGCGACCAACCGCTGGCCAAAGAGCATGAGAAACTTTGGGTTCGAGATTTAAAGAAGGAAAAAAGGAAGAAAGAAAACATTGGAAAGAGGTTGCTGTCAGTTTGCTAGAATATTTAAGAAAACCAAACCTTTCCCGGGGAAGCAAATTATCGTTAACAGTACCCAAAGGCCGTTTTTTTCGCTCGACAGCAAGTCAGTGTCTCCAGATATCGATCCCAAGTTTTACTATGCAACGCTTAAGAAAATTACAATGACTGAAAAATAACACTTTGACTCTATTCAAGTTTGCTGACTTGTACTGTATGCCCAAGATTCGTTGGGTTTGTGGCGGGTTTTAAGTCATTGGACGATCACCCGCAAGTGAGTCCCATCCGCCCTAGCAAGCATACTTGATAGGCGCAAAAATGAGAGGGGAGTGTTGGAAAAGAGGGTGAATGTTGTCGGAAAAAAGCAAGCCTTCCCTTTCTCCTTCTCCTTGTGTTCTCTCCCTGAAAATCCCCTCCTCAGAGAACTCTCATGCAAAAGTAACGTGAGTTATCTTCCCAAATTTAATTTACACCGCAAATTTAGAAGATAAGTTTCATTTTTTCATGGTGACTTAGGGGCTGATTCAACCAATCACGGTGGGGTCGTTTTTGCTCACAATCTGAGCAAAAATGGTGCTACCAAAGATCAATTTTAGCCCTCCCCAGGGCTCACTTTAGCCCCTGGGTGTTAAAACACCTTAACGTAGGCCTATTAAATCCCGAAAGTAACGTAGGCACGGAGTTACCGCATTTTTGCAATAAGAACGAAATAGGGTGCGGTGAAAACATTAACGTGTAATGATGTCTTAATATTTCAAATGCATAGCTAAAATGCAAGGGATTGAATTACTAATGTCATTTAGCCTTCAATGAATAGATAAAACGTTTTTCAGACGTTGTTTTAGAGCTGAACTCTCTTAATTGCGTTAATTAAGTGCCGAGCAATTGTCCTAGAGCAATGCTTGCATGTAGAGCATACTAATTAAAACTGACAAATGCAGAATTCTTTGTTCGCATATTTAATCTGCCGCGAAATTGTCCCTTAGAAACGAAACTTCCGTCGTTTTTATTTTTTAAACGGGTCGTCTTCCAGTTGTTAAACTTGGCAAATACCTTTCTTTAAATGTAATCATTTAGATGTGAATAGTTGACTTAGGGAGGAAAGGTCAGCTTAGCCTCCGTAACCACCTTAATATTGGAATTCCCACCACTAGCAATTCAACTCCCCTTCGCGTCTCCCTCCAGAGTTGGACACTCTTTTCAATGTCATGGTTTTAAATCAGTTATCTTGGCTTATCAAAGCATTTTTGCTTTGTAGTTCCTCTGGTACACACCACTCCATTTTGCAGTTCGGGACCAAGGAATTTCGTAGAGGGTGAAAACAGTACACTTGACTGCGACTTCTCATTTCCCATTCGTGTAGTCCGCTGGTACAAAAACTATAATGAACCAATCACCAATGGAACTGGAGGTCTTTATCAATCTCATGAAAAGTTAAATGATGGCAAATTTCGCAGCACGCTTCATTTTCCTACTGTACGACTGGAACATGAAGGCAATTATACCTGCAAAACAGACACCAGTCAAACGACCAGTTGTCCTAACGGTCGAACAATAGATATCTACGTCCTCTGTAAGTATTCAGCCACACTGATGCCCTAAATTGTAAGAGTAATGAAATATTAGCTACCCTAGACCAAGCATTAGACGCGCGTAAATTAATTAACCCCCCACCCCACACCAATAGATTAAAAAAGCTCCCTTCAGTTCTGTAGCCTTTTAAAGAAGCGCTAAAACTCAAAACATAAGCCCTCGAATCTCTTTACTTTGGCCAAATCACCTTATCAATTCAGTTGATTAAAAACCAAATATTCGTTTCTTTGAAATAGTTCGTTGTATTTTGAACACAGGTGGAGAAGGTTACATAACATCAGGCAAAAAAATGGTGTTGGCCCAAATGTTCTCCAACACAAGTTTGACGTGCTCAGCACTGAGCTGGAAAACCTGTTACTCTGGTCCAGTCATCTTAACCTGGCACTACGGAAACAGGACTCTGCAAAACAGCACAAAGTATACAATAACTGAGGAACACAAAGCCAACAAGTGTCAGAGGAGGCTCCTACACGCTGACTTTATTCTCAAGATTTATAACGTGACGGACGAAGATGCTGGAGAGTACTTCTGTCAGTTGTATTGCTTCTTCATGATAAGAACTGAGAGAGAAGCTATCAAACTTGTCACTTTGGTCCAACCAGGTACAGTTATTTAACATTGCACTTTATTTTTTCAAGAGGGTGGGGTATGACAGATTCCAATATGAGGTGGGGTTCTCATCGAAACGTTTGGAAAGAACCTCCAACAGGTTCTACAAACTCGTTTTGGGGATCTTGCATGATCTTGGTAGGAGTTAATGTTCAGTACTCTCACAATGTAATACACTAGGTAATAGAGGAGAGAGGGAGGCAGAGAAAGAGTACTTGTGTACTTGTGACTTTGCCTAGTAACGTGTGCACGTGTCATACATTGACAGTAATCAACAATGCTATTCATGTGCGTCGGGTCATAGCAAGAAAAGGTCTATCTGAAGGTGGTTTCATGGGAAAAACCAACACAAAACCAACAATTGTGAGAGGAGGCTCCTACACGCTGAGTTTATTCTCAAGATTTTTAACGTGACGGATGAAGATGCTGGAGAATACTTCTGTCAGTTGAAATGCTCTTTCATGACAAAAGTGGAGAAAGATTCCAGTGCATTGGTAACTTTCGTTAAACCTGCAGGTGGGACCAAAATACATCATTTCTGCTTTTTGCTGAGCGATGCAGTTTTACGCAGGTTATGTTTTTGCAGGAAAATCAGATCTTAGTAAGGGCTATTGAAATCCAACAAGAAAATTAGTTGTAACAACGCGTATTTTTGTCCGAAATTAAAATCGTCCAAAATTTTTTGCATGTAATGTACTCCCTCTGTTCCCTTTAAAAGTATGCTCGCAAGACTACCAACAATCGCTCACAATAATTCTTAAAATCTTCGAAATACCTAATAATGTCTGGTATTTTTCCCAAATTAAGGCTCAATTATCCTACAAAAAAAGGTGCTTATTCCGATATTCTTTTTTGATTTCAATCGCCCTTGCTAAGATCTGATTCTCCCACATTGTCATAAACCACGCAAAGGTCTTTGTACGCGTTTCTCGGATCATCCCTGTATGCGCAGTAACAATCGAAGTAACCGTTCACCGATGTTAAAATGATGTGAGCGATTGTTGGTAGTTTTGTGAACACACTTTTAAAGGGAACAGAGAATCGTTTTGTGAGTGTGATTATAATTCATTGCACCTGTACGCAGCACTTATCATTTTGCAGCCATTTTTTTTCTTTTCAAGCTCTTGATACGGGTTAGTTTTGTTTAAACGAAAAAATAGGCGATGTCGTGGATAAACCTTATCCAGGCTTCGTTGTTTTGTTGCCCTTTTACTGATCATGTGACGGTACTCTAGGGAGTACATTACATGCAAAAAATTTTCGGACAATTTTAATTTCGGACTTAAATAGTGTCCGAAAATAAAACCGTCCGAAATTTTAAGCGTCCGATTTTTTTACAGTATAGTTTAAAACTTGGGCGACGGCATCACATATTCAAAGCCAATATACATGATATGGCTAGAATTCGGATTAGGCGGCTTTGCTCAGTCGTTAAGGAAAGAAAAACATTTGAGACACTGCTTGAGGCATAAGCTTGATTGAGTTTGTGTTATTTTCTCGTTGGTGTATCCGGCTGTAAAACCTTGAAGGTACAGTAAAACTATCATTTTCACAGATTTTATTTCAGTCCAATTCATGTTTTTTAGTCGTAAATTTACTTTAGGCATCTTTCAGCTCAGTGTCCGGAATTTTTGTCCGAAAATTGTCCGAAATGAGGGAAAAAGTTTCCGAAAATTAAACGTCCGAAATAAAACGTCCAAAATTTTAACGCCCGAAATTTTTTGCAATTAATGTCTCTTTTAGAATTGGGTCATATTTACGCTGGAGTGCACTCTTTACTTTAATTCCAAAAAGACAAAGAGTCGATTCTCCTGAGAATATAACGTGGTTTGTAATGGACAATTATCATATAGAAAGAATAAGGCCTATTAGCTGAAACTCTAGATTCCTGGTTGGTCTGCAGCTGCCAAAATATCGGGAAACTTTAGCATTTTCACTGCCGTAAAGATAACAGCGTGGAAAAAACATGGGGCAAGGGAGGATCTTCTTTTTTTTTTTCCATCGCCCAAAATTTGAGGTGGATTGACATTGCCAGGGCCTGAAAACATGAAATTTATCTTAACCAAATCGCCTCACTACCTTCCTTCCTTCTTTGTTTCCCTTTTTCTTGTCTTCTCTTCTCTTTTCTCTTTTTTCCAAGCTATTTTCCTAAAATGATAATAATTATTTTCTCTTCAGTGGAATATAATGAAGAGGAAATTCCAAGTGCCAGGTTTTTTTTTTGGTTTGTGAAATTTACCTTCTTTCCAATATGTTCATCTCACGAGCTCGAGTTTGTTTGATTGTTTGTTTATTTGGGTTTTTTTTTTCGCAGGCGAGGAACCAGAAACGATCATTTCCACTGAAGTAACATACCCGCATTTACCAACAAGTAAGTCTTTGAAGTTGGATTTAACTTAATAAGGTGCGAAGAAAACAAATTAGGGTCGATCGCATCGCTTCGATCGTTTATGCGTCGTTCACAAACTAGTTTAATGGCCTAGCTCCCACGAGTCTCCTGTAGCTCAGTAGCAGGGCATCTGAATTAGTGGTCGGAAGATCACAGATTGACTCCTCATGGGTGAACTCAGGTTTTCTTTTCCCAACTACCCCCGTGTTAACGACAAAAACAACATATATCTATCAAGTTATAATTTTAACTTTTAATTTTTAAAATCGACAGGTCGCCCGGTAGCAAAATGGATTGTTCCCATTGTGTGTTCTAGTGTCTTCCTCGTCTTTATACTCGCCGTTGCGTGCTTATTGAAGAAGAGCAATTTAAAGTTTTCACGAAAAGGATCCTCAAAATGTGAGTTCCTCTTTATACTATTGCAATGTAGAAGACATAGAAGACCTCGCAACGACCGCTTTTGTCTTCAAATTAAGGAATCTGAAGGAAGTCGCAGGGGCGGATCCAGGGGTGGTTTGGGTGGTTCGGTAGAACCCCTTAAACTGAAATGAAAAACGTTTAAACACGTGCGGTTTAAATCAGTGAAGACCTGTGGGGTTTCGATTATTGTAAATACTTAATAAGCGTAGTCCATTTCTAAGATAGCTAAAAACAGGGATTACTTCAAAGGCATGAAATAACCTACAATTAATATCCCCTAAAACGCGGGAAATCACCTTCCGAGGACCTAAATTTGAAACTTTTCCCGGGGGGGGGGGGGGGGGGCATGCCCCCGGACCCCCTAGGATAGTTCGCCTTCGGCGGACATTTCTCTGAGTCCCACGTCACTAAAATCTTGGATCCGCCCCAGAAGTATGAAGCTAAAGAGGAACAAAAATTACGGACAGTTCTGCAGTCTTAATACTGAACTCTTAGCGAATAAATCATTTTCGAGATTTCCCATTATAGAAGGACCCCAAGGTCAACCTATGGAATGCTTGTTAATTACAGAGAGGTGGTACATTCTTGAAAGAGTGGCCATCTTAAAAAAGAGGCCTTGTTAGATAAGTGTCCAGATTAAGTGGATCACGGTTGTTTCAAAGTGTCCATATCAGATGGATGTCCATCTTGAAAAGTGCCAAAATTAGATTAGCCTTGGAGAAAGTGCTCATATTAAATGGGTTTCCGTTTTCGAGAAAGAATGTCCATGTTGGATGGGTTCAGATGGCCGTCTTGAAGAGGTGTTTAGGAGCCGTCTTCAAGTAGTGTCCATGTTAGATAAATGTCTATATCTGGTGACATAATCAGGGAAGGTTCCGTCCTAGAAAGGCACGTGTCTATATCAGTTTTCCTTCTAAGAGTGATGACAACATCAGTTGGGTGTGCGTCTTGAAGAGCTGTCCACATTTTATAGGCTTCGACCTTGAGGATTTTTCAGATCACATCAGTGTCCTTCTTAGAGACCTTTCTTCGTTAGATTGATGAGAGGTATCCACACTGTGAGCTTGGTATGAAGAATTAAAGTGACAACATTACAGAATTTCCAGTTTAGATATGTGTTCGTGACAAAAATTAGCCAGGCTCCTATCTTACACAGCTCACAAGATCAGGTGGGTGTCCATACTCTAGAGGTGTCCACATTTGATGGGTACCTGTCATGGGGAGGATCTAGATTAGATTGGCCTCCGTCCTGGAGAGTAAATGTTCAATTACGGCAGTGTCCGTCTTGGAGGAATAAAGTAGATGACGACGGACAGCTTCTTAATGTTTGTCAGTTTGGTAAGGTGTCAGTAGCTTAGTAAAATAAATTAGAAGATTTATGATGTACTCCATTTGTTATTTTCCTTCCAGGCAAAGCAGAACTGGAGCTTGTGAACAACAAAATTTTTATCAGCTACAGCTCTAAGGACTTTGCATGGCTTAGTGAAAATCTGATCTCTCTTCTCGACAAACACTCGATACCATACAGCATTCACATCCGGGACTTTGAGCTGGGAAAGCCCATCGTCCAAAACATGGCGGACAGCGTGTACGGCAGCCGCCAAGTTCTGATTGTTATGTCTGACAACTACCTGGCCAGCAACTTCTGTCGAGAAGAACTGCAGATGGCCATCCAGAGGATAGTAGACACGGAAGATTCGTATCTGATTCTTGTGACGATTGACAACTTCAAGAAAAAGCGATTGCCTAGCGTTTTAAGGAAAACAAATGTGTTGGATTTTGAGAAACACAAAAGGAAACAAGACTGGGAGGAGAAGTTGTTGAACGCTGTATTAGATGCGCAAGCTGTCACTGTTTAGATCAGGGTGGTTATATGCTCAATTACACACAAATTTCTAGCCCTGGCCTTAAAATCCTGGATTTCTACGCTTCCATAGTGATGACGTGTTGAACAGTGTGACGAACTATGAACTTGAACCTACAAAGCCCTTGTTCTTTTTTACTTAGGGCGAGTTCGATAAACCTTGTTCCCGGTGGAAAAGGAATACATACAATGATTCAAAGAAATCCCTTATAAGAGTTGTTTGGAGTTACTGGAGTACAAAATGGCTCTTAATTTTTACGTGTCAACGAAAGTTTGCAGAAATGGCTGTCAATTTACTTAAAAGAGAAACCTAACAGCTATTCCGCTAATTTTTACTCTGGAATATGGTCAATCGAAGGCAACCTAAGTTTTACAATTATCTATGTGAAGAACTGTAGAATAGCTATAGTGCGACAAAATAGGGATTGTATCACCCATTTCCAAGCTTAGGGATTATATATCGTCCTTTTCTGGAGCCACTAAAACCTTTGTCATACTTTAGTTTGAATAGTTGTATTATTATTCTTAATATTGTTATTATTATTATTCTTATTCTTATTCTTATTATTATTATTATTATTATTATTATTATTAATTTTTTATTAAATATTCAAAAATACAATTTCCACAGTTACAGAAAGGGAATAATGACTTAATACTAGCACATAAAATAAAGCGACAAAAACAACACTATTAAATCAATTACAAGTCAAGAGAGGAAACACAATTCACTCACACAGAACTTGTAACTGCAAAAGTAGCTTTCAGTCGTCTTGTGATATTATTGAACTTTGTGGATTAATTTTTTGCATTTCGTTAGCTGTTACAATAGTTTGTTGTTCTTCCTAGTAGTTTAAAGTTCAATGTTGTATACAGGTCCAGTCCTCGCGATAAAACCTGAAAGATTATTAGAGGTACACCTGTTTAGTATAGACTGGAGTAAAGACAAAATATTAAATTCTCCCAATAGTAACATGTGATTGATTAAAATGAGGTCATCTGTAGCAAAAAATTTTTCAAAGATCAAATTTGTCTCTTTTAGTATACTGATTTGGATCTATTATCCCTTAAGGACAAAAAGTGTTTTTCCAAAATTCAGAAGATACTGTTGACGAGCAAAGTAAATGTTCGAGGTATTTTATTTCCTCTTGAAAGAAAGTACAACGTGGAGAGTCAGTTAGGCCGAGCGGAAATAGGTTTTCATTGTTGTAAACAATAGAATTTAGTACTTTATATTGGAATTCCCTAAGTTTTGATTTTAATGTAGCATGAAAGGCTAAGGAATAAACCTTTTCCCAATTACCAATTGTATCTGAATACTTATCTTTTAACTTTTGTTTAGCGGTGGTGGGGTTTGCTTTTATCTTAGCAAGGAAAAATTGATAAATCTGTTTCGATGAGACATTAGAAATTGGAGTTAAATGGCCACTGTCGGCTGTCTTGATTATCGGAGTGCTCGGAATGGGAGCGGTTAATGTTTTATTAGTAGACGCTCAAACAAGATCACAGCATTCATCCGGGATGATAGCTGGCATTAAATCACACTTGGGACGATAAATTTTCCTCTCCAGATATTTTGAGGTGAACTTTTGGCCGAGATAAAATTAGATCAGTCCTTTACAAGTAAACCCGATTTTCTAAGGCGATTAAGGTCTTCCGCAAATAGAATTTCACCGACATGATCCGCTGGGTGCCGCTGAAATAGGCAAGTACACTACATTTTATTCTGGGTATTGTAAGTATTGCTTCCTTAATTGTCCCCACCAGAATGGACATAACTCTAGATTTGGATTTGGGTACTTCATATTAACCGCAGTATTCGCCACTTTCATATGACATATGCTTGACACAATTACTTGCGTTTAGGTGAGGATTAAGGCTGGAGGACACTGACTAATTGATGTCTGTTTTTAGAAGTAATTGCCTAGTGAAGTCTTAGTTATGTTAACTTTCTGAAAAAGAAAAACAACGTTAATTATGGAGTAACACAGTTGGCGTTCTCACGGATTTTGAGTTACATGTGATCCACTAGCGCTTGAAAGTTATTGTAATAGCAATGTCCGCACAATGCGCCTATCAATTCGACATTTTAACCCTCCCCCTCCACCCCGGGGGATTTAAACTTTGAAAATTGTCTTGTTCAAATTCCGGCCTCACAGGACCGAAAAGCTGTTGACATTTCCTATCCTAGCGTCGAATTGGACGATAAAACGCCGCCCCAAAAAACAAATGTCCCATTTTTTTTGTATACACTGTTTGGAAACTGGTTTATTCACTTTTAATCAAATTTTCTATTCATACCTTCCAAATAACTGCAAACGGTTTGTGGAGACTCTTTTTGGTGAGCGAATTGCTCACAACAAGTTCTCCTTGAACTTCACCAACGATCAGAGACCATGTGTATTCCCACACTCGTACCCAGTCGCTATTTACTTGTTTTGTAGGGTGAGAAGATTGGATACGAGGATGGATTGAGGCGCGCGGGGTGTCATGGGAAAAGGCGAAGGAAAAATAGCGACTGGCAGATTTCGTTTGACAGATCCGTGCAATTGTGCGTGGAAGCGTGCAGTGTTCTTTTTCAAAAAAACAGAGTAATTTTAGACATTTCTTGCAGTCAAAATTCACTGCGGATTTTGGTATTTAACGAGATAAAGCGTTCGTCTGATGAGTGATTTTTTTTATTGGCTTGTAATGTCGTGCTGCCGTAAACATTCGCGGGAAGACGATGTGGGTGATTTGAACAGTGCTTTCAGTGAATCAGATCGAAGGTTAGTATCACAGTCATATTTCGTCTTCCCGCGAATATTCCCGCGAAGAAGCCATTACGGCAGCACGACATTACAAGCCAACAAAAAAGAAATCACTCCTCAGACGAACGCCATATTGGATCGAAATCTGCCAGTCGCCATTTTTCCTTCGCCTCTTCCCATGACATTCCTCGCTACTAAATCCATTCTCGTATCCAATCTTCTCACCCCACAAAACACGTAAATAGCGACTGGGTACGATTCTCTTCCCATGACACCCCTCGCGCCTAAATCCATCCCCTTATCCAATCGGTTGAGAAAAGATAACATCGGCCTAAGGGAGGTGACGTCATGGGTTATTCTTCGGAGCAGCCACGAACCGAGATCCGATTATACCGGAAATTGACCTGCATTTACTCTCTTTCAGTAGTAATGGCGGACGACGTTGGGGAAATAAAGACTTCGAACGTTGGTTAGGATTCGTTATGGTAGAATACAGAGTTCTTTCTACTTTCGTTTCTCGGCGACCTCAAGGATTTTACATTTGATTTGTGGAAGAAACGTGGAACTATGAAAACAGTCAAGATTTGCTCAGGTAACATCGGCCTACGGGAGGTTAACATCGGCCTAAAGGAGGTTAACATCGGCCTACGGGAGGTTAACGTCGACCTAAGGGAGGTACGTTTTATAGCACCACGTTTGTATCGTATGTGTTATACAGGCACAATCGTACACATGGAAAGCTTATTTGCAAGCATTAAAACTTACAATCTTGCAGGAGCTTTTCTAATCATTGACCTGAGTGTGATTTCATTAATTTTATTACCAACTCATAACGTCCACCTGCAGGAGGTTAACATCTACCTAAGGGAGGTAGAGTGGCTTACAGTGTATATTTTATAACTTATGTATCATAAAAGTCAATTCATAGGCATAGAGGCTTACTCTCTAGCAGGGAAACTCATCATAAGGAGCTTTTCTATCATTGACTTGAATTTCATATTAAATATTTTCATTTTTACCAACTCATAACATCCGCCTATAGGAGTTAAAGATCTACCTAAGGGAGGTTATGGTATTATAATAAGGAAGGATGGACTTGAAGAAAGCTTACGAATCTTAAGGGGCTCTTGCGTTTCGTGTACATGCCGTTTTAGAATAAATTTATTTATAAAGAATTATTATTATTATTATTATTATTATTATTATTATTATTTGAAAAGCCTTTTAATCTCACTAGAATGAGATTAATGAGAGTTTTCTCATTTTTTTATTTACACTCATAACATGGAATACAGTGAAATGCAATATTGTTCTCTTGTTGTTGTTGTCATTTTTTTCTTGGTTGACCCCATCAACCTGTAATTTTCACATTAAATTTTGCTAGAAGTGACTGTTTATGACTGTAGAAATGATAGATCATTTTTAAAAAATATAACCCTTAATATGTCAGAATTTATTTTAATTTAATTTGTGATCTGACTTACAAGAGGTTTGACTGTTTGACTGCTTCATTTTTTATTTGCCATTAACCAAAAAATACAACATAAATACATTAAAGATGATACACAATATTCCTACTAAACTATTTACAAGATGAAATGTGTTAAAGGCTAGGAAGCCTATATAGAAGCCTGGGGCTTATTAACTATAGGCGTCCTGGAACTATAGGGTAAACCATAGAAGTTAATGGTACTGAATGAAAATTCCAATTAATTTTTTTTTAAAAGGAGGAAAAAAAAAAAAAAAAAAAGGTGTGTAGCTCAACAAAGAGTCACGACTAAGCGAGTTGAAAAGCGTAGGACCTTGAAACCGAATTGAGAATTTTCGAAGATTAGTTCGACAATAAGGTATATAGAAAAGGTTGGAATTTCTTGTATTATAAGAATGTATCTGGCTTGCAAGAGTAAACATATCGCGAAAATAATTTGGAAGTAAGCTTCTTTTAAAAAGATACATAAATTTACCTATTTGGTATAAATAAATGTCAGAGAATTTTAAAATCTCCTGTTCTTTAAAAAGAACACCAGTATGAGCATCAAAAGAAACTTTAGATATTATTCTGATTATCTTCTTTTGCAGAACAATAATCCGATTTAAATTAGACTGATATGTCGATCCCCACACAGAAACACAATAAATTAAGTAATGGTAAACTAGACTATAGACAATAGTACAAGGAGCGTAAGGAGGTTTTGGGAAGGCAAAAACTAGACTTATAAATAATACCTATTTATTTTGATATTTTTCTAGAAACACTAAGAATGTGAGGCTTCCATGACAAATGCTCATCGAGGATAACACCTAAAAATACTGTCCCTTTCACACGTTCAATTGCATTGTTGTCAATTTGAATAGATATATCAAGTGTTTTCCTCCTTTGGGGTGGTTTAGAAACCATGAAATTTGATTTTTTAAAGTTAATGGACAGCTTGTTTGCTCGACACCATTGAGTTAATTTAAGCATTTCAGAATTCAAGATTCCAGGAAGCAAGTTAAAATCTTTGTGGGAGAAAAATATGTTTGTATCATCTGCAAAAAGAATAAAATCCACGACCTTTGACACGTTACACAGATCATTTATATAGAGTAGAAAGAGTAGGGGACCTAGTATAGAACCCTGAGGCACCCCGCACTTAATTTCGCAAGACTCCAAACTGACGCCATTAAATTCCACATATTGTTGTCTATTGCTTAGATAGCTTTCGAACCCTCTAAGTGAAGTGCCGCGAACACTATAATGCTCTAATTTTGAAATCAAAATGTTATGATCAACGGTGTCAAAGGCCTTGGACAAGTCTATAAAAATACCAACTGTGCATTCCTTATTGTCAATGGCGGAAGAGATTTTGTCATATAAACAAGTAAGAGCATAAGCGCTAGCCGTGGAGTGATGCTTGCGAAAACCATACTGATTGTCAGAGAGAATGTTATGATTATTAAGAAACCTTAAAAGACGATTGTACATTACTCTCTCATTGCTTACTACAGTACATTAACAATATTGGTTTTATTTTATTTCTTTTCAGAATGCAATACTTAAACTGCACAGACCGCTGAAGAAGCAGCTACTTCAAAGACACCTATGACTCATTAATTCCACAAAAGACATTGTGTACTCAATTTATACGCATAGAAGCTTACTCTTCAGCAAGGAAACTTGGGATCATAAGGAGCTTTTTTATCATTGACTTGAATTTCATTTTATTTTTACCAAGTGATAACAATTCCACCTACGTATACAGGAGGTAAACATCTACCTGAGGGAGGTCATGATGTTTATAGCACCATGCAAGTATGTATAATAGGGAAGAATTGACTTGAAGAAAGCTTATGAATTTTAAGGGGCTTTTGCACTTCATGCACAAGGCCCTCAAATTTGGAATGACAACCCTCTTGATTTAGGTAATTCGCTTACTATCTCAAATTGTAGACAAAAACTTAAAGATTACTTCCAATCAAATTGTGAATTCATGTCCTTTTGAACCTCGTATACACGGCTTAGCTTAATTTAATATTTTATTTGTTATTTATTTAATTTTTTTTCATTTAAGTTATTATTATTATTATCACTATTATTATCACCACTATTATTAACATTAATATTTATCTATTTATTTATTTATTTATTTATTTATTTGTAAACTGTAAAGTAATTGCACCATTTTGACCAATCTCCTGTATGAATTGTGCCATATAAGCCCCCGGCTTCGGCATCTCAATATCGATTTACAGGTATTACTTATTACCATGCACTCTCTAGTACTATCATTATGAATAAAGAGCATTATATATTATATTGTCTCAGTTTTTCAATAATTATTGTATTCAAACAGAAGAAAAAAAAAGAGAAAAGTCCAAATTCTCCAATGCCAAAGGTACAATGTAAATTCAGTTCAATATCTCTACCCCAGCCAAATTCAATTCCCTTCTTCCCAGGCATGGTACATGGTCAAATGCCATGTGGGAGGGGGGGGGGGGGGGGGCAAGGCATTTATTTTCTGTTCAAATTTGACTTGTTCTCCAACTCATGACAAAGTTCCACCAGTATTTAGAAGCATAGAGCTTACTTGATAACAAATGACACGTCATGAGCTTAAAACATGAAAATGAAAACATTTAGGGGTGGTCATTTGGATCTTTTGAAAAGCACACTCAAAGGTTCATGGCATGGCTCGATTTCATTTTGACCTTTACTTGAGATACAGATTTGTTGACTTACAAAATAATAGCTCTTTATGTCATATCTTTTTGACTCAATAGCCATAAAGGTTAGCAACCATAACTGTAATTGAATATGGATATTTGAAAGATACATTTCAATATCAGGTGAAAGATTAAGTAGAAGAAAGACCCTCAGTTATTTTTTTGGGATTTCTTTTCACAACTGCTTAAGGACGGTGCCTACTAATAGCGAAGTATTTTTGCACGATTTATCACTATGCGGGAAAAGCAGATCTTGGTAGCAGGTATTGAAAGCCAAATTTAAGGAAATTGGGGGTAACCACGCATTTTTTAGAGATAACCAAGCAACAATTTTTTATTATTTTAAAAAGCAGCAAAATACAAAGCAATGTATGGCACTTTTTTCCAAATTGAAGCTTTATTATCTCTGAAAAATGCATGATTTCCCCCCAATTTTCTTTTTGGATACCAAAATCACTTGCTAAGTTCTGCTTTCTCCGCATAGTTTTAAAGTGCGCAAAAATATCCCTGTAATAGTGGGCACCACCCATAGGAAACGCGAGTATCTCCAGATGCACAGAACGTATGCGCAGTAACAATAGTAGGCACCATCCTACAATAGAAACAATAGAAAGGACTGAGAATCTTTCTTCCAATTAAACATTACTTAAAAATGTTGGTCATTTTGTATCTTTGCACTCTAAGTGGTACATATATACCAATCTACACAATTTCCTGCCAGAGAGGAACAAAATTATGACCATTTGCATCCAATCCATCATTATATGGGAGATCCTCCGTCAATTAACCCTACAAACTTGAATATCAAATTTTACATAATTTTGCCACATGACAAGAGGTCAAGCTTGACAACAACAGTTCAACAACATCTGTTGTACACAAAGTCTTTTGAGGAATTGATGAGTCATAGGTGTCTTTGAAGTAGCAGTTTCTTCAGCGGTCTGCACAGTTTAAGTATTGCATCCTGAAAAGAAATAAAATAAAACCAATATTGTTAATGTACTGTAATAAGCAGTCAAACAGTCAAACCTCTTGTAAGTGATCACAAATTAAATTAAAATAAATTCTGACATATTAAGGGTTATATATTTTTTAAAAAATGATCCATCATTTCAACAGTCATAAACAGTCACTTCTAGCAAAATCTAATGTGGAAATTACTGGTTGATGGGGTCAACCAAGAAAAAACGACAACAACAACAAGAAAACAATTGCCTTTAATCATCATAACAGCTATTATGCTATTTTAATGCACCTGCATTTTTTCTATTTAAACCCATAACACCTCTCACAGAAAATCTTTATGGCTGTAAAATTGTTTCATTAGATGAATATAAATGGCCCAGCATAGGTCAGTGTGTTGCCCAAAAATAATATTGATAATAATATATTTTAGTATATACCACACAAGTGAATAGTGCTTGTAGCGCGCGCTGATTGGCTAGCTCGGAGGTGATTAGCCAAGTACTATTCACCTCCGAGCAACCTAAGAGAAACAAGATGGCTTCCTGTTTCGCCACGGTCACTTAAGAGGAAAATATTTCTTTAAAAAAGACGGCTATTACAAAAAATACAAAAAATAAAATGGCAACAAATTTTGGTTTGACGACATTACATGGTAAGTTATTAAATCTTTCAAACCTCATATTCCTAGGCGAAAAATAAAAATACCATCCATTTTTTACGAAACTGTCAAGCACTATAATTACAATGTAAACAAAGAAACATCTAATGTTTTGCAGTGTGGTTTCAACAATAGGACAAATTTCACACAACAATCGAAAAAAAAATACACGTGAGCAACTAAGCAAGTGCCTCCAGAAGTTTTAGTTGTCTGCAAGAAAGCGAGTGAAAGTGACGGATTTTTACCTCGCCGCTTCGCGGTTCGGTAAATATCCATCACTATTCACCTCCACTTTGGTGAATAATTGTTAAATATTCCATGTTATGGGTGTAAATAAAAAAATGAGAAAACTCTCATTAATCTCATTCTAGTGAGATTAAAAGGCTTTTCAAATAATAATAATAATAATAATAATAATAATAATAATAATAATAATAATAATAATAATAATAATTAATAATAATAATAATTCTTTATAAATAAATTTATTCTAAAACGGCATGTACACGAAATGCAAAAGCCCCTTAAGATTCGTAAGCTTTCTTCAAGTCCATCCTTCCTTATTATAATACCATAACCTCCCTTAGGTAGATCTTTAACTCCTATAGGCGGATGTTATGAGTTGGTAAAAATGAAAATATTTAATATGAAATTCAAGTCAATGATAGAAAAGCTCCTTATGATGAGTTTCCCTGCTAAAGAGTAAGCTTCTATGCCTATGAATTGACTTTTATGATACATAAGTTATAAAATATACACTGTAAGCCACTCTACCTCCCTTAGGTAGATGTTAACCTCCTGCAGGTGGATGTTATGAGTTGGTAATAAAATTAATGAAATCACACTCAGGTCAATGATTAGAAAAGCTCCTGCAAGATTGTAAGTTTTAATGCTTGCAAATAAGCTTTCCATGTGTACGATTGTGCCAGTATAACACATACGATACAAACGTGGTGCTATAAAACGTACCTCCCTTAGGTCGATGTTAACCTCCCGTAGGCCGATGTTACCTGAGCAAATCTTGACTGTTTTCATAGTTCCACGTTTCTTCCACAAATCGAATGTAAAATCCTTGAGGTCGCCGAGAAACGAAAGTAGCAAGAACTCTGTATTCTACCATAACGAATCCTAACAAACGTTCGAAGTCTTTATTTCCCCGACGTCGTCCGCCATTACTACTGAAAGAGAGTGAATGCAGGTCAATTTCCGGTATAATCGGATCTCGGTTCGTGGCTGCTCCGAAGAATAACCCATGACGTCACCTCCCTTAGGCCGATGTTATCTTTTCTCAACCTATCCAATCTTCCCACGCCACAAAACACGTAAATAGCGACTGGGTACGAGTCTGGTGTATTCCCACGGACAAAAAAAAAAAGCAAAAAACAAAAAGAGAAAGAGAGTTCTTTTTAAAATTTCCCACTCCACCGAGGTAATGTTTAAGTGTCCCCCATAGCAGAACTTTCGCTTAAAATGCCTTCCTACTTTGGTACGGAAAATGATCAAATGTGCGGGATATGCCCATGGGGATTGTTGAAGGTTTGGTTTGATCAGCGGATTTTATGACGTCATATGGTTGCCGCTATTGTAAAGTAAGCAGACGTTCTTTTGTGTGAAACAATAAAGCAACCGTACTACGTCATAAATTCCAAGATAACTGCGCCCAGGAAATTTAAAAGGAAAAGAGGTGATAATCAAATCCTGTTTTGTCCGACACAAAAATTATATTTCCATGTTTTCTAACGAAATTTAAAATTAGATTGTATTTTTAACAATTTAAAGTTAATGTTTTCAACAGTGGAGGTTCCTTTAAGAATATCCAAAAAGTATCAGAAAATCATGTTTTAGTTTCAAAATCCGGATTTTAGTTTAATCTATTGAATTTTTCCTCCGGTTGGATTCAAGGAATTGAAAATCCTTTTTCAGGATTTGTATAAAAATAACACAAAATCCGATGCTGGTTTCAAAATCCGAATTTTGTTGAATCCATCGAATATTTCTTTCTCAGAATGGATTCAACTAAAATCCAGATTTTTGGTTTTTGGAACGCATCTATAACCCGAGTTTGCCCGATTCGGACGAACAGCTATAAAGTCGAAACTAAATGCTGTTTGCCTCAATTTGAATTTGCAACTTTTTTGCCATGATTTGAAGCCACCATCCATAATTATCTTGAATGGTCATGGAATCTTTCCTTCACCTTTTCTGTGAGCTAGATTTTGTCCATTCACGCTACCTTTTCCTCCCTACAACCCTCTTTGTTTTTTTTTTATTTTTATCTGAACAGCCTTTTTATTATATACTTGTAGCTTTGTAATGATTTCTAATTATAAAGACCTAACTCCTGCCATAATAGCAGCTCATTCATATGTATAGCATATATAAAAATTCGATTGATATATAATATTTTGGAAATGGTGACGATTTCATGATTAAATCAGCGCAAGTCGGAGCTAATCAAATAAACTTGTAAACAGCAATTATTTTAACGAGGTGTAAAAATAAGAAATAAAAGGGTGCTCCGTTAAAAACAAGAAATCAATGTAATATAACATTTGTAAGGAACTTAATGATAATTAAACAAACCAATTTACGCTCAAGGTTTGCAGATTTTCCTTGGTTAATTCTATCCTAGGTACCGGAGTAATACGAGAACTTGTCATAATTACAATAGATATTTCACAATTGCTGCTTCTTTCGTTTTCTGTTTCTATAACGACCTCTCCTAGTGTGCAGTATCGCTGTATATCTTTTTGGATTGTGTAGTATTTTGTCGATCCACAGGGCGAATCAAAATGTAAACAACGAGTGAAAATATACAGCGATACTACATACCAAAACATCTAATAAGAGTCGTATATCAAGACCTTTGAACTGGGAATTTGGTCCCTAGGGATTGGATAATGAGGATATAAAGGGAACACGTTCCACAGCGAAGGACGGTTACCTTCCCACCCACCCTCCGGAGAGTCGTGTTTGAAATTGACCCCAATCATCAATTTCGCCTGGCTTGGGCTTGTTCCCAGGCCAAAACGGCTCTCCATTCATGAATACCTAACTTTCATAACAATGTCAAGGGGAGAATATTATACTGATCTCATTGCCTTAACGTTTCAGAAATTCGGATTTACTGGTAAAGGAAATTTGTAGTTTTCTTCAGCAAAATGTTGGCTCAAAATTTCGTAACACTAGAACAACTAATTCTTTTCCGTTTTGTAAAGGACAAATATATCGTCAACCCTAAAGAAACCATAGGGATCTTACTTTTTTGCACGTTCAAAGTTATTTAAAGGTATTGGATGATCAAAGTTTCGTAAATTAAGCAGTCAAAAGAATTTATTGCTGCCAAAAAATACAAACTTTGACTCGCTTGTAGAGGAATGGAACGATATAAAGTGCAATAATAATCAATCAACCTTTATTTGCCTCGTGGACATTAGAATTTTATACAAGATGCTCTGTTAGTTGTTTCATAGCAGAGAATAGTGGGGGAGTAAGATCCGTGTTACAATGCCGATATGTACATGTTTATCACACTGAAAAATAGTATCTCACCTGCGCTCTATATTGATAATAAAACAACTTGGGAGTGAAGTTTCCACCCCCGGGGGGAGTATGCAACAGATGCTTGGGTAGGGAGGTGCGGCGCAGGCGTTCAAACCCTGACCGTGTTTCAGACACAATTCTCTGATTTTCCTATCCCGTTTAAGACAGAATTCAAAATTTTCAAACCCTATCTAAGACATTTATTCCAAAATCATATCCTATTTAAGACTAGAATGAGAATAACTAGTTTCTTCCATTGGCGGTCCTTTGCAGATTACTTTTACTTCATTGAAATATGCTTCGTTCTTCAAAACACCAATGAACAGACATCTGAACTTATCCTGTTTAAGCCATTAGGCCATGTATATGTAGCGATACAATGTTTAATACAGAAAGTGATGAAATAAATACCCCGTTCAAGACAAAACACCCTTAAAAACCATACCCTGTCGGGCCGCACGTCCCCGTTAACGTCAGACTGAGGGAGCGAAGATTTCCTATTATCTGTTATTATCGACTGGGAAATTTCATGCTCTAGTTGTTATCTTTTTAATTAATAACTTTGGCGAGCTCGACAGGCTTGCGTTACCAAAACTCACTGCAATGTATTTAGGGGCACCCAACGGATCTTTTCGGGAAATTATCTTTTCGGAAGGTCCTCAATCCCCTACAATTTTCTTAAGGGAATTTTCACCTCGAATGTTCGTGATACGGGATATTTACGGCCTAATGTTTTCGAATTCATAAAAATGTCGTTTTGGACACCGAAAAAAAGGTCAGCTAAGATTTTCGGAACGAAATAAGACCTAAGGTTTTCGGAAAATGGACAAAAATGCTCTAATAATTTCAAAAAGACTCAAGTTCCCCTAGAATGACGGAACAGATAAAAATATTATAGCGCGGCTTGAATTGAACCTACAGAGCTTTAAAAGCACTCCAGGTAGCCTAAAATTGCGTTTCAGAGGATCTGAGAGAAAACTGTCGTTGGGTGCCCATGTGTATTGAACGGGGAACCCTAGCGCTTTTCAGGGTAGTAACCAAGGAAATGTATTTAGATAACGAATTGATACCATTTAGAGTCATTTATTGTACCCGAATTTTTGATCCCCGACCTAACGTGGTGAGGGAAGGAAGTTGACCACGCTTTACGAAATATAAAACTTTTCACGGAAATAAGCGACGATGAATAAGCAAGAGAGGACATGAGGGAATTGAAAGGTTCTGGGACCAGGAATGGTAAGCCGCTGTTACGCAAGAGAATGAATTCCAGTAGTTATAGACAACTGAATTCAAATTATGATTGTGTGCATCCAACACTTAATCCTTATTTCATGGCTGTGCACCAAAGAAGGTTCACGAGAATATCATTGTTTTGATTTCTGTTGAGAGAATTCGCACTGTTTTATTCCCAGTATGCCTGTGTTAGTAACTGATAAAATACATCTTTCTGACAGGAAATTAAAGTTGTTGTCAAAAAGATGTTTAGGCAAGTAGTTATCTCAGTGATGGATAAGGCTAACACAGGCATTTGTAAAGTGATTGCACTCATGCTCCTCCAAAAGAAATTTTAGTGCTCAAAGAAATCCCGGCATTGAGCGAAATAACTTTTAAATAAATGAACAATGGTATAACTACTACTTTAACAAGTTGTTAATCTGTCGTTGACCGTACAACTCCTCTTTCCGTATATCATTATTGCATTATTAGTTAGTAATTTAGATATCTAATTTTAATGTAAGTATGTAATGTTAATTAACCCATCACTCTCTGAGATAAATAACCGCAGGTAGCTGACGATGGCGTTTGAACATGCCGAAACATGTTTTGCAAACTAGGACATGTTGCTCTCTGTTTACAAATTTAGGGGCACAAATTTCCAAGATGGGTGCCTCGCGATTTGTTAATGTTCCCGACGAAGAAATAAATATCTGGAAAGAAAATGCAATTCAAAAAAACACCAAACATGCAACTAAGTTCGGGTTAACACTTTTAAAAGGTAAGATGTGAAAGATTTGTTAATTATAATAAACAAACCCAGTAAATTCCGGTGGAAATGTTCCCTATGTTGATACCAGTAATGAAAACAAATAAAAAAATGGCGGAACATTTTCTTCAATTTACAGAATGGTTTCAACGCCAAACACAATTTACGACGGACTTTGAAAGCATGGAAGTTAACGAGATGAACAAATGCCTCTCGTAGTTTTACGTCTCCGTGAGGAGGAAAAACGGCAGTTTTTACAAGAAAACTAGTTTGTTGTTCATCAAAGCGACTCTCGACCGAACAACTTTATTGTCAGCACTCGTTTCGGTCTTGGTAACCGTGCGTCCTATTGAAATCCCAGGTGAGGTGGCTAAGTACGCGAGTGTTAGCTCATAATCCCCCCTGGACAGGAACCAAACTCGATCAATCGTGCGAAGCTCGTAAGAAGATACTATGCCCATCTCCATATAAGGAAGCAAAGGGTGCCTGCTCCTGGGGGTCTAAAAAGGCGCTAGAAATCTGGTAACGAAGAGGTGTCGGACAAAGTTTGGGAGCGAGAAAACTGGAACCAAGAAACAAAAAGCAAGAGTTGCTACGAGTTCAAAATATGTGGTTTGTTTTCACCGGAATATTTCGTATCCGGCGATATTCCGCGCGATTTCGCAGGATAATTGTTAAATATTTACAGGCGTAACCGGGAAGGAGGAGCAGGGGAATCGAGAATAATTGAGATAAAAAAGAGGGACTGGATAGAGGGGAAAGGGAACGCCTCTAACTTAGCCGAGCAGCACTGAACGAACTTCAGTTGTAAAACTTTTATTATCCTACGCGTTTCGTGAGATTTTCGGGACTCATCTGGAGGTGGTTTACAAGTGCTAGTTACATGCTTGTGTGTACAGTCAACTGCCTTTATTGCTGACACCTCGGGACTGCGAGTCAGTGGCTTATAGCGAGAGTCCGTAAAAACAGTAATTTATTTCAGTCAAACGTCTGTAATTTATTTTTTCCGGGGATTTAGCTGCTGTCCGTGTTATCAGGGTGTCCGGAATAGCGAGGTGTCCGCAAAGCGGGAGTTTACCATACAACACATTTTTGAATTGACGTAAAGGAAACAAGTTTTGCATGCGTTTGCAAGGAGTGACTGAGGCCTGTAGTATGTGTGTGACATATCTGTAACATTACATATGCCTGACGTATTAATTTGGGGATTTAGAACGAAATCTGTGATCCCCCTATGGCAGCCCTGATTGTGCTACAACATTCGGCCGAAATCAGACCCCGACTTTCCTCCCTCGATGTCGGCGAAAATAAGTTACCGATATTGTTTTTTTTTTTTTTTTTTTTTTTTTTTCAAATTTCAAATAGAAGAAAGATCCTCGCAGTTAGTACCAACTTAAGCAGTTTTGAAAAGAAAGGCTGTAAAAAAAAAATCAGGCTTGAACGGGATTCGAACTTATGACCTCTTAGATGCCGGTGCAGTGCTCTACCAACTGAGCTATCAAGCCAAATATCTGAACTAATCTATTACTATAGATTATCCTTGAACGTTTTCTAAGGAAAAGGAATTATTATAAGCAGCAAAACTGAATGAAGATACAATACACTCTAGTTAAATGTACCCTAAACCAGCGAACCTGAACTGGACTAACACGTTTTGTGTAATGCAAGAAAAGACAAAGAATACACGACTGCTTCAAAATAAATTCAATGTTTTAGAATACAGCAATGATTTTTTTTTACCTGTCACGTCTCGACAATCATGGTTCGAGCTATCGAGGGTAAAACTATATAGGAAATGAAAGGAGGGAAACGAAAACTGCTTCCAGTTAGCGGGAGGGAGTGGAGTTATCGAGGGTTCAAGTTACCGAGGCGAAAGTTACAGTAAATGTATGATGGAAATCTAGGGGAAAACAATTTTGGTTCGAGCTAGCGCGAGGTTCGAGCTACGGAGGGTTCCAGTTATCGCGCGTCGACTGTAAGATCGTATGCAATAACATATATCAGTCCCAGCAGAATTTCCTACACAATGATTGCAGTTTACTAGTGAAACGCTTCAATGTAGTCGAGTTTGTAACGGCAACTTTTTCGTCGATTCATGTGCCTTCTTTATCGTTAAATTCGAGAGTGTTTCAGACAAGCAATTAAACTTGAAAATAAAATATATCACGTAAATAAAGTGATGATAGTTTGAAAAATTTATTAGTCGTCGCCATAACTCGTTTTGGAGACTTAAGAGCGGACAAAAAATTACTGAGCAACACTGATTAACAAAAATTTATAAAACAGCAAGTTTTAACAAACGACTTTCAAAAAAATTGGCTTGTCATATGTAGGTCGTTATTCACTTTCACATCGTGTGTTGTTAGAACAATGTTACAAGTTCTCCTCCTTTGCACGGTAGCTACCATGTATTTCTACTTCCGTTATCATTACATCTTCTCCGCCTTTGTACGGCAGGAAAGGCAGATACTTGGCTGCTTTGCAATTACTGAGGCGCTGAAAGCCAAAAGGCAAATCATAGACTTCAATTGAAGCTGTTTGGAACTGATCATCGTAATCATCTGACGTATGTTGCCGCCATGCCTTTAGCCCGCGTTCCTCAGTGGTACCAGGAATGGTGTTGTCCAGAATCAGTGCCACAATACTTCCTACCGCCATGTTTGTTGACAAAAGGACTGTCACGATCTGGTCGATTTCTGGAACACCTATGGAAAGTGAAGACATCGTTTTTGTGCATTCTCGATTATAGGTCTGCAAAAGAAGATATACTTAGGCGAAGGGTATGGCCATGAAATCGTCATCAAAAAGGAACATTTGGTATATGTACGTTATAGAGTGTTTTCACATGACGTCACGGCGGCCATGTTGGTGTCCCAAAACAAAGAAAAGGCCGCCATGTTGGTGTCCCAAACTAAACCTCTGGGAATTGAACTCTATATTTATGCAAATACTTTCTTTTGTTCCAGTAAACCAATATGGCCGATAGTCACGAATGAAAACGCTCTATAGGCGAACATAAATAAAATAATTTGTTCTTGGAAAAAGAATACGTCGCTCTCACAAGAAAGCCTTGACGGATCGTTTGCTTTAGCTCAGTTTGCTCGCAAACTTGGGCCCTCGTGTATAATGTAGAATGATAACAATTATCGCTTGAGCGTTTTCCTTGTATACAAAGTCCATAAAAATCGTTTGGGAGAATGACAAATAAAATAATAGCAGAAGAGAAATGAACACCTGTCTGAATTGCGTTTGGATGATTATTCATGTAGGACGGCAGAGCTAATCCAAACACAATGGAAAATCCAACAATGAACAAGTTTCTTGAGGAATTCATGTCAGCAAACTGCAGATTAGAGATTCCAACAGCGGCAATCATTCCGAACATGACCATTAAAACTCCACCAACGATAGGATCCGGAATGCTGACAAACAACGCGCCAAATTTACCAACAACACCAACGACCATCATAACCAGAGCACCCCACTGGATCACACGAAGGCTTCCAACCTAAGGAGAGAGCCAACAGTTCATAAACAGCCACAAGTTATGTATATATTTTGTGGTTTAAAATGCGTTGGGTTCAAAATCATATAAATCTGGTAAAATTGTTTGTTAACTAGTTCGAAATTCTTTGACTAAGGTTAAAATAGATAACACTAACGACGACAATGACTCTGTGACATTATAAATTTCTAAATTGACTATTTACCCGTTGTCTTACCAGCGATTAAGTTTGATAAGATATAATTAGTCAAGGGATATAAATATGAAGCAGTCAATTTGGGGTCTTTGGAAGATGTGGTGGTGTAGTCAATTAGCGCGTCGTACTTTCGATTGGGCGGTTGTTATTTCGAGGCTTAACTGGTCTCTTCATTCTTCAACATTGTCCCAGTTGTAACAGGGTACCAAATGGGTACCGGTGATATACTGCTGGTGGGTAACCCAATGATAGACTAGCATACCATCCAGGGGGGAGTAGCAATACCCCCATTGTTTCATGCTTTAGAATCCAGGTTAAGCGCTGGCCGTGTACTTAGGCTCGTAGGACAATGTAGTGCGACTAACCAATTCTCAATCATCAACTTGATTTGCAAACAGTCGTAAGCAATGAATATGGCCTATATCTTTTATTAATTGGCCATGGTGAATCGATTAAGTTATGATCATCCCGTTGAGTGTAGTTGTGAGAAAGACTTTTGGGGCATTTTGACCATCGCTTCAATAACCTGAGCTGAAGTCATCATTACAGTCAAGCCTTCAGTTAATGCTACTAATTCAGTTGTAAAATAATCCTGCTCAGGACTACACTCACCTGGGCGAGCATTCTCTAGGGTTCCATAATATGACTTCCAGTTTGGAATCACTTCGAGTTTTGGGATCATTTTGATATCTTTTATAGAGGGAGTCTTGCATCAAGTAATTTGGGTTGTGGATCTTTGTCAGTAGCCGTCCTAATCAAAGCGTTTCCTACTCATCCTGTCGTAGGTTGCTATAAACTTTTAAGCCAAAAGTGGATTCAGATTCAGATTTTACGAACTGTTGGGTTTATAGAGGTTACGAAAATGTCTGTAGAAGAGTGGAGGACTAGATACTGGTGCAAAACTGTGGTAGCAACAAAACCAAATTCGCATTTACCTTAATTATACCGATGGCTCCAATGTTTTGGCTGTAAGAAGTTGTTCCATTTCCAGTACCAAACGCTCCCGCCAGGAGACAGCCAATTCCCTCCATTCCAATTCCACGATTAATTGCGTGTTTTGGAGGTGGAGGGGCTCCTGACAATCTTGCGCAGGCGTAGTAATCTCCCACCGATTCAATAATGGAGGAAAACACACCCGCAAGTATCCCAAACACCCCTGCAGCACTGACAGTAGGCATTCCCCACTGACCTTTACAGTAATTAAAATTGGGAAACATCAAAGAGTTAAGCCATTTAGTGCAGCTGAATCAAAAATAATAATAATAAAAAAACGGTTCTTGTTTTATCACCATTGCTAACCTGGGTAAGGAAATCTAAACCATTTGGCTTCTTTTATCACTGCAATTCTGGCGTCTGTTCTTGCCCTGTACTGCGGAACGCTGGGATCTGAGGGAAAGCCGCCTGCTGCAGTGATGATAGCACAAATTACCCATGACATCAAGATCGCTAGGATCACCTGAGGAACACAAAGCATAGAAATGGATTTGTAGTAAGGAAACTGTATCTATTGAGGCATACAGTTAGGAAACGGGATACCCATATATGAAAGGTTGTATAAAAGGGAATAAAGCTTGTTGGACTTCAGATTGTGTGAGCTTGATAATGGCTCATGAATTGGTGGAATTTGTTGATAAAATTAGGTCAGCTAATTCAAGGGTTCGAATATGTATTTGGAGAAAAGCTCAAAGAGATCGGCTGATGGATGAACAAGATGCATCATTGGGTTAACTTAACACAACACAGCATAACAAATCGCAACGCAATACGATACCTTAGAGCGAGAGAAAGATTTGAGGAACAAGAACCAAGAGAGGATCAAGGGCTACTTGATTAACTACTGTAAAATTTTGGAAAACCAAAGGAAACCTTGTTATCTTCTATAGCTGGTTCTAAGAAAACTACATACTCAGGCCATTGAAGTTGTCAACAACTC
>NW_028145619.1:4050000-4095000 GCF_977016875.1 Pavona decussata
GCAACAAAATGTCCATATTTTGTGCTGGAGGTGGGAAGCTTATTGTTAAGAAAGGCTTGCAGCCTCACCTCTCTCATGCGTGGTTGCCAGATTTCATCATTGTTGATAAGTGAGCTTTCAGTCGAATTGCTTGCATCTTGTAAGAAAAAGTGTCATCGGTCAGTATTAACATATCAAAAATGCAATAAAAGCGATATAAATGTACAAAAATAAGTGAGGTTACCAAGGTATGAATTGTCATAAACGTTTAGCTATGTTATTTTTGTACCCGGTACTCAGGTAGGAAATATATCTGCTCCAACAATGCGAAGTGTCTGGAAATTTCAAAGACACACATGGAAAGCTTATGGTTGCTGACTAGAAACCTTGGTAATTTGACTGGAGAAAGTTACAATGACCTTGACTGCAAATAATTGTTGAAACTATGCGAATAACTTTATCGATGGAATATTTTCAGAAACGTATAATTTTGGTGATCAAACATTGGTGTAATCGTCCCATAGGACGTTTTGAATACCCCAAGAGAGTCAAACTAACCTTCAGCCTTTGGGCATTTCCATTGTGGCAAAGACAAAATGGCCAATGTCGGGGTAATATAAGAGAACGATCCTCCTTGAACAATGGGAAGCCTGCAAGTTTTAAATGAATAAAAAAGGGCCTTGGAAGCAATTTTGTAGTCAGTATTAAGAAGGGAGATTGGAAGTAAATTGTTGAGTCTACCACAGGGTTGCCTTTCTTTGGGAGTAGCGTAATGATGCCTCTCTTTTGACTGACCGATAATGCAACTTTTACGAAGGCGTAATTAATGCTTACTACAACATCATCAGCGATGTCCTTCATCCTCGTTCCCGGGGCCTACGATCTTCTGGTCAGCGGTTGGATCGTAGGCCTTGGTAACAGCCGTTACCAGATGTCGTGAATTTCACGACATCCGGTAGCGCACGCTTAGTGTGATAAATTACCATTGCGCTTGCTCAGTATTATCATTGCTCAGTACTGCTCAGTATAGGCCATTTTCATGATGGCGTCATTTGACTACAACTACCAGAATTCATTTTGTTTTCCTTTTCAAATTCAAGTTTTGTAATCCCAGTGGAGAGCAAAGAACAATAGCTCTAATTAGCATGAGAAAACAAAAAACTGAAGGATTCTGGTAGTTGTAGTCAAATGACGCCATAGTGAAAATGTCCTATTAGGAAGTAAAGACAAATGCGCAGAAGCGTAGCATTTTTCACCTTATAGCGCATCAGGTTTTCGACAGCCAATAAAAAAAAGATATTTTTGGATGGACCCAGAGCCACTCGTTCAACAATTAAAAAAAAACGTTGGGGCTCTGGGGACGAAAATGCGATGTCCTTCCAAAACAATTTATAGAATTCTGGAGTGAAGCCATCTGAACCCGGGGATTTACGATTTTCCATATCAGCGAGGGCCTTGCGGCATTCTGAATTTTGAATAAGTTTGCCTGTTCCTTGAGGATAGAATCTGCGTCATCTACTTCCTGGCTGTTAAAGGTTTCAAACAAATATATGTCTACTCTATGCTGGATAGCACTTTATGCCGTTGTGAAAAATACTCTGGCCTGGTGTGAGCTGAAGTGGCCCAAGACCGCCGCCATCTGTCCACTAGAATCCAATCGTCGCTCCTTCGTTGTTGACTTCCGTTTTGGTATGCTTCTCTGTTCACACTACTCAAGAAAGGGTCACGAAAACCTATTCGATATGTGACGATTCACTTTCAAGACCGAAGCAGCGCAGTATCTGGCATCAAAATCTATCCGAAATCGGCGTTTTGTATGTGAACGAAAGCTGTATCCGATATGTTTTTGGTGCCGGCACAAGAGCTTTCTGGTATAGTGTAGACAGCCTGAGCTACAGGAAGACTCGTGATAGCCGATACCAACTACCTGCCCAAACAACCAGCCAGGTTCAGATCAGTCAATTGTCCTGTGCATTGTTAGGATGAGCAATGTCGAACGTGTCCTACGTGGCAATAAAATCCCGTTATCACGAGCTTCCACGACCATGGTACGTGTTGAATGCTGCACCTTTCATATTTCATGAGCAAGCGTAAAATTTACTATGCTTCTCTCTTTGCCAAAAGATGGAACCTGACATGAACCACATTGTAATTTTTCGTGAGAAAATTCATAAGGGTCAGCAGTTATTTTATCAGGGGAAAGTCCATTTTTTACAATCTTACTTTAATTTGATCAGTGGAAATTGCCTACCTTACTCCAATAGTGCACTGTAGTAATGTTACAATTCCTGACATGAAAAATAGGGTACTCAACACTTCACTGATGACAAGTGTGTTATTGGCAAAACACATTGGACCGCTGAGAATGAAGGGAATGCCTAATGTCGATCCTGACATGGTTAGGTAATGCTATTAAAATAAGGAAAGTCATATTAATACAAAGACTTGGTACATATCAATCGTCCTTAAACAAGCTTTTCCCCGGGTCACAACAAATACCTAAACAGTAGTACAATGATATGAGGGTTAACTGCTCTTGAAACAACTTGACGTTAATTTGTTGGAAATGCAATTACAATTAGGATTATCAATGGATGAAGTGTATCCTCCCATATCGGCCGCCATGTTTGAAAAGGACGCTAAAATCCTCCGCTGACCAGCTGGACAGCAAAATTGAATTAAACATCGGGTTACTGAATTGATAAAGCGTGCAATGAATAAATAATTTTTACAGATATACAATGAAAATGACAAGACAAATATTTGAATCGCTGAATATAGATTAAAGATTCAGGGAGCTGTTGAACAGACTACCGCCGAACAAGATTTCCGACATAGAACCCGCCGACACAGCTTTGGAGGTCGATGAGAGTAGATCGAGTAAAGAGGAGGTCAAGAGAGCCATCAGCCATCTGACGAATGGAAAGGCACCTGGTCCAGATGGCATACCCCCAGAAGCCATCAAGACAGACCTGGAAACCTCGGCTGCGATGTTATACAACCTGTTTGGTAAGATCTGGGAAACAAATGAGAAACCAGATGACTGGAAAGAAGGCAAGCTGATCAAGCTCCCGAAAAGGGGAGATCTGAAGAAGTGAAAGAACTGGAGAGGCATCATTCTGTTATCAACTTCCGGAAAAGTGTGGACAGGATAATCCTTGAGAGACTGAAAGCAGAGGTGGATGATCGTCTGAGAGATCAACAGGCTGAGTTCCGGAATGAATGGATCACATAGCCACCTTGAGGATCATTGTGGAGAAGTCTCTCGAGTGGAACTCTCCCGTCTTTGTGACCTTTGTGGATTATGAGAAGGCCTTTAACAGCATTGATAGGGTAGTGTACGTGTTGTGGAAGTTGTTATGTCATATGGCATCCCTGAGAAATATAGCGTTCTCATGTAGAAGAACTACGAGAAATGCACCTCTAGAGTTATCCAAAAAGAGCTGTTTGAGATGCTAAAAGGAGTGCTCCAGGGATGCCTGTCGTCACCCTTTTTGTTCCTGCTACCCAGCGACTGGATAATGCGGCAGACGACAGAGGCAAATCGTGATGGCATACAGTGGACCCTCGCAACGCTTCTTGAAGATCTGGACTTCGCCGACGACATCACCCTCCTCTCCCATAACCATCAGGGTATGCAAGCCAAAGTAACACGGCTTGCAAAGGTCTCAGCAAAGACGGGCCTTAGGATCAGGGCAAATCCAAGATAAAGGTGATGAGGGAACGTGGATAACATTAAGCTAGATGGGGAAGCAATTGATGAAGTGGAGGACTTCACATACCTTGGCAGCAACATCAGCAAGGATGGTGGGTCTGATCGGGACGTCCTGGCAAGGATTGGGAAGGCAAGAACTGCTTTTGCAATACTAAGGCCTGTATGGATATCAAATGTGATATCCAGAAAGACCAAGTTAAGGATATTCAACACCAACGTGAAATCTGTCCTCCTGTATGGTTTAGAGACATGGAAAGCAACCAAAGGAACCTTCAGGAAACTGTCGTGCTTTGTCATCAGATGCCTGAGGACCATCATGGGCATCCATAGGCCAGAAGTAATAAAGGAGCGATGAACTGTGGGAAAGAGCTGAACAGGAGAGAATCAACACCCAGATAAGAAGGCGCAAGTGGAGTTGGATCGGGGACACTTTCAGAAAACCAACAAGCAATGTCACTAGGCATGCACTGAGATGGAACCCACAGGGAAAGAGAGGTCGAGGTCTCCCCAGAAACAGCTGTAAGAGAACGGTAGATGATGAGGTGGGCAAGGCAGGATACACCTGGAGGGAGTTTGAAACGCTAGCCCAAAACAGATTGAGATGGCAAGAAATTTCCATGGACCTATGCTCCACTGGGAGTAGTAAGGAATAAGCCAAGTAAGTCACTGATTTTACCCTAGTGGAAAGAGAGAGACGCGAGGGGGGGGGGGGGGGGGGTCTAGTTTTATTCCAAGCCAACTTTAACAGCGGGACACAAGTTAAGTTTTTTTTTCAAGTTCACAAGTTTTATTTATTCACAACTTAAGTTATAGCTATGCTGGCTTGCAATTAGCGAAGAGCTAATCGCGGCAAGCCAGACTGTACACAAAATATATATTTTTTTAACATTACATAAAACAATAACAATGATAATGTGTGAAGAGAAAAACTAGAAAATAACGAAGTGTAACAAGGAAAACTGAGTCTAACTAAACTTCGGTCGGAATTCTAATCTTTCATTTTATTAATTATGGTATCTATCTCGACATAGGAGTTTTCAATTTCTAGTATTTCAGTTAGTTTTGTCCTAACGGTTTTTTTTTATCAAGTTTTTGGATAGGTTTTTGAGACTAGTTGGTATCCCATTCCAGATTTTAACGCCAACACGCGAAAAGGCCTTAGTTTGAACGTTAAGTCCGGATTGTTTAGTAACATAATGTTCAGATGTTATATGATGCTTCTTGACAAAAAACGTGTTAAAAAATCTAATTAAGACGGTATCTATCAGTCAATCATCCCGACAACGAAATCTAGTTAATTAAAAACCTCTTTGTCTGTAAACATCAGCGCAGCAGGCGCACCTCAAGTCCGCTAAAACAATAATTGCACAGAGTAAAAGTTCTGGCACTGCACTAAAAGACGTACTTGAAAGCGTCGTGCACTCAAACCTAAAAAGCGATGATACTATCGATAGCTTTGTCATGTCAAAACAGGAAAGCAGTCGGGTATGTCGTGTTCAATCGGGGTCTCTTATTAAACGGCAAAAATATTTACACAAAATATTTCCGTTTAACTAATGCCCAACGAAACGGGGTAACACTGTTACGGTTCGGTCTCACTAGAAATCACACAAAATACAAGTCAAATTGTTTTTCGTAATAAACATATCAACACCGAGGTTTTCGTATTCATTTGTTGTTTAACTAAAACCGCAAATCTAAATAATGACCTTTCTTTCTGTATTCAACAAGTACCCCTCGTTATAAATTTCGCTAAACTGCCTCCTTTCTGTCTAACTATTTTCCCTAGTTACAGTAGAATCCCGCCTGATGACCAGCTCGTTATTACGGCCAGTTTTCTGTGTGTACTGTTTGGTTTCAGTTTTTGAGGCTAAAACTTCGTGACAATTTTTGCCGGAGCAATTTGCTCAATAGGCGAGTATTCAATTTTGATGCAAATTGGGTCAATGTGCGCGGTCAAATGTTACAAGTTTCTTTTCTAACAAAAAAAAAAAAAAAAAAAAAAAAAAAGATCGCCTCCAGCTTTTCTGCTATCAATGCGTTGAAGAATAAAACAATTATTCTGCTCAATCTTGCGAAATATCGCCTGACTTTAGCCAACTAGGCCTATGGCCTCGTCGGCTAAGTATCAGGCGATATTCCGCGCGATTTCGCAGGATAATTGTTAATTATTCAGCAAAAAGATTCTTCTCCATGCAGTGTTATGGACAAAAAGGTCAGTTCTTGCGGTTATTTCTAACTACACTAACCCGATCGAAAACAGAACAATCGCATTGGTTTGAAAGTAATGAACCGTTACAAATTTACCTAATTCATAGCATACGAGGTCTTTGGTGGTAAAGTGTAAAGTATGCGCATGATTGCACTTTAAGAGGTAATACGTTTTTTATTGCTTCGCTCTAATTGAACTCCTCTGCTCCCTGTGTTGAAATCAGACATCATCCTCAAGCTGTGATGCCGCCTATACCCTTCTTGTTCCCAAACGGAACAACGGCATGTGTTAAATAGAAAGTGCTCGAGAATTGTACTGTTCCATTTGGCGAAAAATTCTCATTAGTTTTTTCCATACAAATGGAAAGCGCTCTATTAACACGTTTCTCGTCAAGCAGAATCAAATAATTTATACCAAGCTGTTAAGTTGGCTTGGTTTTAAACTAAACTCCCCTCCTCGTGTCGTAATCTTGCCATTCACCAGAGCAAAATCAGTAGGGTCCGGTAAGATTTCAGAACATCCTAAATCTCGTCATGGACGGTGAGAACTTGTTTCATGAGCGCCAGCGGTTTTCGTTTAAACCTAAATGCGGTTCTAAAGGTCTTTATAGATTACTTAATTACCTGAAAACCCAACAGTAAGCAGATATACCATGGTGGATTCTCATCGATAAGGTACGACAAGCCAAGAACTCTCTTTTTCTCTTTAGGCCTCGTAGGATCACTCCGGTCTGTCATCTTGAATCCAAGACAAGCAAATCAGTCAAAGTACCACAAACCAAGAATGTATACCCTTGGACCAACTGTATTTGGTTGAAATTTGTTTGAGATTCCCAACACATCCAAAGAGAATATAAGCACTGCTCGCAGTTAGCTACAGCTATTCGAGGCGAGCAGTGGTTTTGACGCATAAAAAACAACAGCAGTGTAGTGCTACCTTTTTCTTAACAGGCATCAAATATTGATAAATCACTTCGAGTTGGTGCTGATCTAGTTCCACTCCAGTGGCACTGGAACAAAACACTTACGGATTTCTTAATTCCCGTTTCAGGAGAAAACGGTCGCTGGCATGGCATCAGTAAGGAACTTAAGCAACGACAGCGGCAACGGAAAATATAACTTCGCTATTATTCCTATTGATTCACCTTCTACAATGTAGACGAAGCATCTGTGAACTAAATTGATAGTAACGGCGTTTAAGTCAAGAAGAGGAATGAAAAATTCACCGTCGTGTGCTCATGTTCTCCACAAAACCTTGAATTTGGTCATTTCACGTTGTTGTTTTGCTGATTACAGCAAACTGAGAAATGTACAGAAACATATAACTTACGTGCAAGGCGATTGTTTTGGCTCATTAAACTTTTTGTTTTGTGGCGTTGGCGTTGCCGTTGCCGTCGTTGTTGCTCAAGTTACCCAGCGTTGACTGGACTACAAACCGTTCGCAAAGCTAAGTAGCAGTAACAAATTTTTCGTGCAATTACGTTGCCTACAGCACACCTTAAAACCGAACCGGCACTCGTAGGCCTTACCTCTATCTCTTGGGTGCCCATTGAGGTGTTCTCAATCCCACTTAGCACTTTCTTCTTTTAAGTCCGATAACAGCAACAAAGGCGAAATAAAACCGCACGTCACGAGACGCTAAAGAAGCTCAAATAGCTCTTGAACCGAAAGCGGATCTTATCAAAAGTTGCACTAATCCGTTTCTTCTTTATTTCATGAAGGCGCTCTTGGAACAACTGAGACCATGACTTTAAATTAGCTGAATATTCGTAATGGATGGGTGGATGATAAAAGGCTTTTGAATAACAAAGCCATGAAAGGAGCATAATTTAAATTACAAATGAGTGATGTTCGACGTTCTTAATTCCTTTCTGACCAAGGAAACAGGGAGAAGAAACTGAGACTTAAATTGTGGAGAAGAGAGTAAAGATGAACCCGCACGAAATAGAGCCAGAGGTAAGGTGACTGAGTCAGGCATGAAAACGGAGTCAAGCAGAACTGTATTATGACATTAAATCAATTACAGTGGGTGTTAGGGTTTGATAAATAATGGGGGAATAATTTTGTGCGTAATACTTCACATTTCAGCGTCTGTGCGAATGTTTTCTTTCATCAAGAGAGTCGATAGAGTAAACATAAGAGCTACTGTTTCGGTTTTCAAGTAACCGACCGTGGAACATAGCGGACGAATGTGTTCAGTGCCGCTCTGTTTTAAAGTTGCTATTTGTGTTATTGTTAAGGACGTTAGATATATGCATGTTGGCTCTGGTGACCTATACCTTGGCTGAGAAACTGCAACCCCATACTCACACGTCAACATGCAAGATAAACATGCAGGCATCCATCGTATTTTATGATACGTCTGACCATTTTAATGGTTTACAGAAATGGTTGCCATCTTGGAGTCAACATACCCAAGGTTAGTCGTTGTCGCTCTAGGCAAAAGTTCCGCCATGATGAGCTTTACTCGACTCAGGAATTCCCAACTGGACGTCTCTTGACGTCACACTATAATTAAATTTTTGGCCAAGAAATCCATCAATGAAGGCGATAAGCTCATCACGAAAGGTGTTTCGTGTCTAGGGCAGAAGCATATCAAATTCTTGTTTGGGAGCGATAAGATTGTATTTGAAATTAACTTAACCAATGATCGGGAGAACAGTTAATTTTTTTTTATCGAACAACCATTTTAAGCGGCGAGATGAAGTTTGCGTGCGCCTCAACAATGGCGCTCATTGCAGAGGCAATTTTTCGCTTCATGGGATTTCTGGCTCAACTCTGAGCCCGGCGTCTCTAAAGTCAACTGGTCGACCGTAAGGTCAGCCTGTTTGTCAAAGGAAAGTTCTTTCAGCTTTTACCAAGAAAGATCTGTCGTGTTGGGGTCGGCGAAATGGAGAGCACGTTCCGAGAAACTGGTTTTCAGGCAGAGCTATCAAAAACATAAAGGAAGCTTACGGAAACACTTTGTTTGGCCTCTGTGGGGAGTTCATAAAGGAGCCGTCGTCTATCTGTGATGGATTTTCGTCTTCAGATACTTTCACTAGAGTTTTGGAGATAAAAAAACATTGTTGGACAGCTTTATTTTAAAACTTTAAGGAAACAGCAGAAACGACAAAGCGCGGAGAGGAAGAGAGAAGAGTGTGATAGAAAAGACAGCGCTGAACAGAGTGATGCGCAATGTAGCGGAAACCAGGATCAGTGGAATACTGTACGGTGACCACAAAGGTGGGAAAGGCTGACAAAATGAAGATAGATCATATCACAGAACCTCCAGCCAAGAAACACCGAAAATTAGGGGATAAGAACTACGAACAGGCTGAAGCACAGTGTAGTGGAAGCCAGGCTTGGAAGGCGCTACAATTGGTTGGGAATTGTACGGCGACCACTGTAGAACAGGCCGAGAAAATTGAGAAATCACGAAGCACAAAAGCAGAAGGCAAAGAGACCCCACCCTCCTGAGAATGAGAGGTTTTTCCTGGAAATTGACCCGAAGAATATTAAACCCTTAGGAAAGATAATAAGTTCGGAACTTTTCGAGTGTATCAATTTACCCAATACAAAGATTTAAAGCTGATGGTGAATCGAAAGAGTTTCGAGGCCGCAACGGGCGCCGGACAACACGAGAAGCTCAAAAGAGAGGTGATGCACGAGGCAATCACAATTGCCGATTTAGGAGTTTACCCAGGTTTACCATTTCTGTTTGGCGTCCAAGCTAAAATAACACCCTATGGTGTTGTTCTGCAATTTCTCGGAACAAAAGATCACAGTCTGGCGATGTAGCGTTCCGCTTCAGAGAAGAAACTGAGCAAAAACGAGAAGACGAGTGTCTCGGACAATGTCGCTGAAGCACTACAGCACATTCACTCCAAAGGATACAATGACCTTAAAGCGAACAATGTGGATTTAGAGAGGAGACATGGCATGCAGTTCAATCGGCAGTCATCATTGACTTTGGTAAACGTACTAGCAAAATAGGAGCAGAAGATTGCTCCAGAAATCGTCAGTGGCCAAGCTATCGCATCGGCTGCCAGCGATGTATATTCGTTTAGCAAATTGGTTGACTTTATCTGTAAGAGGGCAGATTTAAACCTGGGCGCAAAACTCTCGTTATTGAAGAATCTGGCTTTGTCAGAGAACGTTGTATCTAGGCCACGGCTCACTGATTTCGTTTTCAATTGGAAATGCAAATGGAAATTTTTCAAGTTGATACAAGGTTACTAACTTTTCATTCAGTTTGATAAGAATATATACAAAGGGAACAATGCGGGACCTTTATTTTTTGCATTCGTTTAAGGGTGCAATAATTGTGGAATTCATCAGTTATCGAGTTACATCAGTATTATGAAATTTAAAGACGTTCGTTTTAAAATGCAAATAAAAAAAAAACGCAGCAGAAGCACCTGAAGTCCGCTAACACAACAATTAGACAGAGTAAAAGTTCTGGCAGTGCACTAAAAGACGTACTTGAAAGCGTCGTGCACTCAAACCTACAACACGATGATACTCTCGATAGCTTTTTTCAATGTCAAAACAGGAAAACAGTCGGGTATGTCGCGTTTAATCTGGGTTGCTTATTAAACGGCAAAAATGTTTACACAAAATCGACCGGCTCGGTCTGACTAGACATCACACAAAATACAAGTCAAATTGTTTTTTGTAATAAACATATAAACACCGAGGTTTTCGTATCCATTTGTTGTTTGGCTAAAACCGCAAATCTAAATAATGACCTTTCTTTCTGTATTCAACAGGTACCCCTCGTTATAAATTTCGCTAAACTGCCTCCTTTCTGTCTAACTATTTTCGCTAGTTACAGTAGAACCCCGCCAGATGACCAGCTCGTTATTAAAGCCACTTTTCTGTGTGTACTGTTTGGTTTCAGCTTTTGAGGCTAAAACTTGGTGGAAATTTTTGCCGGAGCAATTGGCGCACTAGACGAGTACTCAATTTTGATGCAAGCTGGGTCAACGCTCTCGATTTCATTCAAACTTGAACAAAGCTGCCACTTCCATTCATGCACGTCCGTGCGCGATCAAATGTTACAAGTTTCTTTTCTAACAAAAAAAAAAAGATCGCCTCCAGCTTTTCTGCTATCAATGTGTTGAATAATAAAACAATTATTCTGCTCAATCTTGCGAAATATCGCCTGACTTTAGCCAACTAGGCCTATGGCCTCGTCGGCTAAGTATCAGGCGATATTCCGCGCGATTTCGCAGGATAATTGTTAATTATTTAGTAAAAAGATTTTTCTCCATGCAGTGTTATGGACAAAAAGGTCAGTTCTTGCGGTTATTTCTAACTACACTAACCCGATCGAAAACAGAACAATCGCATTGGTTTGAAAGTAATGAACCGTTACAAATTTACATAATTCATAGCATACGAGGTCTTTGGTGGTAAAGTATGCGCATGATTACACTTGAAGAGGTAATACGTTTTTTATTGCCTCGCTCTAATTGAACTCCTCTGCTCCCTGTGTTGATATCAGACATCATCCTCAAGCTGTGATGCCGCCAACACCCTTCTTGCTCCCCAACGGAACAACGGCATGTGTTAAATGGAAAGTGCTCGAGAATTGTACTGTTTCATTTGGCGAAAAATTCTCATTAGTTTTTCCATACAAATGGAAAGCGCTCTGTTAACACGTTTCTCGTCCAGCAGAATCAAATAATTTTTAATCAAGCTGTCAAGTTAGCTTGGTTTAAGACTAAACTCCCCTCCTCGCGTCTTAATTTTGCCATTCACTAGGGCAAAATCAGTAGAGTCCGCTAATATTTCAGAACATCCTAAATCTCGTCATGGACGGTGAGAACTTGTTTCATGAGCACCAGCGGTTTGCGTTTAAACCTAAATGCGGTTCTAAAGGTCTTTATAGATTACTTAATTACCTGAAAACCCAACAGTAAGCAGATATACCATGGTGGATTCTCATCGATAAGGTACGACAAGCCAAGAACTCTCTTTTTCTCTTTAGGCCTCGTAGGATCACTCCGGTCTGTCATCTTGAATCCAAGACAAGCAAATCAGTCAAAGTACCACAGACCAAGGATGTATACCCTTAAACCAACCGTATTTGGTTGAAATTTGTTTGAGATTCCCAACACATACAAAGAGAAGATAAGCACTGCTCGCAGTTAGCTACAGCTATTCGAGGCAAGCAGTGGTTTTGACGCATAACAAATAACAGCAGCGTAGTGCTACCTTTTTCTTAACAGGCATCAAATATTGATAAATCACTTCGAGTTGGTGTTGATCTAGTTCCACTCCAGTGGCACTGGAACAAAACACTTACGGATTTCTTAATTCCCGTTTCAGGAGACATCAGCGTGAAAACGGTCGCTGGCATTGCATCAGTAAGGAACTTAGGCAACGACAGCGGCAACGGAAAATATAACTTCGCGTTATTCTATTACTTCGCTATTATTCCTATTGATTCACCTTCTACAATGTGGACGAAGCATCTGGGAGCTAAATTGATAGTAACGGCGTTTAAGTAAAGAAGAGAAATGAAAAATGCACCGTCGTGTGCTCATGTTCTCCACAAAACCTTGAATTTGGTCATTTCACGTTGTTTTTTTCCTGATTACAGCAAACTGAGAAATGTACAGAAACATATAACTTACGTGCAAGGCGATTGTTTTGGCTCATTAAACCTTTTGTTTTGTGGCGTTGGCGTTGCCGTTGCCGTTGCTTTCGTCGTTGCTTAAGTTCTCTAGCGTTGACTGGACTGCAAACCGTTCGCAAAGCTAAGTAGCAGTAACAAATTTTTCGTGCAATTACGTTGCCTACAGCACACTTTAAAACCGAAACCGGCACTCGTAGGCCTTACCTCTATCTCTTGGGTGCCCATTGAGGTGTTCTCAATCCCACTTAGCACTTTCTTCTTTTAAGTCCGATAACAGCAACAAAGGCGAAATAAAACCGCACGTCACGAGACGCTAAAGAAGCTCAAATAGCTCTTGAACCGAAAGCGGATCTTATCAAAAGTTGCACTTATCTGTTTCTTCTTTATTTCATGAAGGCGCTCTTGGAACAACTGAGACCACGACTTTAAATTATCTGAATATTCATAATGGGTGGGTGGATGATAAAAGGTTTTTGAATAACAAAGTCATGAAAGCATCACAATTTAAATTACAAATGAGTGATATTCGATGTTCTTAATTCCTTTCTGACCAAGGAAACAGGGAGAAGAAATTGAGACTTAAATTGTGGAGAAGAGAGTAAAGATGAACCCGCACGAAATAGAGCTAGAGGTAAGGTGACTGAGTCAGGCGTGAAAACGGAGTCAAGCAGAACTGTATTATGGAATTAAATCAATTACAGTGGGTGTTAGGGTTTGATAAATAATGGGGGAATAATTTTGTCCGTAATACTTCACATTTCAGCGTCTGTACGAATGTTTTCTTTCATCAAGAGAGTCGATAGAGTAAACATAAGAGCTAATGTTTCAGTTTTAACCGACCGTGGAGCATATCGGACGAATGTGTTCAGTGCCGCTCTGTTTTAAAGTTGCTATTTGTGTTATTGTTAAGGACGTTAGATATATTCATGTTGGCTCTGGTTACTTATACCTTGGCTGAGAAACTGCAACCCCATACACACACGTCAACATGCAAGATAAACATGCAGGCATCCATCGTATTTTATGATACGTCTGACCATTTTAATGGTTTACAGAAATAGTTGCCATCTTGGAGTCAACACACCAAAGGTTAGTCGTTGTCGCTCTAGGCAAAAGTTCCGCCATGATGAGCTTTACTCGACTCAGGAATTCCCAACTGGACGTCTCTTGACGTCACACTATAATTAAATTTTTGGCCAAGAAATCCATCAATGAAGGCGATAAGCTCATCACGAAAGGTGTTTCGTGTCTAGGGCAGAAGCATATCAAATTCTGGTTTAAGATCGATCGGATTGTATTTGAAATTAACTTAACTAATGATCGGGAGAACAGTTAATTTTTTTTTATCGAATGACCATTTTAAGCGGCGAGATGAAGTTTGCGTGCGCCTCAACAATGGCGCTTATTGCAGAGGCAATTTTTCGCTTCATCGGATTTATGGCTCAACTCTGAGCCCGGCGTCTCTCAAGTCAACTGGTCGACCGTAAGGTCAGCCAGTTTGTCAAAAGAAAGTTCTTTTAGCTTTTACAAAAACAATGACGTGTTGGGGTCGGCGAAATGGAGAGCACGTTCCGAGAAACTGGTTTTCAGGCAGAGCTATCAAAAACATAAAGGAAGCTTACGGAATTACTTTGTTTGGCCTCTGTGGGGAGTTCATAAAGGAGTCGTCGTCTATCTGTGGTGGATTTTCGTCCTCAGATACTTTCACGAGAGTTATGGAGATAATAAACATCGTAGGACAGCTTTATTTTAAAAATCTTAGGAAACAGCAGAAACGACGAAGCGCGGAGAGGAAGAGAGAAGAGTGTGATAGAAAAGACAGCGCTGAACAGAGTGATGCGCAATGTAGCGGAAACCAGGATCTTGTGAAATACTGTACGGTGACCACAAAGGTGGGGAAGGCTGACAAAATGAAGATAGATCATATCACAGAACCTCCAGCCAAGAGCCCCGAAAATTAGGGGCTATTAGGGGGGCTATTAGGGGCCCCGAAAATTAGGATAAGAACTACGAACAGGCTGAAGCACAGTGTAATGGAAGCAAGGCTTGGAAGGCCCTACAGTTGGTTGGAAATTGTACGGCGAGCACTGTAGAGCAGGCCGAGAAAATTGAGAAATCACGAAGCACAAAAGCAGAAGGCAAGAGACCCCAGCTTCCTGAGAATGAGAGGTTTTTCCTGGAAATTGACCCGAAGAATATTAAACCCTTAGGAAAGATAATAGGTTCGGAACTTCCGAGTGTGTCAATTTGCCCAATGCAAAGATTTAAAGCTGATGGTGAATCGAAAGAGTTTCGAGGCCGCAACGGGCGACAACACGAGAAGTTCAAAAGAGAGGTGATGCACGAGGCAATCACAATTGCCGATTTAGGAGTTCACCAGGGCTTACCATTTCTGTTTGGCGTCCAAGCTAAAATAACACCCTATGGTGTTGTTCTGCAATTCTTCGGAGCAAAGTATCACAGTCTGACGATGTGGCGTTCCGCTTCAAAGAAGAAACTGAGCAAAAACGAGTAGATAGTGTTTAAGACAATGTCGCTGAAGCACTACAGCACATTCACTCCAAAGGATATTTATACAATGACCTTAAAGCAAACAATGTGGATTAGAGAGGAGATATGGCACGCAGTTCAATCGGCAGTCATCATTGACTTTGGTAAAAGTACTAAGATAAACTCGTCGAAGCAAAAGAAAACGCAAGCAAAACAGGAGCAGAAGATTGCTTTAGAAATAGTCAGTGGCCAAGCTATCGCATCGGCTGCCAGCGATGTATATTCGTTTAGGAAGTTGGTTGACTTTATCTGTAAGAGGGCAGATATAAACCTGGGCACAAAACTCTCATTATTGAAGAATCTGGCTTTGTCAGAGAACGTTGTATCTAGGCCACGGCTCACTGAATTCGTTTTCAATATGATGGAAATTTTTCAAGTTGATATAAGGTTACTAACTTTTCATTTTAATAAAAATATCAACAAAGGGAACAATGCGGGACCTTTTCTTTTTTGCATTCGTTTAAGAGGGCAATAATTGTGGAATTCATCAGTTATCGAGTTACATCAGTATTATGAAAGTGAGAAACGTTCGTTCTAAAATGCAAATAAAAAAATAAACGCAGTTAAGAAACGTTTCTGACAGCAAAAACAAGTTGGATTTCGATGCTACAGACAAAATAACCTTAAAATCAAGGTTTATGGAGTCAACTGATGAATATGCATGTAGGAAATCCAATGCAATGTCTTATCATGTTAAACGGGGTACCACTTTCCCTATAAGACAAAATTAGCCATAGAACAATAAAATTCGCTTTCTTATCTCACTGGTTTGATATCCGAAGGGTGCATAAGGAGACTGAAGAGGATTTAAAACTGTCAAAGCAAGAAGCTGAGATTACTCTTTGGACCAGTTTCATGTAGACAGAAAGAAAACCTGGTATGGAGGCTCATAGGGGGTAGTACTGGTCTGACTCATTCCTGTCGGTTCATCTCCTGGAATGAGTCAGACCGGTCTGGGATAGTTTTTATTGATTCAGAAGCAGGAAAATACCGCTAAGTCATACCGCTCAGAATTCACGCGAAGGACATTTTACTTCTATTTTTGTGCTGATTCAAAACCACCCGTTTCCATCGAAACCTTACTTTTCTTACATTATATACAAAAAAACAATTAAATCTGCAGGAGCAAAGGAAGCTACGAGACCATGGAGATCAACAAGAGAGCGAGAAGATTAGAAAACCATTTGATTTGATTTACCTTATTGACGAGAATCCACCCTGGTACATGTGTCTCTTTCTGGGTTTTCAGGTAAGACTAAAGGGCTTTGTCATCAATTATTACGACGTTATCGTCTTATGTGGAATAAAAAAAAAATACTTGTCTATCTTTTGAAACTATAGGTAATTCTCTTTGGGTTGATGACCAAGATGAAAGTGGATGGCAACCAGCTTATGTTATTCGCAAGGCCTTCCCTTGTTTGTTCTCATTTGGAGAAAATCACTTTATATCTTCTCTTTTTATTGGTACTTCCTGAGGCGCATTTAAGGCTAATCTTGACAAAGCCCAATTATTTTAAGGTAGCAAATATCTGAGGATGGTTTAATTTTAAACTCACGATGTGAAAAATTTCAATGAATTCGTTGCTGATGTTCTAACTGGGTAGTTCTCCTAGTAATCAAGGCCAAGATGGAAGCAAGGAAAACAACCAGATTTCGTTTCGGAAAACAATCGAGAATAACTCGGCGACAAATGCTCAAAAGTTTTCATTTCAATGATGCAGTGCAAGTCTTCTAGTTGTAGAACATTGCCATCTGTCTCAAAGCCGTATGGTGATAGGGGCCTTGCCTGCAGTGTTCCCCAGGGGTCGGTACTTTACTCGATGTACACTTGAGAAAGTCATTCAAAAGCATGGGATGTCTTATCAATTTGACGCAGATGATACGCAAATTTGTGTCTTACCGCCCTTCAGAAGATGGGCGGATGGAATATGCTAATTCTTTTATCAAATCATGTACCAGTGATATCAAACAATGGATGACGGTTAACAAATTGAAGCTTAATGGTGACAAAACGGAGTTTCTTGTCCTAAATTCCTATCATCACCCAGCGCACCCACTGGACTCCATCTATGCTGGTACCAACCTTGTTGTGGCATCAAGGCTCAGAACATCGCTTTTTGATTTGATAATGTGTTCTGCATGGACAAATAAGTCCTATCTATTTGTAAGCCTGCCTTTCACCACTTGAGATACACAGATAAAATAAGGACGTTTGAATCCCTCAAGAATTGCCAGATTCTGATCCGTACATTGTCTACCATCTAAGTTAGACAATTGTCCCCAATTCATAAAACTCATTCAGAAACTGCAACTACTAAAATCTCAGTCCGAGTCTATCTAGTTATTTCAAATTAAGGGTTTATTTTTCTAAAGCGCTGTTGGTTAAGTGTAGAAACGGCGCCATATAAGTGAATTGTATTTTATTTATTCTGGGACGTTTTCTTCCTGTGTCTCGAGACATTGCATGAGCTTGTCGCTTAGTATTTCATCTGCAGATTCAAAACGTGAATTAAACTATTTTGTACAGAATAATAGAAACTACCTCAGGAAACTACTGCTAAGTAGCTTTCTTTCGAATACTGGTTAACAAAGCCGCCTTGTGAAGCAAAGAGCTAAGGTGCGGCATACAGCGAAGTTATGGTAATATATTTATATACCACACATATCGCATAGTTTCATGGCGGTCTTCAATTCTTCTGTGGGGTGAGATCGGAAGTCAGCATTTAAACACACCACTGGCAGCTGCCATCAGTCTACATATTGATCTCACCCATCCACCCACCCAACCCACACATGAATGTCAAAGACAGATGAAATCAGAGATAGAAATAGACCACCACACTGGGGAATACGCCCCCTTCTCTTTTCGAACAGTGTGTGGGTTCTTTAACGTCCCACAGATTATTTTAGAAACTTAGTTGGTAAAGTTTACTTCATTTCCCATTTCAGCATTACCTGACCATGTTAGGATCAACAATGGCCATGGCCTTCATCATCAGCGGTCCAATGTGTTTTGCAAACAACACACTTGTCCTCAGTCAGGTTCTGAGTACTCTGTTTTTCGTGTCCGGACTTACAACCTTATTGCAGACGACACTTGGAGTCAGGCAAGTATGGCAAAAGGGACCAGCTTATAATAAACATAGGTTGCACAGGTTGAACTGGCAAGAAATGGGGTTGGCAGTATTAGTTTTTTAACACTTAAGAATATTAGGGACCTTAAGATTGAGTTGCAACCTCTAAAAGTCACGTGACTCCGATCGTGCGGTCCCATTTGACGTTTGAGGTTCAGGTTTCAACGTTGTCTACAGGTAAGTGAGTTACGGTTTTTTGCTATTTTTAAAACTATGATGCCCCGTTTAAAAGTCAAATTTACTTTCGTTTAATAATTATCTCGATAAATGACGATTTTGTTTTACTGAGTTAAGGCCTGTAAACTGCTGGCCGACGTTTGCGGTTTGCCGTTTAAGAGGAAACCCTCAATCTTAAGGTCCCTAGCTTTGTGCTTGAGAACGGGGAAGGTTAGGAAACAATTTCTATGCTACGTGGCAATGACAACATGAGAATTTCACGACCACAGTACCATTTTACACGGAACCATCAATGACAAAGATGACGTATAATTGTGAAGTTGTGGAGATTATCTGCAGTACTACTTAGAGTTAACACCTTCGAACTTTTTTCAGGCTTCCTATTGTTCAAGGTGCATCCTCCGCTTGGCTTATACCGTCGTTCGCCATTTTGTCGCTGCCACAGTGGACTTGTCCAAAATCAGAAGGTAAGTTCGTTTGCTTTTCTTTTGTTTTTCTTGTGGGCTCAAACATTTCGAGCAACAATCTTCCGTGACGGGATGATCTCATTTTTGAATGATGTGGGCGCGATCGATGCGAAATAAAGTAAAAACACTCTTATTTCATCTCCTAGATAACCTTTCCAGATTAAGCAAGTAAAGAAGTGGGCATTTACAAGTTAACTTTAATTGATATCTCTCGATTTTCACTGAAATGACACAAATGGATAATCAGAGAATTAACTTTGCAGCGAATTAGTTCTATGGCTGAGGTGAACCCATGAATTTCCAACTGAGCGCCGTACCCCTAGGAAGGGATAATGACTTGCTCCCATCTGGCCTGTAACTCCCCATTCGTCTCGTTGGTCCCCTTTGGCCTATAGATTTGTCGAGGTCTAAGATTTTTTTGTTTCCCTTATTAGGTTCAGTTTCCCATTTTCTTCCTTGCGCTAATATTCAGTTGGAAGTTCATGGGTTCATCTCAGCGTTATAACTTTCACTGAGAGTAGATCTTATTGCACACCTCCAGTAGCTAACTGTCCAACGCACCACTTTCCACACCAGGCCCTCGAAGTAATTCCATACGTAAATGCAGCTTTGCTGTAAGAAAGAGAGTTTACATTCTCCCTTAACTCCTGCATTGGGAGAGGCTAAGCGGATACGAAGTACTTATTAGACTATTCTGGTTCAGTGTTATCAGTAGGTGGCTGCCTGAGCAGGCTGGCAAAATTTTCATTCCATTTCTCCAACCTTTCCTGGACTGCTGCCCCTCTTAAGCGTCCTGCTTGTGTGGATTTTTGACCCGATATTAGCGGCATTCTCTTCATCTGTGCATTTGCGTTCAATGTATTCAGACTACTCCTTATCGTACGTATCTTGAATTTAACGCTTTGCACGATCTTATTGAATGCAGTTCTCATGTGTAGGCGATGACTATTTTTGTCATATTTTCCTTTCTCCGCCCGCTTTCACAAGGAACTCGAAACTTAGCGCGTTGTCATTTTTGGACTATGTTTTTCAGCTGCTTAACAAAGAAAGGTAGAAAGGAAGTATAGAGTTAGGAAGGGTGCTCACTAAGTGCAAATCGTGGGAGATTTAGAGAGAGCTTGAAAATAACAACATGCTGGTCTTACATCTTGCAAGCAGTGATATTATTTATATGGATTAATTAATTGCATGTCATCAAGTTGATTTTCACTGTCATAGATTTTAGTTAGTAACTCTTAAACAAGGAACAGCTCCTTAAAAGGGATGTTTCCGCAGTACACCTTCGCCACATAATAGAGAGTTTAAGATACCTGGACGGCTGACACCGAGGACGGCTGACCGGAGGGAAATTTTGCGTGTAGACCACATTGTCCATGCCTGGTCCACGAGGATTGCATTCCAGCCTTTGTCGAGGACGCGAGAACTGGGATTTTGCCGTCCACCGGTCAACGTGAGTACTGTTGTCTTGATTTTCCCATAAATTTTTCATATATTTTTAGCTTTTCGAATTCCGTTAATTGAAAATTCTTTGTAATTTCTTGTTTTTGCCAATAAAATGATAAGAAGAGTGTTAAATTGCAAATAATCATTTTCACTGTTCTTCGCAGTCACGGTGAAGCATTTCAACTGTAAGCTTAAACACGTGCACGAAATGTTCTCGCTTTCCAAAACAAAAAAGGGACTTGTATACGCTCTGCTGGTTCATCTTATGATTGAAAAATGTGAAATTTTATACTGAACTCTGATTTAGAAGCGCCAAATGCGGAGTGAGAGATTGTTTCATGATTTGCTTCATCTTTATTTACAGAATGAGCCAGCATGGAATGGAAGGAAGAGCATGATGTCCCACTCTGCCGTGAAATTCTCGCCAGTCAGCCTTACCAGTTTAAAGAAAGAACGGTCGAGAGAGGTATAATTTGGGAAGAAATTTCGAATCGCCTGAATAACTGTCAAAGAGCAAAATTCCGTGTGACTAAGCGTTCGGTGCGAGATCGATTTCAATTGAACAAGGAAAAGTTCAAGCGTAAAATTCGAGAGGAAGAAAGTTTGTCGGGAACTGACGTAGAGCCCGCTGTGCACTGGAAGAATCTTCCCCGGTGGAAGCCACAGACTCGTAGCAAGCTAAGGCAGAAGAAGACAAACACAAAGCAGAAGAAATACGCCAAAATGGAAAGCTACAGTCAGACCAAAACAAGATTGACCAGTGATGAAACTCATGCGGAACCAAAGAAGAAGAATTGAAGAGGAGGCGACGATTCCATAAAATTCCTTCGAGAAAAATCTGAACAAGAGCTAGAGGTCAGAAAAAAGAGCTTGAGCTCAAAGAAAAGAAAAGAATTTGAGAATCAAAGGGAGATGATGCAGCAGCAACAACAATATATGATGGAGCTACTGTCGAAATTGGTAAACAGGTGAATACTGAGCCTTTACATTTACAATGAAAGCCACGTTACGGCGTTCATTGTAGCTCAGCACTACCTTTCATATTTTCTGCGTATTGTATTCAAATTGTTATACACTGAATGATATTAAGCCTTTTCTATTTACAGTGAGTGTAATGGTGTTTATTTTGTACACTCGCAGCTTTGTTTACTTTATTAAAAAAGCACTTGAATAATATTACTTTGGCTCTGTTTGTTCTCCTTGCCTCAGAAAAAAATGTACTTTATCTCAACGGTGGTTAACTAGCTTTAACTGATTTTTATAGCTGAATTTTTCATTAGCCGTTTGTAGAAAGGCCATTAAAAAAATCTCAAGACAAATATTTCACAAGCGTTGGAGGGTCTAGCTCGAAATAACTTGAAGTTAAATTTCCGTAAAGGCAAGTTTACGCATTTCTTAAAAGGGCACATACAACATACAATCTTCCGATTGAGCTTAGGCCTATTTTAAGGTTTTTCTTAAAGTCCATAAACTTGAAATACTCCACAATGTCCCCAAACAACCACTCAACGGACGTACGCACATTGGACATAGATTCGTTGAAGGCTTCCATTTGCGCAGTTAGAGGGGCGCCTCTGAACGAAGTCATGAGATTAACCCTCAAAGGATGGGCAAGGTCTCCATATGTACACATCTCTTCCCCAGCAAGGGATACAGCATTGTGCTCCAAAGCGGGAAGAAGATTGGATTCGGTGAGCATTGCAGGATCTTGCCTCTTTCCTTCTGCAAAAAAGTGTCAGATTGAGAAATATTCAAGAAGAAACTGTAATCAGCTGTTGATTAAATGCACAACAACAAAAGTTACTTACCAAACAGGCACGAAAAAATGTCCAATAAGGCCATTAGGAAGCGCAACAGCCTGAAATTTGAGGGTATGCACCCTTTTGCCGAAGCCCGTTGTAAACAATCCTTTGGTATTCTCCTGGTTTGCAAATAGGACGAACCGCTCCATCCACAAACCCAAAACAGCTGTTTAGGGCAGCGCCTTTTCCAGACACAACATCAGCATAATGTTGAAAAGCAAGTGGATTTAGGATAGAGCCATTGCAGCTTGCGATTCGGTGATGATGCAGATGGAAGATTTAGTTGAGCACAACGTTCGATATCATACCCAAAACAGGAACTGGTTTTGCAAACCTCCGACTATGTCACTGTAACGGCATGGATACGCCAGTGGGCGAAGAAGGACACAAAAGCCTTCTATTTTGTCGCAAACACTGCCTTGTGGACACTTAAAGGTGGGTAATTGAAGGACATTAGAAAGACGTTCGATGTCTTCTCTCTCAAATCTAAACTCGACTTTGCATTCGGCTTCGCTAAAGTTTTCCTCCAAGTTAAATTTCTCATACTCGTAGTAAGGCAGCTCTTAATTAACTGGCCCCAGTTGTTCAAAGAGCGGATAGTTTTATTCACTGGATAGGTTGCTATCCAGCAGATGAAATGCGTGCAAGATTTTCCCAATAGCCCTATAATTTATGGATAGAGTAGAAACATATGTCAAATTTAAGTATGGGATTGTGTGGAAAACTTGCCAAAAGGCGTTACCGGTAGTTGGAGTACATTTGCTCCGCTGGATAGCGACTTATCCGGTGGATAAAGTTATCCACTCTTTGAACAACTGGGGCCTGGTCTATTAGCTTCATAAAGAACTATAAATTATTCATCGGTCAATAGTTTCTCTGCGTAAGCAATAACAACCATTGCGTGAGCCTTTCTTAACGACGCCATAATGCAATTAGAGAAGCTTAAAACACTGCCGTCCTCAGCAAAAAAAATTAACGTGAAAAGTTTCCGGTCAAGAAGTCGTCAACGGCCCAGCCCTCCGCGTCCAATTCTATCGTCCTCCAGGTCAGCCGTCCGGGTATCTTAAACTCGCTGATAACCTCGTCAACATCTCAAACACTGGCGGACGACGGTGAGAAAAGAAAGATATGAAGGGTGTAGAGTCGGTATTTCATGAAATAAGCCCTAAGGATTCTTTTTTTTTTTTTTTTTTTTTCCTAAGGATTCTTTTAGATAGATCGTCTTCTTTTAATTTGATGAAGGTTAAAATTATTGCAACATGGCCTTAAAACCGTGGCTAAATATTGAGTAAATTTCTAGATTTTTTCTCAAACAGATTTCAAAATAAATTTTCAAAACAGATTTCAAACAGATTAAGAAATAGTTTTATTGTTTTTAACGCTTTTAAGGCTAGATGTTGCAAACCCTTTATCATTTACCGAGATCTCGGTCGCAAAAATCGACACCTCGGTAACCGGGCCAGATCGCCTGCTCATATGAACACATCGAAATGTTGTAAAGAAAAGAGTAGCGTGGTGAGATCTCGGAAACCCAGCCAGCCCGGTCGACCGGGCTCAATATAAAGAAGCCCTAATACATGTAAACTTCGTATGACCGAAAATGGTTATAATGCGACGCATCGCCAGATGAAAAATAGCAATTTTTTAACACAACTTTTATTGTTCTTTTCAGGATTTTGATGTTTCACTTGTACCCCAATGCACATCATTTTGGAATCAATTTTAAGCTTATACTGATTGATGCTACTTTTTTTTTAAGATGCTACTAACTCGACCAAAAGCTCACTAATCAACAATGCCGACATCTGGAAACCTCGGATGAGAGAGGTAAGGTCGTTCGACGTGTGTCTGTCTCAACGAAGTTAACACATATATTGTACTTTGATTTGCCGTTAGCATCAAGTGTGGTCTGGTTGCCGAATACAATTAATCGTTTACGAAATCCATGATCAATCAGTCCGTTTTTTAATCCGTTTTACGAGAGATGTACTATTTAAGCAACAATTACATTGTAGGCAGCTGGAACCCAGGAGTCTCAAAAACACGAAAACAAACACCTGTTGTTGATGTCAGTGGCTCATGCTTTGAAGGAATTAAACAAACACGAGGAAGAGTTTTTCATCCTATTTTCAAAGACTGAGAAGTAGGTTGAAAAAACAAGGCGCAGAAGAGTTTTTTTTTTTTTTAATCAACTTCAAGGTGTTTGGAAACCAAATGAAGACCTTCTTTTGAGTGTTTGATAAATTTAAATGGAAAGTTCGCCAAATTTTATAATAATTAAGGTAACATTTCTGTTTTACTAAACTTCCTTCAAGGTAGTGGTTTCTTTTTTTTTTTTTTTCATTAGTTATTAATGAGTTTGAGAAGGTTACATTTAATACTCTCCAACTCTTCAATTTTACAGAGGGTGAGATTGTGAGAACAAAACATCTCTACCTTTTTTGAAGCACATCCCCAACGAATATTCCTCACGCGAAAAAAAAAAAAAAGAAAGAAAAAAGGAATGTAGAAAGCAGACAGAAAAATGTCCCCTTACCCTGACAAAAACAACTCTACCTTTAATCTAATGCTTGTTTTCTTCTTCTCCTAAATCATTTTAATGCTGCAGGTACAGCTCTAGGGCAATGCTCACCCGCGAGCCAAATATTTTATACCGTAAATCAAGGCCGGATTGTTCTGTCTAAATTTCATTTGATTTTTAAACTTTGGGGACGTATCTTTATAAAAACTGTTCGTTTTTTTTTCAAATGCATAAAAACAACTGAGATTTCAGTGAGTTCATAGGCACTTTTAAAACGTTACTTAGGCAATAGCACTTGGCTGACTACAACTCAAAGCCGCAGTTTTCGAAATTCATGTATATTTTAAGTTCCCGTATTAACTTGATTAATTACCGATCCAGTAGACTAAGTTTTCTTTTATGCATAGTTTCCTTTTTGTCTCCTTCATGAAATCAATCCATAAGTCTGTCGATCCGTCAATTCTTCCGTCAATCCTCGTATTCTTTGATCATTTATTCGACTGTCACATAAGAAATCTTAAACCAGCTCTTTCTTAATTCCATCCAGATATTCACCCACCATTTTAGTAATCTCAACTATATCCGCACCTTCACCTGCATGCCACATTAAATCGCAGTCCATCTCAGCCTAGTATTTCATTTGTATCCAGTATACAATCCAAAAAACAGAACCGACTTAATCTTACGCAATGATAAAGAACAATCAATTGATTAATCTTGATCAAAATATCCTTCTATCCAGAAACTGATTTGGCACACAGGTACTCCTAAACTGTAATTGATGGCAATTTTTTTCTCCTCCTATATACAAGATTCAAGGTGCCATGATGTTGTCATCCTTAATCCAAATTGCAATTGGTTTCACGGGGCTCATTGGCTTTCTTCTTCGTTTCATTGGACCCGTTACAATCGGACCTACAATTACCCTTGTGGGAATAGCACTCTTCAACGAAGCAGCAGATCGGGCAGGTAAATCAACTTATAAATTATAAAACCTGCGATTCATGTCCATCTAGAAACTTTGTCAGGTGGTTTCTATATCAAGTTAAATTTAAAATTTAATTATTTGGGCTTTTTCCTTTTTTTGCAGGAAATCATTGGGGAATTTCAATAATGTGAGTGTTTGAAAAGTTGATTTTAATTCTTTTTAGGAGATAGGAAAAATGCCTCACAAGATTATGTTGAATAGAAGTCGCCGTGAACCTGTGATAATAACCAACCACACCTGCTCCGTTAAACCCCCCGCCCCCCCCCCCCAAAAAAAAAAAAATTTTCCTGAGAGAAAAGTAGAAACAGTGTTATTTATTGAAGGCATTCGTTTATGATCAAATCAAGCCAATTCCAAAAGGATCCCCAGTTCCCCAACAGCTTCGTTTTCTAAAGTGGAAACTGTAAACTTTGTCAGAGAAATATGAAATTGCAAGTATAATATGACAAAATGCTTAGTATAATTCAACCAGCCATAATTTAGGAATTTCCAAGTCTGCATGACAAGATATTTTATTCTTTTTAAAAACTGTTTCACTTCCCTGAACTGCAAGCGTAGCAGGATGACAGAATCACAATAAATTGGTTAATTCTTTAAGATTCGTTTTTTATGTTAATTTCAGGACAGTCATGCTAATAGCTCTTTTTTCCCAATACCTGGCCAATGTGAAGATCCCTGTGGCTGGATATAGCAAAGAACGTGAAGGTTGTTACGTTGGCCACTTTTCGTTGTTCAGTTTATTTCCAGTAAGTACATCTGATTGTATTTTGTAAACGCCATTAAATGGAAGAAATCACAGCTACTAATAACAGGAAAACCAGGAAAATTGGCCATCGTTTTCTGATAATGCGAGCGTCGAAGGGGCGAGGAAAATATAACTACTAAGAAGTGTAATTTCCTCGGTTTTCAAATCACTCTGACAGATATTTTCCATACTTAAACCTTGGAATTTTTTTTTATTCTCAAAGTATTTGTTTATTGTAAAAAAAAAACTCTGACCGTTTACCATAAAATATGGAAAACGGTCAAGATCCGCGGCTGATCTGTAAGAGTGCATGTTGGGAATGCCACGCGAATAATTTGCGTTAAAGCGCTCATGATTTCTGAGTTTGACGTTTAGTCCTTTTTATGAAAAGTGCTCGGGCTTAATGACTCTCTTGATGACTTTGGTGAACCTTCGAAGAAATTCTTATGAAACAGTATTCGGTTTTCATTTCTGATAATGTCTTTTCTTTCAAGTCTGCATGACATTATGGGCTGAGACTTAATTTGAACAACAAAAAAGTCGCCGTCTTCAGGGACAACACCCTCATCAACAATCAGACTCCCATCGACTGCCGCAGGCCTCCGTTAGCGGCCATTTTAAAAATCCTTTAAGATAGAGCCTTACCTCAATCTATCCATTCAAAACTTGCATTGAGCGACTAACTCATCAGTCTGTTTCTAATTATCTGATATACAACAGGTTACCTTAGCGATCTTTATATCGTGGATCGTTTGTGCAATCATCACTTCAGCAGGAGGTTTTCCTTCAGATCCTAGTGTTCCTCAGTACAAGGCGAGAACAGACACCCTAACTGCGGTAATAAAAGAAGCTCAATGGTTCAGAATTCCATACCCAGGTAAGCAATAGTGATTTGTGCCTTTAAATTTTTTCCTTCGATTCAGTTGCACTGTATGACGGCTTGATTATGATCACCTGGATAGGTCAGTGGGGAATGCCTACTGCCAGTGCCGCAGGAGTGCTTGGCATGCTAGCGGGTGTGTTAGCCTCCACTATAGAGTCGCTGGGAGATTACTTCGCCGGTGCAAGATTGTCAGGGGCTCCTCCACCTCCAAAACACGCAATCAATCGTGGAATTATGGTGCAAGGAATTGGGTGTCTTTTTTCTGGAGCGTTTGGTACCGGAAATGGAACAGTTTCGTACACTCAAAACATTGGAGCCATCGCTATAACCAAGGTAAATGCGATTGTTATTTCTGTTACGGTGGCAATCACATTTTTGTTGGTCTCGATATCAGTTTACACGTAGCAAACGAGCTTCTTTCTAACTTGAATTTGTTTATCCTTTTGACTAAGTTATTGCGAGTGTAGGACCAAGGATGCAAAATGGTCGTGCGTCGGGTATTAACTGGATGATTATTTAAGTTGAATGACAATCGAAACAACAACAACAACGTATCACACAATCTTATCCCTTAGTATCAAAGAATTCGAATTTCACTAACGGGTGCGGTGTAGACATTTTTGTTAATATCTTTAGACTGTGTTTTTTTTTTAAGACTTGTATATTCTCTGCTAGGTTGGAAGCCTTCGCGTAATGCATTGGAGCGCTCTTATAATGCTGTTTGTCGGTGTTGTTGGCAAGCTTTGCGCATTTTTCGTCAGCATTCCAGATCCAATTGTCGGTGGAGTCATGATGGTCTTGTTTGGAACGATTGCCGCAGTTGGAATCTCTACTTTGCAGTTTGCTGATATGAATTCCTCCAGGAACTTGTTTATTGTCGGATTTTCCCTTGTGCTTGGATTGGCTTTTCCGCACTACTTGGGAAGTCATCCCAACGCAATTAATATAGGTAAAATTGCAGGTTATTCCTCCATATCGTCCCACCGACTGTTTGTGTGAATACTGAAATAAAAAAAAAAATTGTGACTATAGATTACGCGTGCCCTCTTGCTTCTCTAAAGCTGACTCAAATGTTCTGCCCCCCCAAAAAAACTATGAGAAAGAATGAGAGAAAAAACTATCCATCACAGGAAAATTTTGTTTGTTTTTATTAAAATCAGGTGATTTTCACGATTACTTTATTTTAGTACAACTACCAGAATCCTAGTGAGGTTTAGCTAATAATATCCCTAATTTGCAACAGAAAACAACAAACTGAAGGTTTCTGGTAGTTTCAATCGTCTAAATGATAGAAAAAGGAAAAGAACTGAAAGAAACCACTGCTCCTGATATAGTTTACATATTGTTGGTCACTTCGTGGTTTTATTCTCAGACTCAACAGTTAGAATAGCTTTGTACAGCCTTATGTACATCACACACAACACATGATAAACAGCTTTCAATCGACTGGTCACAGTTTAACCCAAGTTTGACCCCATGAGTGATAAGTAGAAGGGCTTATAACTGATCATGGTTAATGATCTGTTTTCTTACAACAGGTAATTCAGAAATCGATCAGATCCTGACTGTCCTTCTGTCAACAAGCATGGCAGTAGGGTGTATAACCGCACTGATTCTGGACAACACTATTCCTGGTACCATTGAGGAACGCGGGCTCAATGCATGGCGACAACATATGTCAGATGAAAGTGATGTTCAGCTTCATACCGCTTCCATTAAAGTTTATGATCTGCCTTTTGGCTTTCAATGCCCCATTTTGGCCAAGTATCTGCCTTTCCTACCGTACAACGATGAATATACGAATATTAACTAGTTGGGAGGGCCATCCGAGTCGACTTTAAATGGCACAAAAAAAATTTGATCTCCAGAGAAAACTTTAGTTTTACTTCCAGTTTAAATTTGTAAACAAAGAGCAACATTTCTTGGTTTACAAAACATGTTTCGGCATGTTCAAACGCCATCGTCAGTTAGCTGGGGTTATGTATCTCAGAGAGTGATGCGTTAATTAACATTACGTACTTACATTAAAATTAAATATGTAAATTACTATCTAACTAGCAATAATGATACATACAGAAAGAGGAGTTTAACGGTCAACGACAGATTAACAACTTGTTAAAGTAGTGTTTATGCCATTGTTCATTTATTTAAACGTTATTTCGTTCAATGTCGGGAATTCTTTGAGCACTAAAATTTCTTTTGGAGGAGCATGAGTGCAATCACTTTACAAATGCCTGTGTTAGCCTTATCCATCACTTAGATAACAACTTGCTTAAACATCTTTCTTGTCATAAAGATGTATTTTATCAGTTACTAACATAGGCATACTGGGGATAAAACAGAAATCAAACCAATGATTTATAATAATCGGCATGTGGTGTCGGTCAAATATAAGGGCCAGACTGAAGCATTGACTTGTTACTTCAAAGGAAAAGAAAACATATTTTACATCAGTATTGGCAGTTTTAGATTCAATTTCTGGTCATTTCAGAAGACTTGAGTTAAATGCGCTCGTCTAACCACCCCCCAACCCTCTACCACTCCAAAACACGCTTCGCGGGCCCTGCTCCAAAGAAAACAAAAGTATTCTTACGTAGTAAACGTCATTTAACAGCAGGAAAAAAATGAATTTTTGCCGGGAATTAAAAAGATTAAATCAAACTTGTGCGGAACATTATCAATGTAATGAATTAACTATAGTTCTGTATTTTTTCTTTCTCTTTCTCTTTCAATATACCAGTCTTTACAATTTCAGTTATCTCATTTTTACATCCTTCCAAGTTTACCTCTAACTTGTTACTTTTTCAGCTAGTGTTGTATAGTTAAGTTATAATTTTTTTTAATTTGTAATTTCTTTTTCTTCTTCCTCCGCCTCGATTAGCCAGCTACATGCGGGTGGAAGAATTTTTTTGTATAAGTTTATCTAGTGTGTTGTAATAAAGCTTTGTTGTTTTGAGCGACGTCATGCATGGCCTCAAAGATGGAATGATCAAGTTCTCAATCAAACCAGCCAATCTTCAAGATTCTGTAAAATATCGTTTAAAGACATTTTTTCGTTGATCTCGTTGTGGAGTGAGCTCACAACGGTAAGATTTACAGTTTCTTTCAGGATCGTAATGAGGTACGTAGGATAAGCGGTCACAAGTCTGGGATATGGGAACCCTTGATATGGCAATAATTAGTATCACTAATATTCGTGAAAAACGAATGTTTGATTTATCAACAGAGTTGATAACTGCTGAGGTAAATTAGCCACCGTACTAGTACGTAAAGAGATTCGAATGCTGACGTTTCGAGGGTTTAATATCCCTTCTTCAGAGCGATTCGCTCTGACGCTGTGACGAAGACCAATTTATCTTTAGTTAACTCTGTTGATCAACCAACAATTCGTCAGTTCGTACTCCGCACTGACACAGCAGCGCAGTTTCTTTAGAAAGCAACCCCCTTAGCCATTAGTATTCGTGAATGGCCTTTATTCTCCCCGTTAAATGTGAAATACTCGTGAATCTTGATTTGGTGAACAGCCGTGAAATAAGGATTAAGTGTTGGATTCACACAATCATAATTTGAATTCAGTTGTCTTTTACTACTGGAGGTCATTCTCTTGCGTAACCGCGACTTGCCATTCTTAGTCCCAGAAACTTTCAATACTTTCATGTCCTCTCTTACTAATTCATCATCGCTAATTTCCGTGAAAAGTTTTATATTTCGTAAAACGTAATCAACTTCCTTCCCTCACCACTTTAGGTCGGGGATCAAAAATTTGCGTACAACAAATGACTCTAGATGGCATCAATTCGTTATCTAAAAAAGATACATTCCCCCCGGTTACGACCCTGAAAAGCGTTTGGGCTCCCCATTGAATACATTGCGGTGTGCGGTGAGTTTTGGTAACGCCAAAAGGAGGCTCGTAGCGATTCTGACGTGCAAATTGATCGTCAAATTCTAATCGAACTGTCTGGTGGCTGGTTCCCTCCGAAGTCTCCCTCAGGATAGCTGGAACTCAGTGACGCATTTTTATCAGGTAAAGCGAATGATTAGAGGTTTAAACAACCTTAAAGGTTAAAGAGAGGAGAGGTTAAAACAACCATAAACAACTTGATAGAAATATACAACAAAGGCTAGAATAACTAAAATATATTTAAAAAAATTTTGCCCGATATTTCGGGTTGTAATAGAAACCTACCTCAGGGGTTGAACGAAAAAAAAAAAGTGAGCAAAATGAAAGGATCGTTACAAATAAAGGTAAACCTCATCAACACAATATGTAACATTTCCTATGTTTACTCTTGGTACGTTTAACCTGGTTCACTTTCCCCGCGTCCACAACAACTCCTTATAACTCAAATGAAACTTTAGCTCATTTATCCGTCCACAGTTGCAGACCCTTCAAGACCTCTTGCACAAACATAAAAGTCACGCCAGAAGCCACAGCTTCAAAATGCCTCCAAATACCTCGCATCTCCTCCTCTGCTGTGACCTTCCTCCTTCTACCAAAGAGCTCTTTAATAAACTCAAAATAACCAAACTTGTGCGTTATGAAATTCACCTCACTAACTTCACAATCTACGCAACGAACAATTTGATTCAGGCTTACTTCCTAAATACACCCCAGCCATCCACCCAGAAAACCCCCTCTTCAGGAGAAAATGGAATGAAACCTCAACAACCTCGAAAGAAAACAACTCCAGGTCCTGTTAGAAGAAACCCGCAATCACATTAAAGCTTTAACAATTCTTTTAAACAATCAGCTGGAAGACCTGCGAGCCTCTAACGGTTAATAATCATTCAACGTACACCATGCATCTTATCTACCCTCATTGAAAGTACTCAACCTTAGCAACAATCTAAATTCACTCTGCACTAACACATGCCTGCAACTGACATAAGGAACGATGCATCTAATCAACCTGCAACAAATAACCCATCATCGATCAATCAGACGGAACAAAATGCTGAGAATATCAACACTCCACGCAATGTCACTACTGCTCCTTCCGAAATTCCAAAAAGACGGCCAACACCACTCCTAGAACACCAACGACCATCAACCAAAACAAGAAAAATCACAGAACCCGCTCACGACACAAAAACATATCTCAAACCACTACAAGACAAGGAGACAGTAATCACCTTTTCTACTGTACGACTTTCAAACCCTGACTGACACCAAACTATTGTCACGAGGACTTCGTCCCAACCCCCAAACGCATCAACTGGCCAAAAATACAGGCAGATATCAACAAATTTCCATTCTTTACGACTAAAAGAATTCTTTCAACAAAAAATCCTGACTGATTCAACTCTTTCACCTGATGAAGTGAAGCGCTTCAGATGCAGTTCTGAGAACACTCAAGTTTTAGTTAATGCATTTGTTACTAGCCGCCTCGACTACTGTAATAGCGTTTTATATGGCCTACCTACTACTGAACTGCAAAAACTCCAACGCGTCCAAAACGCTGCTGCCATGCTTATCTGTAACGTAAGTCGTTTCGATCATATTTCTCCAACACTGAAAATGTTGCACTGGTTGCCAGTGAAGTATCGTATTGACTTCAAGATATTGTTAATTACGTATAAGGCTATCCATGGACTCGCTCCAGCGTATCTTAGCGAACTTATCACCCTAAAGACAGTATCTAGATATAGTCTTAGGTCGTCCAGCGCAGTCCTCCTTCAACCGCCCAGAATCAAGACTCTGCGTACGCTGGGTGATCGTAGCTTTACTGTAGCCGCACCAGCGCTCTGGAACAATTTACCGAACGCAGTTCGCTACGCACAAAGGGTTCAATCTTTTAAGGACAGGTTAAAAACTCATTTATTTCGTCAAGCCTTTGACCTTTATTGAGAATTGTATTTTAGCCATTGACCTTGCCATTGTAATTTTAAATTATATTTATTTAGGATATCTTTATTGTAAAGCGCGCGAGAGCATCTGTTTATGATTCGCGCGCTATATAAATAATAAATTATTATTATTATTATTATTATTATTATTATTATTATTATTATTATTATTATTATTATTATCATGGACTTTACCTAATAGAGAAGACGTAGCCCTTGACACTTTTATCAATGCAGATGAAAATGACATCATGGCCTGTAAACCAGCCACTATCCACGACAATCTTTCTAGGAAAGAACGCAAAGCTCTCACAACAGTCCGGCAACGCTCAGATATAGTCATTAAACCCGCTGATAAGGGCTCTGGAACTGTTATAACGGGACTACTCCTGGTATGTTAATGAATGCCACAGACAGCTCAATGACACTAAGTATTATCAAAAACAATCTTCGAACCTTACAAGCAAAATACACGAACGCGTCAAAGAATACACTACCCGTTCACCCGTTAATGAGGCATTTAAATACCTCTCATTTAATTCTGATCCCAAGGCTAGTCGTTTCTACATTCTCACTAAAATCCATAAACAAGGCAACCCAGTCGCAGACCCATCATATCCAGCAGTAACCACCCTACTGAACGTATTTATGAGTTTGTCGACTACCACCTAGAGTCGCTTGTTCAGACACTTCCTCCCTGCATAAAAGAAACTACACACTTTCTTCTTTAACTTGAGAAACTGGGCCCTTTACCGGACAACGCCCTCTTCGTCACTCTGGATGTTTCTTCATTGTATACTAACATTCCTCACAACGAAAGCGTTGAAGCCTGCCGCCATTTTCTAAACACCCGTCAAAACAAATCACTTCCTGCTGAAAATATATGCGATCTTATCAGAATGATTCTTACAATGAACAACTTTTTATTCAACAACGAACACTATTTACAAGTACACAGGACAGTTATAGGAACCCGCATGGCACCTTCATATGCTAATTTATTCATGGGAAAATCGGAACAACGCTCTGTTCAAGCCGTTCGTTTGTTACTCCCCCTGGATGGAATGCTAGTCCATTACATGGTTACTCCAATTAGGATGTCCCCAAGATGGCAACATGGAGTAAGACTTAGGTCCCGTTCAGACTAGGTGCCCGTTCCCGGTTCTCGGGCACGGGCACTAGTCTGAACAGAGCTTTCTTTCGGTGCCCGAGCAAAATTCTCGGCACCGTGCCCGGGCACGGGCACTACCTCCAAAGGTAGTACTCGGGCACCGTTCCTGGGCAAGGGCACTGGTGTGAACAGGATTTTGTCAGTTCTCATGTTTTTTCCTCATGCCTCCTTACGATACAGCAAACAAAATTACGGGCGCTAAATTGATGAAGGAGAACACGATTGCTCCTTGGACACCAAGGAGTCTGAACAACGTCCTTTAAACGCCCGGGCACAGAGCTCTGGCACGGGCACCTAGTCTGAACAGGGCCTTATAGTCCAAGAAGACAACACTGAAAAAGTGCAGAGATCAAACTAGCCTCGAACCAATTCACCTCCGCGCCGGCCCAATACAGAGTGGAGTTTAATGTAATTACACACTAATCTCCTTCGTCACAAACAAAGTAATCAGTGCAAATACTGCAATCAGACGGCTGTTCTAGTCTAGCTGAGTGCACTCTGCGAACCAAGACAATGCCAAGGAGACGATTACAGACGTTTGTATGGAAACGGGCAAAAATTGTCCGTTTCTACAGAAACATCTGCAAAAACTTATCGCAACTATCTCTTCGCTATTTTTAAAGACAAGATTTAATTTCACAAACTTGCCCATTTTTTTTTTCTAATATTAAGGTAATCTTTCTAGCATGGTAATCTTTCTAGCACTATGAAAGGGATAGCTCCTCCCACCTTTGTCACACAGTCATCGCTTTAACGTCACACTAGGGATGGCGGACATGGTGATTCCACGTTACGGAATCGGCACTTTAAAGAAATAAAGCCAAAGGTATCTTTAAAAAAATAACCTAAGCTGTTAAAAAACTATTTTGGACAAAACATATTGCAATTGAGCTAAACCTCATAACCGCGCTATTTCGTGTTGTATGTGATTTACGTTCGTTCAGTGTGTTTTAGTCATTTTAACCTCCCGAGACCGCAGCAGTAATAGGCCATTTCAAAGTTGCTTTGAACCTCATTTTGAAAGCGAGCTTAAGTGAAAAGTTTTTATTATGAAAATTAGTTTTCATTCATATGCAAACAAAACTAATTTTCATACGAATAACTTTGCACTTAGCCTCGCTTTAAAAATGAGGTTCTTAGCAACTCGGAAATGGCCTATTGGCATGTACTGTTGCGGTGTCCCTGCCTTCGTAATATGTATTATTTATTTATTTATTTATTTATTTTGTGTGTCTATAACTGTTAGACGAAGCTAATACAATAAAAATACAATAAAATAAACACGCAGACGAATTTCAAATTTATTCTTTCAATCTTACAATCTTATCTTGCCGCACGGACTCTGTGATGTTCACGCTCTGTGTCTACAATGAAATGACTAGGGTTTTGGCCAGGCCAAGTTCCTTTTGCAGTGCGGGTCCGTTTTAAACTGCCCTATGTAAAAATTCAAAATTACCATGATAAAGGAAAATGGTGACCAGTAGCTAGTTTCGCCTTATATTATCACTACGTAATCAGTCCAAGATCGTTATCAAATTTAATAACCTCGACCAAAGCAAACCAGTAGCCAATCACTGTTCAAATTTTCGTACACGTGACATCTTGGGTAGCAACAGTCTTAAATTCAATATGGCGGGCGATGGGGCGGGAAGGAAGGAGTTACAACATTAAAATAAATAAATACAATATTTATTTTGCCACATACAACAATTACAGATGAAAAAAAAAATGATGAAAATTGACGAAAGAAAATAAATGGCGAGAAAACCTGAAAGAAACCACGAGGCTTATAAAGTGAGGCTTCCTCACTTTTAAAAAATAGCTATCTTATATTAGAATTACAATATGGACTTATGATAATTAACTTTGACCGCGCACACGTACACACACACACGCACACACATATTAAGTAAGTTAGTTGAGAAATACAGCCTTACAGAAGTTAATACCTAGAGAGAAGAAAATCTTTAAGCTTTCTTTTAAAAGAAGCGGTGGAGGGAGAACTAGTTATGTGAGAATTTAGCGAATTATTAAAGTTTGGACCTTGAAAGTAAATTGAAAACTTCCTCGTGTTCGTTCTTCACAGTGGCAAGCGGAAGGACTGAGCATTCCTAGTATTATAATTATGAATTTCATGCTTGCATCGCAGTAGATTGTGGAATAGAAAAAAGAAACGTATTGAAAAACAAGCTGTTATTTTGTAAAACGTATTTCGAAACGTTCATGTACTTCGAATATGATATCGATCTCATATAATTTTTGTGAAGTAACAACTGTTCCGCCCGAGTAAAATGACAGAGTGAAGATAGACACGGTCATTCTGTTAACAAAAAAGTTGTTTATTTATATGATAACCTTCTTTCTTCTCTCAAGCTTCTTTTTCTTGGGAGAGAGCGAAGTTGGTTGTTTGAAAATCTGTATAAAGTATAAACGAAACAACTACAGTGAATAGTTACATTTTGGTTTACAAACAGAATACTCAGGCTACTATATTGAAGTTTTCGATTGCACAGGAAGCGATGGTCCAAGCGGAAAGCTAAAATTACGTTTAAGTAGCATGTGCGAAGCGTGTTTAGGACCAAAATCATCTATCACTATTAAATGAAAACAGCAGTAAGTGACTCTCCCACTGTCCCTTTGGTAATATACCGAATGCTTACCTCGATAGCCATGTCCGATCCCTCGCTTCCCATTTCTGCGATGGCCAATTTAATCTTCCTTTAAACCACGTCCACGCATTCTTCCTTGCACGTCATTTATCACATCATAGTTAATAAAGGGAAATGGTTATGAAGCCCCACATTCTTCCTTGTTTTAGGTTTTTGTTGGCTTTTTTTTTTGCCCTTGAAGGTGCACAAAGGTGACAACGCTCAATAGCACTCCAATTAAGTTAAAAAAAATGACCAATAGAAACGTACCATTAATTTATTCAGTCTGAATGTGGGACCAAAGAACAAAAGGTTGTGCACTGTCAGGGAGCTTTCAACCTAAATTGCAGCACCTTTGTTTTTGCTTTTAATTTTTTGCCGACTTTCATAACTAGTCTCCTATACTAACTATGATCACATACACAAGGAATGAATGCCCCTCCGCAGTGCTGGACATTTTGCTTCCATTTCTGATGCAGCGGCTTTCGCTTTGTTGATACAAGCTCGCCTGTTATGTTTCTGGCAACTGAAAAACATATAGCAAATAAGCTTAAATTTATTTCAATTCGTTTTATACCTCCGTTTACTTGAATGCGTATATGCAAAACTTTATGTCATGAGATGCGCTAGTATTAAAACTTGTCGAAACTTGGTAGTCTTTGTATTTCCGGATACAGTCGAACCTCGATTATCCGGACCTCGATTATCCGGACTATTCGATTATCCGGACTTTTTTCTCTGGTCCCAATTTTTTCATAAATATTAATTAGTTGTGATCTTGAAAACTAAAAGTCGCAAAAAGCCCAATATTCCTTTCAAAAGACTGTTGAAACAGCGTATTTTCCTGTGCACTTTTCAAAATTCGCAAGTGCGACGAGACAATACCTGAACTAAAAGTCTTTATTTGTAAATACATACAGGCTGTGTAGATTTCACAATTAAAATGATGTTTTCTTCGCTGTAACCTTTTGTTTACATTTCTATCTCATTAATACTCATATTTTCGATTATCCGGACTCTCGATTATCCGGACTATTTACCGAGGTCCCGACGAGTCCGGATAATCGAGGTCTGTTGTTGTGTATTCGGTGGTATGGGAAAAATGCGCGTTCAATGACCGATTTGAATAATATAAACCATAAATCAAATAATATACTTTCGTACCTCAGTTCACTCCATAAATCGAACACATTAACTCTTTATTTAATGAATGGTGTGCCACTAAATTGACCTAAATGTAGCTGGCATTTCCGGAGAGTTGTTGATCCTGTTGATCTCTAAATTAGTTTTTGGATTTCAAAATATAGGCAATATACCCTTCAATAAGAGAGATTTTCCTGCAGTCCAAGAGGTGTTTTAGTTCCCGGTTTTAGCTCATACCAATTAAAAATGGCTGCCATTACTAACAGCACATCGCAAATCAAAATACCCCGTGCACTTTTTTAATTGATCGTGCACAATAATAAACACACGTTGAATCGCACGGCAACGGCTTGTAGAATAGACATATTTAGTGTGACTACCGCAAAAATCTAACGACAAAGTTGAAAAACATACCTGATTTGGCGTTAAATTTCAAGTGTTGTTCTACTTTAGGAGTAACAGTTTACATCGTTATCGCTGGTCTTCGACCACCATCTCGGAAACACATTCGGCTCCCTCCTTTCTTGCCTTTATCGACTAGAACTATGGGTAGATAAGCCGAGTAAAACCGAACAAATACCGAACAAAACGAAGTGAATACGAAATTCCCCGATTTCTGAAATAATCGCAATGTTCTGACGTGTTTGATAACGATCTCGGACTGTTAATTAAATCTACAGGTTGAAGGAAATTATCACTACCGAATTCTCCCAACTAGTCCAATAGCAAATATCAAATATACGAGAAAACTGAGAAGAATTCAGTTGCGTTTTAATATTGGCGTTTCAAAGAAGTTGAAATAATAATAATGATAATAATAATAATAATAATAATAATAATAATAATAATAATAATAATAATAATTATAATAAAATCTCTTTATTAAAATGTTTTAAGCAAATTGTTATTTACAAGTTAAAAGTAGAAAAAAGAGCTATCAAAACCTATTTACAATTCTCGTCGATTAAAAAAGAGACTATTTTCAAGCACAATCTTTTTTGGAAGAAAAAGGAAAAAATGAGATATTAATAATAATAATAATAATAATAATAATAATAATAATAATAATAATAATAATAATAATAATAATAACATGATAATGTTATATTATACCAAGATTGGTAGACCAGCCATGAATAGTTATTTGTATGAGTTTTAGACTTTCAGACATCTAGACTTTGACTTTTATATATGTACTGTATATATATTTTATTGATTTATTCACGCGCTATTTTAAGTTTCGCTTGGCTCACAGGTTACGCTACGCGCCCTTTGTTGCTTTCTGATACTGTGCATACAGATAGTTTTACTGTATGGTCGTCCAAATGTTTCAATATTCGCTAAGTTGTATTCGCTGTCGCTAAATTACATTCGCTATCGCTAAATTACATTCGCTGTCGCTAAATTGTTCATTCGCTGTCGCTAATACTTATTCGCTATCGCTAAATTCTACATTTGCTGTCGCTAATACTCATTTTCCATCGCTAAATTTCATTCGCTTTCGCTAAATTACATTCGCTGTCGCTAACACTTAGTCGCTATCGCTGATCACATTCATTCGCTCTCGCTAAATTTCATTCGCTGTCGCTGAGTGTTTCCATTTCTTGCGCTAAAAATTAACTCAGGGTATCCCCACACGGGAAAGTTTGTGGAAAGCCGCTAACCGCAGATTTGCATTCAAAAGCATGTGAGCCGACGAAAAGGTATGGAAATGCTCTTCTGAAATTAAAATTTCAGATTTAGTTCGCTTCTAAGCCGTTCCTCAGTGAAAAGCTGGAGCTAGTATACGAAAAGGCTTTCTCCGGGGCTTTGTATGAGCTTAAAGTTTGGTTCATGGCACCATCGTGCTTCGTCGAGGCGGGAAAATATGTCCAGGCGAATGCAGCGGGACTCTATAAAACGAGGATACGGACGGGCGGATGCGGACGGCGGATGGCGGATGGGGTTTAAAAAAAAAAAAAGAAAAAAGAAAATAGCTAGGATGTTGATACTGTTAAATTTTTTTGGTTAATTGCCACCTTCTAAGAAATGCTAGCTTTGGCTATTTTTTTTTTTAATTTGAATTAATTTAAATCTTATTGTCAGTCAAACAGCGAAAACGCTATAGAATGTTTCTTCTCGTTTTTCAACCAAATCAGTCTGAGTTTGCAGAGGAACTCCGTACATTAGTACGACACACCATCCGGCAAAACAACACTTTCATATTCATGAACAGTTACGGGATAATCTAGCCTCCCACCAAAAACGACTGCGTGGGAGGCTAGGGATAATCTGATAAACGGGAAAAGTAATGTATGAGCTCTTGTTAGGCATTATAGATTGGAAATCGTGGTTATTGTTCGAACAGACACATCGATACAAGTTATTAAAGATTATTTTAAGATGTCCAAAGATTTCCCTGCGTAGGATTTGCGAACGTGTCATTTTCCTCCCAGGACATGAAATCTGCACACAAGCGACGTTTCCTTTCAAGTTTTAATTTAGAGCAGAGCATGTCTTGAACAATCGAGACGAATTAAAGATCGCGATTTTTTTTGTGGTCCCTCGCTGAAACGAACATGAACTTCTCGTGCTTGAAAAAATGTCACTTTTTTTTCTCTGGGAAAATTTTATGGGTTCCATATTTGGACGTTTGCGGTCACGAAAAAGTTACGTTCTGCCAAGATGTCTGCGGTGAGGGTAAAAGGGGGAATGAGTTTGTGGAATGGAATGTGGAAAGACGTGCGGAATGGCATAATTATGCAAAATAAGAATTGCGGAATGACATAATTGTGCGAGATACGATTTATGCATAATGACTCACAGAAATACATTTAACTGAAAAAGCGCGCCTTTTTTTGGGCACCAATTTGCAAATACAGCCTTTTTGTAACCGTTCAACCGAAGAATGCATCACAAAAACCCAAACAATGGTATCTTCGAATTCAAACTTTTTTCCTTCGATTCTTATCGCATAGCCGTTGATGCAACATAGCAGCTCGTGGACTCTTATCGTTCACGAGTGAACACAAGATTTGTAATACATTTGCGTTAAAGAGGTTTGTTTATTTACGGAACCTGGTTTCCATTCCACACGAGTCGCCCGCCATTACGGGAGATGTATACAACTCAATCGAAGGCTGGTTAAACTTGACATGTTTCAAGCTTTCACAGTGCCTCGCAGGAAAAAGACGTGACTAAAGAACCGCCTCTGTTTATTATTGAAACGATTTATGTCACTTGTCGAGGATTTATCTGGTTATGACGAATGTGTTGTGGTTCGGTAATATGCTCATTTCCGTTGTTTTACGTTTTATATTAATCAATTGATCATACACAGCCAAACACACACACACGCAAAAAATAAATAAATAAATGAAAACGAAAATAAAAATTTAACCGCAATCTATACCGCAGAACGCTTTCCCCGTATTTTGAAGTGTAGATTTCGGTTTTTTATTTTCGAAGGAAGGATCTGACGTAACAAATTTTCAACTCCAACATTTTATAAGAAACTATATCTAAGTAATTCGGAAAAGATTTCCGCACAGCCCCATACATTATTTATCCATGCACAACTGTCACACTAACCCACTTCCAAAAACGACGACCGTGAAAACAAAGTGTGAGTCGCAAAATGTGTAGATAATTATGCATGGGGCTGTGCAGATATCTTGACGCAACTCGCACTAAAAATACTGTAAGAGACTAATGTCACTTGAAGCCTCGGTAATTAATACCATACCGTAATTCTTATCTACTTTCTTTTCTTTTTCCTTTTTTTTTATTTTAAAGAATCGATATAAGCTTGTATTGTACTGGTTATCCCATACCATGAAATCCCGGTTTGAAGTCCCCCTCCCCTGCTGATAAATTGCCTCGATTTGTGGGCCATCTATTTGTAAACGAAAATTTTATTCCGTGATAAGCCCCTACCACTCTTCCACTTATAGGCCCATCTTTGATCTTTATATAAACACGTAACACCCCTTCCCCCCTTGCCCCTAAAAAAGCCGTTGACATTTCCTTTTTACGTATCCCCACCCGTAACCGGAATTTTACGGTATTATGGTCTGTGCCTCATTACAAGAGCCTGTGAAGTTTTCCTAGAGTCAACCTATTGTTGACTTCTTTGGTTTTCCTTGTTTTATCTGATTGGTGAGTATCACAGGTCTCGCAGAGGTAAACCCATAAATGGTTGGATTGCTCAGTAGCTCAACAACAGTAACTCAACTAGCTCTACAAACATGTAATGTAACCACACTTACACCTCAGAGGAAGGGGGGACTCTTACATAAAACTGAAGGGACAAGCCGTCAAAAATGTTGAACAGAATGTTCTAAATTGTACCAGACTCTCTTGGCATAGGTGTGGCCCCAATGTAGTTTCCTTAAGGGTTACCAAAACAAAATATTGAAATAATCAAGCAGTTTCCTCATTGCACAGAACAAAAAAGCTTTCCTTTGAGGTTTTGAAAGAAGAGATTCTGATTTCCACCGCAATGGTACAAAACTGCACATTTTCAACCCCTGTCAGAGACAAGCATTTTTACATTGCCCTAAAATTGACCTCCCATTTCCCCTTGGGGTGTAGAGCAATAATAACTAACTATTCACATGGAGTTAACGTTTGGCAACAACAACAACAACAACAACAACAACAACAAGCAAGAGAGGATCAAAAGTATGAATTCTCCATACAGTGTACATGTTCCAATACATACCCAGCTGTTCACTATTTATGACTTTTTTAGGTCAACCATACAACCAGAGTTTTTTTGTTTTTTGTTTACGTACACATAATTTTTTTAAAAATTAATTTTTATGATTCTTGATGACTGACCTAAAAATAAACCAAGGGGAATCGTCATCATTCCAATAAGTCATGTAAGACCATTAGAGGATTAACCCCACACATATACTTGATCCTCTCTTATGACAACCAAAACTATATCCACCATAACTTTAGCTGGTAATTCTAGTTGTCATAGCAGTTTCCATGTCCACATATATAACGCTTGTAATATGAAAACTCTACAAACAGTATCTTCATTTAACATAAAGTTTGAAGATCCTTAAGCATAATATAAACAAGGCTGTTTTCACGCCAAAAAATGAGTTGTTCATTACATAATTAGTTATGTAATGTAATTTGATAACAACTCAACAAAGTTATCGTTTTCAAAGTGATGTTGTAATGTTCTTGCTTACAGTTTGTAAAATGTAAAAAAAAAAATGATTTAATGTGGAACCTTGCCAGTATACAACAAAGATGCATTATCATTTAATTAGGCCAAAATTTAAAAGCAAATTCTAAAAACTGATCAATTTTAGTTTTTATTTGTCTGAGACAGTACAAGTATCAGACAAAATGGTCAGTAAAAGAAGAAGAAAAAAAAAAACCCGAAAAACCAGTATATAATACTAACACATTCTTTAAGGCTTTGCCCCACTATAAGCTAGCATAATGTTGAAACACCTACTTAGATACCCACTTCAAAGATCAGAATGATGTTTGGGGTAACATGTTTTATACTTTGGAAATAAAATACAATGTGACTGGATTGTTCAGCCATTGTGATGGATGATAGTTGTTACAGTGGTGAAGAAGCTTTCTCCATCTTAGGAATATTTTGGGATGTTATCAGTATGATTTATTTGCAAGTTCTTCTAACTGTAAAGTATACACGCTGAAGGTGATTCCATCACTGATAAGTCAGAGGGACATGCACTATTCATGGTTAAAAATGGGCATGGGTGTTATTTCAACACGTTGCAACAGCTATTGCAGTTCCCCTCCCCCTACCCCTCTCTTCTCCAAAGTGGACTGAATTTCATGTTTCCTCTCTAAAACCGAGATTTTATGGTTTTGGATAACCAGTACAATACAAGAAAGTAGGCTTCAAGTGACATTAGTCTCTTACAGTATTTTTAGCACGAGTTGCGTCAAGATATCTGCACAGCCCCATGCATAATTATCTATACATTTGGCACACACTTTGTTTTCACGGTCGTCGTTTTTGGAAGTGGGTTAGTGTGACAGTTGTGCATGGATAAATAATGTATGGGGCTGTGCGGAAATCTTTCCCGAATTGCTTAGATATTGTTTCTAATAAAATGTTGGAGTTGAAAATTTTATTTTTTTCATCAAGATCCTTCCTTCGAAAATAAAAAACCGAAATCTACACGTCAAAATACGGGGAAAGCGTTCTGCGGTATAGCTTGCGGTTAAATTTTTATTTTCGTTTTTATTTATTTATTTACTTTTTTTTTTGCGTGTGTGTGTGTTTGGCTGTGGATGATAAATTGATTAATATAAAACGTAAAACAACGGAAATGAGCATATTACCGAACCACAACACATTCGTCATAACCAGATAAATCCTCGACAAGTGACATAAATCGTTTCAATAATAAACAGAGGCGGTTCTTTAGTCACGTCTTTTTCCTGCGAGGCGCTGTGAAAGCTTGAAACATGTCAAGTTTAACCAGCCTTCGATTGAGTTGTATACATCTCCCGTAATGGCGGACGACTCGTGTGGAATGGAAACCAGGTTACGTAAATAAACAAACCTCTTTAATGCAAATGTATTACAAATCCTGTGTTCACTCGTGAACGATAAGAGTCCACGAGCTGCTATGTTGCATCAACGGCTATGTGATGAGAATCGAAGGAAAAAAGTTTGAATTCGAAGATACCATTGTTTGGGTTTTTGTGATGCATTCTTCGGTTGAATGGTTACAAAAAGGCTGTATTTGCAAATTGGTGCCCAAAAAAAGGCGCGCTTTTTCAGTTTAATGTATTTCTGTGAGTCATTATATATTAATCGTATCTCGTATAATTATGTCATTCCGCAATTCTTATTTTGCATAATTATGCCATTCCGCACGTCTTTCCACATTCCATTCCGCACACTCATTCCGCGTTTTACCCTCACCGAGATGTCTTTTTTTTTTTTTTATTTTTTTTTTT
>NW_028145619.1:4100000-4198287 GCF_977016875.1 Pavona decussata
AGAGCTAATCCAAACATAATGGAAAATCCAACAATGAACAAGTTTCTGGGGGAATTCATGTCAGCAAACTGCAGGTTAGAGATTCCAGCAGCGGTAATCATTCCAAACATGATCATATAAACACCACCAATAATGGGATCTGGAATGCTGACAAACAACGCGCTAAATTTCCCAACAACACCAACGACCATCATCACCAGTGCACCCCACTGGACCACACGGAGGCTTCCAACCTAAAAGAAAAGACGACAGCTTAACAACCCCACGTTAGATATCTATTTCACTGCCATTTTTACTTTTGAAAATGATCATAAAAAGTTTGGTATTATGAATTTTAGGCTACTTGAATTATCTCGGAAGTGAAAAAAAAATTACATGACATGACTAACGTCCTGACTGAAACAGCTATCTTAGTTAATCATGCCAAGCAAGATGGTTCTAATTAATTAAGCCTGTGTAGCACGATGAAATTTTAAAGTTCAACAATCTCAATGAAAGCTCTTGAGGGGTAGCCTTCTGTGGTATCGTTTGTTTTTGGTATTTTATAACAAGAAATTTGGGATTATATCATTAATTTGTTGACACCCTTGAGAGTAAGGAAGTTCATTAACAAGTTATCTGGAAATTTGACCTGGTATTTCAAGTCGAGAAGAGGTTCCTCGTTCAACCTACTTCACAATCATCGCATTACGAAAGACTAAATTGTAGAAAACAACACTTATCAGCACTGAGACACACGTACCATGTAAATTGTAGAAGACTGGAATAACAACAAATTAAAATCTCATTCACCTTAGAAATAGCAATGGCACCGATGTTTTCACTATACGAGGTTGTTCCATCTCCAGTACCAAATGCTCCCGTCAAGAGACACCCGATTCCCTCCATTGCAATTCCACGACTGATTGCATGTCTTGGGGGAGGAGGAGCCCCTGACAATCTTGCGCAGGCGTAGTAATCACCCACGGATTCAATGACAGAGGCCAACAACCCTGCATTCATCCCAAACACCCCCGCGACACTTACAGTAGGTGTTCCCCATTGACCTATGAAAGTGATCAAAATCGAGAAACATCAAGAGTTAAGCCGTGTAGTGCGGCATCAACGAAAACCTGCATGCTAACAACGTTAATCACTATTGCTAACCTGGGTAAGGAAATCTAAACCATTTGGCTTCTTTTAACACTGCAATTCTGGCGTCAGTTCTCGCCATGTACTGAGGAAGGCTAGAATCTGAAGGAAAGCCGCCTGCTGCGGTGATGATGGCACAAATTATCCAAGATGCCAAGATTGCAATAATCACCTGAGAAACAAAGACGGTATGACAACTGACCCATTGAGGGATACAGGAAGGCCCTGGGGCCTTTTGATGTAGACCGTGATACAGGAATAACTAGTGGAACGTACAATCATGGGAAAATGGCAATGAGTGAATGGATTGATGCAATTTTCAAATAAAACAAAATGAGCAAATTAATGGGTTGAGAATGTATTAAGACGGCATAATTGAAGAGATGGTGAAAGAATGCCCAATGCGCCATCTGGACACAATGTAATACTTTGCAATAAAAAATTTACAATAATGCTTGAACTGTCATGGTCTGGTGCTGTTAAAATCACTGTGTCAGTTCATTGAGACTTAATAAGTGCGCATGACCATGGATGGTCTGTTGAGCTAAAGTCTTTCAGAATTCCTTTTTCTTGGACCCACGTAAATATAAATGAGAAATTGCTGTTATGTTCCTCGCATAGTGAATAGATGATAGAAGTTTTTTTTTTTCAGTCGGTGACAGATGAATGCATGCAAAACAAAAATCCGAGTTCTTCCAACAGGGGTCGAACGTATGATTTTCTGATTGCTTGTTTGGACGCTGTTCCACTGAGCTACAAGAGCTAGGTTTGCTTTGAAAATCGACTTCAGTTGGCGTCTTACTTGCTGATGGAGAACATTCCCGATAGTCACGATATTATTCATTCACTTATTGACTAATTGTTGTTCTTGTTTTGGTTACAAGGTATGATGAACTAAATACTGACTACGGGGGGACACTACAAAGACTCACTGGGAAGAATCTGAACAAAGGGAAATGGCCAACATAACATCCTCCACGTTCTTTACTATATCCAGGCGCTGAAATTTCGAACTTGCTGAAGTACTGTGAAAACAGAGTTATTAACACGATAGTCCTGAAATCAACACAGGAAATAAAAACACTGTGTTAAACATAATGTACAGTAAAACTGGAAATGGTTTGAACCCAGGAGTCATCTCATAAGTACGTACAGTCGAACCTGTATATAACGGCCCTGTATTAAGCGGTCACCCTCTATTAAGCGGCCAGTTTTTAAAGTCCCGATTTTTCGCGCATACAAACGCTGTATTTGTTACCTGTATTAGGCAGCCACCTCTATTAAGCGGCCGCAGCCACCCTGTAGCAGTCCCATGTTTGTCTTTCTTTGTTATTTTTACCTGTATTAAGCGGCCACCCTTAAATGGAAACTAAGCCATATGCACAGTACCATGGATAACAGGAATTGTCGCTGGCAGTGCCGACAGTCAACGACTTGCTCTACAAACAAAAGTTCCAAATTGCGAGGCCCTAAACGCACGTGTCCCACTTGTTTAAGTAATTCTTACCCTATTCCTATTTTAACTTGAAGAATTTTATTATATATTTTGTTACTTTTAATTAGCAACATTACCGTTTATAATTCCACTTCGATCTTAAAAACTACAAAATGACGGAATGAGATATTTTGTTGTGAGCTGCAAGTCTCGTAAGTAAGCGAATTAGAAATACAGTACTGTGCACCGTACAAGAGTAGAGGACAATTTATTGCACAGTTACGTATATTATACCATTAAGTTACAAGTTGGCACTGAACTTTGTTTAAAGTATTGATCTCTTGAAAGAGTGTTGATTGTCCTATTGTTTCCTTGCATGAAATGTTTTTGTATCATACACCATTAAAATTGACATTAGACAACGCCCAGTTAGTATTTTTAGTGATCCTGTATTAGGCGGCCACCTGTATTAAGCGGCCAGTTCCTCAAGTCCCGAGGATGGCCGTTATATACAGGTTCGACTGTATTAAATTATGATCATCCGGATGAGTGTAGTCCTGAGAAGGACTGTTTGAGGTGACTTTGACTGACGTTTCGACAACCTAAGCGGAAGTCATCTTCAGAGTCAAGTGAATTGTGGAACGTCGGTAGGTGGTATTTATGTCTCTGGTTGTTAACCTGATTGGTCAACGAAGTCGAGATGTTATTGGTTGTTTGTCAGTACGCCGTGATGTTATTGGCTGTAAAGACTGTGAAAAGTGAAGACTGTAAAAAGCCCGTGGAGGTAGCTGTAGGCAACGGTTGAGTGGCGCTTGTCCTAAGCTAGTAAACCAGCTTTCCAGAGTAAGTCGTTGATAGTATCTTGTACTGTAGGAAATGCACTTGGCAGAGTCCCAGTCGATTCTATGGTTCGTTTGTAAATGGTGTTCAACAATGTGATTGTTGATATCACCATTTCTAGTTGCTCGTTTGTGTTCAGTCAGTCGTACGTTTAAATTTCTGCCGGTCTCACCAATATAAGTGGCCTGGCAGTCGCAGCATTTGATCTTGTAAACTGCTCCCTGTCTGCGGTTCGGTTCGTCTTTGTCCTTACTTTCGTCAGTAGTTGTCGTAAAGTGGCAATAGGTTTGTGAGCTACGCGGATGTTGTAGGGTTGTACAATCCGTGCCATAATTTCAGAAAGTCCTTTTAAGTAAGGTATAGTTACAGTAGTTATGGGAGTTGCGTCGTTGTTTGTGACGTTAGGTTCAGTGTCCTTGTAAGTGTTACGTCCTAACAAAGTCCTTGTTATAGTTGTTCTTTTTTGAAAACGTTGTCTAAGTAGTTGTTTTCGTCTGCGAGACTGTCAGGTGAGTCACAAACCAGTTGTGCTCGCCTTGTTAAGGTCTGTATGGTCGTTGCTTTGTGAGAAGTAGGGTTGTAGGATGACTGGTTCAGTAATCTGCCAGTATGTGTTGGTTTCCTGTAAACCGTAGTACTTAGTTTGTTGTCGTTGTTGTCACGGGTAACTAAGCAGTCTAGAAAAGGTATTCAGTTACCATTTTCGTAGATCTCCTTAGTAAACTGTATGTCAGCGTTCTGTCCGTTGATTTCGTCTTTGTGTACTACTGTAAAGGTGTCGTCTACGTACCGTAACCAGAACGGTAGTGTCCGTTTGTAGGTTGCTAGGGCTTGTTCCTCGATGTTCTGCATGACAATTTCTGCTACAACAACAGAAACTGGTGAGCCCATAGCTGTTCCATGTAACTGTTTGTAGTGCTTGTCGTTGTACTGAAAGTAAGTGGACGTTAGGCAGACTTTCAGTAAGTCCATTAAGTCATCTGCGGCAGTGGCAGTTTTGTCGTGGAGTTCTTGATGGCGGTAGCAGTACAGTCTAGAGCCAGGTGAAGTGGAATACTGGTGAACAGTGATTTACATCAAAAGACACAAGTTTGTAGTCGTCAGGTATTTGTACTGTCTTTATAGCATCAATAAAAATATCGCTAGACTGTAGTGCGTGTCGGGATTCGTTACTTTGTCAACGGTTTCAGTATAGTAGTCAAGTATTTGGATAGTTCGTAAGTCGGGGACCCACAGAACGAGACTATGGGTCGCATGGGTATGTTAGGTTTGTGTAGTTTTGGTAGTCCGTAGAGTTTAGGTGGTTGCGGTATGCGGCACCTCAGTCTGTTGTAACATTGTATGTCAATAACGTCAGTTTTCTTAAGGTCAAGTAGTTTACTGTTAAGTTTACGTTGAAGTGCTGGCGTCGGCTGTCGTTATGTCTGACAAACAGATATATGAAGAACTGAAACGAGACCCGACGCCAGCACTTCAGCGTAATCATGTCAGTCGCATTTTAATTAAAAAAAAATGTCTGGTTTCTTAACGAATATTTGGTAGAAATAGCCTGTCGTGTTCACTCGTCCATTACACGTGTTGTGGAATTAAATAATTTTAAAACGTTGCCTTTTGATTTATCCCAAATATTCCTTACAGTCATTGAATTACCAATAAAATACTCACGTCATGGAAATTCCCCAATGATTACCTAAAAAAATGAATGAAACCCTCATAATTGAATATAACTGAACTGAACGTTAAATAGAACCCACGTAACTAAGTTTATGTGCAATTTTTAGTCAAGGCTTGTTATTGCATGGGATAAAAAGGGTATTTACCTGCGTGTTCTGCTGCTACGTTGAACAGTGCCACGCCTAGCAAGGTAATTGTAGGTGCGATCGTAATGGGTCCAATGAATCGGAGAAGCACTCCAATAAGTCCGGTAAAACCGAAAACAATTTGGAACAACGCCGAGATCATTATAGCACCTTGAATCTGGTAAAGGATTGGAGGAAATAATTAATCACTGCAACTATGAGACGTTTGCGAGAGGCCGATTGGTTTACTCCTCTCTATCACCCCCTTGGGTTCTATAATTAGCTGGGTTGTTTCTATTAAGAGTCTGGCATAGTTTGTTTTCAAATGCGACTTCTGTTTCGGAAGAAAACAACGGTATTTTAACGTTAGCAATGCGGCAAAAGGGCAGACGTTAATTGCCATATTTCAACTGCTACAACCTGTCTTCCTTGGTACGCATGTCTCCACAGTGGGAGCATTGGAACCTTGATGTACTATTACAATAAATCACTGGCATTTGAGCCATGATTTGTACGTTGTGTGATCGCCTGTATTGAAATATTTTGCTCGTAGGATTCTACTTGCTTTGCGGGTAGGGGGGTGGGGGAAGGAGTAATAGTTAACTAAGCCTCAAGCCATTGCCTCTCTCATTCGAGGTTGCCAGATGTCATCGCTGTTGATAAGTGAGCTTGCAGTCGAGTTACCATTATTAGCTTAAAGGAAGCAAGTGTCTTTGGTCAGTATCAAAATGATGTTCACAATGAAACCTATATAAAGCTGCAAGCCCCTACAAACGTGCTACTGCAAACAGCATTTCTTGATATTTCAAAAGTTAATAAATTGTAAGGTAGCTCCGACACGCAAAAAGAAACCATTTAATCGAGGCGAGAGAAATGCAAACTTCTGCATTTGCTTAGGGATACATAATTCTGCTTGTGCAATGTGAGGATTGATTTTTTAAAAAAAATATGAAACAGGTTTGCACAAAAAACCAAAAACAAAAAAAGCGAGGACTCCTCCATTGGAAACAATTTTTTTATTAGTACTTTTATGTTTGCTTGCTGCTTACACGTTGCTTTGGAAAGCAAAGCATGCACACCTCACCTTATCTTAAATCTATCTTTGCACAAAACAGTAAAGTACAAACAGCAATCAAACTAACCTTTAGGTTTTGGGCATGCCCACTGCGGCAAAGACAAGATGGCGAATGTCGGAATAAGGAAAGTAAACGTTGCCCCTTGAACGATAGGAAGCCTGAAGTAAAATCAAATGGTATAAATTATTCATAGGCTGTGTTTGTTATCAGATAGCAACAAATTTATTTGTTAAATGTTTGCCAACCGGGATCTTTTCTCTCATGTGATTTGGAATATAAAACGTCAATCTACGAGATATGTTGAAACCAAAAAAAAAAAACAACAACAATAAAAACAAACAAACAAACAAAAAACAATCAAAACAAGAAAACTATGTATTCAGTATTTTACAAGTATGAAACACGCTGAATACATGTATCCTTTTTATTCATGAAAGTTTGGTTTTATCAACTGTGCTGTTAAGAAAATTGTTCCCGGTAAAGAAATCTAAGAATTGAAATTTCGATTGCTGGACAAATCAAGGAATTGTGGGTTGTGTATGGTTTAATTACTGAGAGTGGAGCTACGCTATTGATGGGAGCATGTCAACGTAAAAGACAAGAAGGAATCAATTGATTCAGTGGAGATTATGAAAGGAGAATTTTTGTACTGTTTTTTGTAGTTCGGTCAAGCGCTCGAACGTCAGCATTTGTGGCGTCTTAACGGTGTTAAATTTACCTTACCAACTCAGTTGATAATTTATTTCCCCACCGAAGCAGCAAAACACCTTCATTAAGAACTGCCCCCCCCCCCCCTCCGATCCATTTTTTTTTTTTTATTTCGTAAAATTTACCTCGCTGTTTACAAAAGAATAAAAACTGCCGAGAATTACACTACAATCTTTCTAAGAGAAAATGAAGAGAGTCAGCAGTTACTTTATCAGTGAAAAGGTCATCTTATAAAATGCTGCTTTAAATTAACAAATGCCTACCTTACACCGAAAGTAGACTGTAGCAATGTTACGATTCCTGACAAGAAAAATGTGGTACCCAGTACCTCACTGATGGCCAGTGTGTTGTTTGCAAAACACATTGGACCGCTGATAATGAAGGGGATTGCCAGTGTCCCTCCTAGCATGGTCAGGTAATGCTGTTGAACAAAGGAAAGTTATCAGTTCAGAACAAAACACTTGGCCAGCCATCAACAGTCCGAGATAAATGGGTAAGTGTTCTAAAAATCAGTCTCTTCTCACCAAGACAACTGATGAGAAAACTGACCAGAAGTGAACCGCACGACCCTCTTAAAGGAATCCTCCACTTTTGAAAAAAAATGGACGTTAATTTGCTTGAAATATAATCTAAATTCAAATTCCCTTGGAAACTGATGAAAATGATATTTTGGTGTCAGACAAAACAGGATTTGAATATCGCATTTTCAATACTTTAATTTTCCCACCCAATGCTATTTTTCCACTACTTCGTGGCATCATACAAAGAAGTTCCTCTTCCTGAGAATAGCGGCAATCATATGACGTTACTGAAGGTCAAAATAGTTGCACTAGTGACAGTTTAAAAGCCAGAAGAGGCAATGATCATATTTACGTTTTGTCCCCTAAAATTTCCTTTTCACCTGTTCAAATAAACTTTAACTCACAGTTTAACGGCCTCTTTATATTAGCCGGTAACCGAGCCGAACCGCAGGACGAAATTTGTTTTGCATTCATATGGGAAATTTCAAGAGATTAAAAAGACGCGATTCTTTGCTTTGGCCTTCTCTTCCTTTGAACGTTTCTTGACATCATCCGGCAACTGTGCCATCTCCACTCCCAGTTGCACTGAATAGTTTCTTGAAAAAATAGGCCAATTTTGATTCGTTCAGGCGACCGGGCTGGAGTGTTCGCTAAAACGCTAAAACTTTCCAGCCCTTTTACCGAGACCTCAATCGCAAAAAACCGAGATCTCGGTAACCGGGAAAGCTCGCCTTCTTATATGAACGCAACGAAATTTTTTTCAAAGGAAATGGTGGTTAGGCGAGATCGCGGCGGGGCCAGATAAATTGATCGGGCTCAAATGAAGAGACCCTAACACCCATTTGCTGAAAGAGTGTAGATTCCCTTTCTTTGTGATTTTATTAATATGATTTTGTGCTGTAATTTTTAAACTGCTAGCGTTTTTAGCTTCCATTAATGCTTGAAATTATCAATACTTTGTAAGCTTTTCTCGCGGAATATCACTGATATAGTGATGATAGTGGAAGTAGTGAAAAATTAACAAAGGCGCCGAACTTTTCTAATCTAACAGACCTACAACTCCCTCCAATTTTATCAGTAAAAGCGATGGCCTATACTAGCTTAGGGCACCAAAACATTTTTGATGCGTTATGTTTCCTGCCTCTGTAGTATCAATTTAGATTTTAGAATTTTGGAAATACGACTAAGAGGATAACCAAAGTAGTAAACGTGAAGATTGATAACAGAAAAACAGACAAACAAACGAACAAACACCTATACAGTGTGCACATATCCGTAATTACCTGAAACCCCAGCAGTAAGCAGATATGCCATGGTGGATTCTCGTCGATAAGGTAGGATAAGCCAAGTGCCCTTTGTTTCTTCTCAGGCTGCGACTGAGCACCCTGCTCGGAAAGCTTGACGAGTTCATTTAGTACTTACTTAAGTCACAACTTATCTGTGACATTTGGACGTTTACAGTATCGCGCTATACCCATTAATTACAGCTAGAAAGAGTAAGCACCATGTACATCATGATAGTTATATTACTTAGCAGAAGGATGGGGGGGGGGGGGGGGGGTGTTCATGGAGCCCCAGCTCTATTGAAGAAAACGCCCCCTCCCTAACTCACACACACGCCCACGTTGTAAGAGTTTCGTTCAAGAGACATTCACACTTTTTTCTTTTTATAAGAATCTATTTTATAAGAATATCGAGGTTGAAATTTGCGAAATTTTTAGAATATTTTAAGAATAAACCCGAGGCTGAGATTTTGAAAAGAATATAAATTGGTAAATACAATATACATTATATGTTTTTAACTACACCGTATAAAATACTTCCTTTCTCTAAACGGCAAAACTTGCCAATGAAACGTTAAAAACCTGCACTAGCCAAATGTTCGATGCTAATGACAGTTCGATCAAATGGTAGATGTATAATACGTCATACACTATAATCCAAGAACATTCACAAGAATATTTTCAGCCTAACATCGGCAGAAAAATAAGAACATTTAGCCTGGGCCGGAAAAAGAATATCCTTATGTAAAAAAAAAAGAGTGTGTAAGGCAGAAACTTCACAAGCATAATGGCTCATCAAAAGGTCGATATTTTTCATTAACGGATAGCAAACGATAAACTTGCTTAAATATTGTACAAAAATAATGCATTGAAGAAAGCGAAATCATGTGATTTGTTAAAGCCATTTTTTTACATGACAGCGTTGAAACTTTAGCCAACGCCGGCCAGATCTCCACAAACCGTACCACAGCCCGGTTCATGTAATCTATCCCAAAATAATGTATGAGCAGGTTTTGCCTCCTCAAAGAAATTGTTCTGCTTAAAAAAAAGAGCTATTTCAGTCAGTACTACGTATATACTTGTCTATTATCATTTCAACTTTGTTAATTGCTCTGAAGCTATCCGCCTCGATTAACCTTTGCTACTTGCTGATACAGCTGTAAACAAGTTTATAATCCCGTTGTCAGGTATGAAATCAACTGTCACTGTTTTTTAAAGTGAAGACCTTTCATTTACATATTTTTGTTTTGCCATTTTCATTACTACGTTCGGGTTTGTTCATCTGTTTTCAAACCGTAAGCTATTGGTGATACGCCCAAGCACAGTCATCGTTTTATAGCGCTTCTGTCTTGCAAATAACATTTCAATGGACTCGATAACAGACGTGCCTGAATAAGACGACGCTTGGTCACGCTCATGTATCAAAAAAATTGGAGTCGATTTGCTCCTCTATCTCGAAGATAGGCAACGAGGAATCTGGGAACAGAGCATTAATGACCAATGGGGATTGGGGAAGTGGAAACGCATCTTTAAAAGCGGGAATCTTTATAAAACAGAATGAGATTCTGGTACCCCTATAGCCTAGGGGCTGCTTTCAAGGTTTCTGACTTGCAGTCGCCCGGTCACAGCTTATTGTCTTGACAGGTATCAATTATTGCTATTATTTCGCCGGTGGTACCAATCTAGGTCCCTCCAGTCACAGATCTAGCCCACGAAAAGAACTCACCTAAAAATACCCGCTAAACATGGAACAAAATACTTATGGATTCCTCCATTCCCGTTTGAGAAGACGTCAGCGTGTAGGGTTCATCACAGAGGTTCGCTAAAATTACAACATTGATGACTTGATCGCAAACCGTTTGCAAAACAGTGAGCGTTAACAAAATTTCCGCGCATTTACGTTACCGACATTACACCTATCCTCCTTAATTGTTGGCTTAAGCGGTTGAACCAGCACGCGAAGTCGAAGGTGCCAAAAATACTGAATTAGTGAACCAAGAATGTTTCACAGGCCTTTCTCTGCTCTCTCTTGTGAAACCATGGGATCTTCTCAACTACACAAAGACGTTTCTCCTTTATTCGATAAGGGCAACTTTTTCTCAGTATTCCATTTGAGCCTATTAAATTAAACGGTGAACTAAAACCGCTCGCCAAGAGAAGCTAAAGAAGCTCAAATACTTCTTGATGTCCAAGCGGATCTTATCAGAAGCTAAACCACCGTTTATTCTCAGTATTTCATTAAAGTGGTCTTTATTACTGGCCACGTGCACGTCACACTAGAGCGCCGCACATGCGCCCCCGAGTTCCGCAGAGGTCTCCATTGCAGTATTCACCTTATATTGGACTTAATTTGAGCTGATCATAAACCAATGTGTCAGTCAAGTAGACAGAACTTTCAACTCTCCAAAAATTATCTGACAACTTCAGCCACGGGACCGTCATGAGAAAATGTGATCGAAAGACCTGTTTTATGCTGACATGCGTGCAGGCTTGTCTTATTTTCTTTTGCTTCATTACATGTTACACAATAATATTATAAGGAGGTTGTTGGAACTTTTCAGAAAATATCAAGCCGCAGCCGTAACACTTTTTGAGTTTTGAAGGCAATTCGACCAGTTCAAACCTTTAATTAAGGAGAATGACGAGAACCTTCGACCAAAAACTAGGCCCTTCAAGGACAAGAAGAGTCTCATTTTCAAAAATCTGAGACACCACGATGAGATTACGTTTACATTTCTTACATAACGGGTCACCAGATCGGGTGTACATACTTTCACATATTATGTGATTGTTTCAATATAGAGACATGGATTTTTCATGTGAATGTCACAATCAGTTTAATTACAATTGCTCATTTAATACAGACCGACAACGTTTTCTCAAAACTGGCGCACGTACGAATTTTATTCCTGAAGGACAACCGTGAGAGTAGAAAGCATCATTAAAGCGTACCATGTATACAGCGCATGATGTGAAATGGCGGAGGTTGCACAATGTTTTTTTTTTTTTTAATGAATTGGGAAAGGCCAGTATGTTGAGCCTCCAAGTCTGCAGTCTGCATTTGTCGCACACCGTAATTTGAATGTCTTCTTCGTCGCCGGCAAATTCGTGTTTAATATTCCCTTTACTGTAATAATGAGTGAAGTGCTTCCTTTTTCTTAACAGGCATCGAATATTGTTAAATCACTGCGAGTTGGGTGCTAATCTAGTTCCACTCCAGTGGCAATGGAACATTACACTTTAGTGACAGATTTTTCAATTCCTGTTTCAGAAGACGTCAGCGTGAAAACGGTCGCTGGCATGACATCAGTGTTGACTTAACCCCACACCGTTCACAAACTAAGCATCAGAAAAACTATTTCGTGCAGTTACGTTGCCGACAGCACACCTTAAAACCAAAACTGGCACTCGTAGGCCTTACCTCTATCTCTTGTGTCCCCATAGAGATCTTCTCAATCCCACTTAGCACTTTCTTCATTCGATAACGGCGACAATGGTGAAATAAAACCGTAGGTCACGAGACGCTAAAGAAGCTTAAAAGGACACAGTCACATGGTGCACATGCGCATTAGATACCATTTCTTAGCTGATTTGCATATCACACTTCATCACAAGTCTCGCGCTGAGAAGCGCATCCTTTAAAAAAATGTAAACAAACCTTTTCGAGTCAAAGTATTTGCCAGTCAAAATTATTATAGTGATTATAGACCTAATGTCATTTTACAACACTCATTTTCTTGATACCATGGAGAATTTACTGATGGACTTGTCCCGGGAAAGTCAAACGTCAACGAATATCTCTGAAGTCGAAGAATCATTTAATCGTTTATTTCGGTACCGGTCGTGTGAAAAATTATCCTAGCTGTTTCTAAGTTTCACAGTGTTTGCATGAGAAGCAAATTGAGTTCAAATATTAGAGAATATGTCAATTTTAAAACGTAGCGAATCGACTGAGATGCAGTGTAGCGGAACGACTTTGTAGCAAAACTACCGGTAAGATTTATTTCTGCTTTCAATCATATATTTTGCTTTTATAATTTCGTTTCTACAACTTCTCCGTCATCTAAATTTAGGAACCAAACCCACGTCGTTGCAAGAACGCTTGCTCGACCCGTAGAAAACAAGGTTCTACTGGAGGTTTTCCTTGTCGAGGAGATAATCGACTGTGTACCGAAGCTTGTCTTCGTCTGAGCTCCAAACCAAGCAGCCATGACGCGTAGTTCGAATCGTTTACGAACATTCCCACCGCACGAACCTTTCGCCAGGTTGAGAAAATGTAATTTTCCAAATATATAATGGTGATTTGTTCTCCAATGTTTTTGATTGATTTCTCTCGTTATTTTAGTCAACGCAGGCGAGTTCTTCCGCCCGGCGCCTTCATGTTTCCCACCTCTTCTATTCATGTTCCGTTGGAGACGCGATCCATACTGTTTTTAACCAAATATGATAAAATAATATCATAGGATGAGCAAAAGCATACTCAGAAACAGGTTTCCAGTAACAGATTGAAAATCCAATAAAACACTGGGGAGATTGAAGCGGATTTCTAGATGCCGACGCGCACTTTTGATTTCGGGTTGAGGTGGACGCTTTTCAAAATTGACAAAAACTAGCGTCCAGGTCAGCGCGGTCACAAAGGTGACTGTGTCCCTTTAAGCCTAGCAGATCTAATCAAAAGGGACTTTTTTTTTCTGACGCCTGGCTCCAAGCAATATAAGAGTTGTGATTGCTCTGTCATACATGTATCTGTGCCATAGGTTTCGTATCAAGAAATGGTCTATTCCGGCTCAAGCTCAGTCGCAATTTTCTCGGCTCTCTCTCTCCATTTGTGATAACTGCAACCCGATGGCATTTTTCCCCGAGATTTTAGGAAAAATGATCTGGGCGTCCAAACACCGTCATTAGTCTAATGATTTCTTTTAATGTAGCTTTTTTTTGTTATTATTATCATAACTGCTATTCTCATAATTAAAAAATGGCGACATTTCCTTTGCCCGATTCAACCAGTCTATACAGACGCCAAGAAAACAAACTCACAACTCAAGGTTGACTTATAAGAAATGTGGTGTGTTTTCCTTTTGTTGGTTGCCGTCCTTGATGAGCTTAAACTTGTTTGAATTTGGTGGCATTCGCAATAACACTATAACCAATGCGGCGGTCATAGCAACGTCAGTGTCAAATTTTAACTACGCGGCGTGAATCTTCTGTTATAACATAGCTAGTAAATTCGTGTAATAAAATTCAATTGAGCGTGCGTACTTCGTAGTCCCATTGTGCACGCTTAGTTGATGCTGACAGAACTTTGATTCCGTTGTCGCGTTTCAAGAAGAAAGTAAGTTCAGTCCGCGACTATGATAAATGAGCGTAAGGTTTCGTTAGAGTGAACTTGTTATAGGTATATTTACAGTTACAAAAAAAAAGCAAAAACGTTTTGTTGCCGTCATCAACGTCTGCTTTAGTCTTTGTATCGATAAAACCTGTGTCCGTGACTTACCCTTATAATATGGACACGTTGGAATGTCCCCTTAGTGTCCGTATTAACTGGGTTCCAATGTACACACTAATCTCCTTCGCTACAATCAGAGTAATCAGTCTAAATATTGTAATCAAACAGCCGTTCTAGTCGGCGAGATCGTTTCTTTGTGCACCCAATGGACAAAGACGATACCAAGCCCCTCTCCCTCCCGCATGTAAGTAAAACAAGGAGGCCAATACCTCTATTGTAACAATTGAACGGGAGAGAAACTATTAAGAACCCAGGAATATATAAAACGATGAAATAATTTATGCAGGTAACGATATATTTCAAATAATTACAGTGGAATTTCCTGACCTCCAATAATAATGAATATGCTATAGCACTATGTAACCTGGTAAGGAAATTATTGTGTCTGACTAAAATTTTAGCTGAGAAGGAAACAATTCCTCTACCAACTGGGAGAACTACAGCTAAGACAATGTTTACTTCCTTTTAAAACAGAAAAAAAAAAACACTTCGCACTGCTTTACAGCGATAGTTACTTTGATATCCATTTTACACATCAGTGAAAAGATTTGTTCTAATCATGCTTTTGTAACAATAATGGTCAGTGTACCACTTAATAATTTCTTTTGATGATCATATCTAGTTTATCGTGCATGGGTTTTGCTGATTTGTCAAACACTATTTTAAGTTTTTTGCCGAGTACACTTTCATTTTTATTGACAGCTTATAACCTAATAGACTTTAACCATAGTTACTGTATATTTTGATGATAGCCAATAAGGGCCAGATTCTGACCACTCCTAAGTCAAGGTGCTCTTGCCATAAAATGTGAATGGTTTTTCGTAACTTGGTGCATGATGTTTCACAAAAGCCTACATATATTTCTATGGAAACAGGAAAAATGTGTCCATTTCCATAAACATCTGTAAAATTCTCAAACTGAACGCTCTTCTTCGCTTGTTTTAAAGAAAAGATTCTCAAAATTTCCATTTTTCTACCAGTAGTTTCAAGTAATATATCAAACACGAGAAAGCGTGTTTCATCAGATATCCAAACACTTTTTTTTTAGTTTCAGAAGTTATATCAGACACTTGTCACAGTGTTTCATCACAATATCAAGCACCTCGAAGTTCGTCAAAAATACTCCGCTACGCGTCGTATTTTCAACTCTCTTCTCGGTGTTTGATATGTGACGGAACACTGTCTCATGTTTGATATATTACTTGAAAAAATTGGCCAATTGTGTATTGAAGAGAAGTCGACAAAAACTGAATAAAGTTTGTTCTCTCTCGGAGGAATCCGTTAGTATTTCCTTTCCAGTTCTCTAGCAGCAATTTCATGTTAGAACAAAAGCTACTGGCTAAATATGTTAGCAGTCTTGACCAAAATACAGCAAAATCGCCGTGAAAGTGCCGTGCCTCCTTAACCAAATGTACAGGGCATGAAGTTGAAAGAAATGATCGCTACCGAATTCTCCCAACTACTCCCATAGCAAATATACGAGAAAACTGAGAAGAATTTGCGTTTTGATATTGGTGATTAAAAAGTCGATTAAACCATTTCCCCCTGAGATTGAACGACTTATAATTTTGATGGCTTTTCTCGTCTCTTCTAAATAACTAATTTAGCGAGAACTTAGGTCAGTGATTTACTCGGAATTGCTAAATCCACTAAAATACGTTGCGCTTAGAACAGTAACCAACGTCCTCAATTTGAAGTGCCTATGAAGCGAAAATTGTTTTTAAGTAGTTATAAAATTTACCCTTTCAAGCACGCGATTTCAAATTTTGAGATTTCTGGGGTAAAAAATTGCCGATTTTGTGAGCGCTCAAAGTTGGGCTATTTTGCACTCAAAAATGGTATTCGCATCGCGCAGCCAAAATGCCACACGACAATAACCGCTGACGTCATATTGGTGCCAAGAATTGCAATTCATCATGGCGGAAGAGAAGAAAGGATATTTCTTCATCGTTGCTGCTTGATGTGTCTGAGAAGCTGCTCATTTCAGAATCGCTAGACATGCTTTTCCTTTTCTACAATCCTCTTTGGCGGCAAGAACGGAATAAGAGTAAACAAACTTTTGGCACCAAAGTGACGTCACTTGACCCAGTCCTCTGACCATTTTTGAGAGCGAAATAGCCAAACTTTGATTGTTCGTAAAATCCGCAATTCTTACCCCAGCACTCTAAAACTTCGGAATCATATTTTTCAAAGTGCAAATTTTATAACTACACAAAAACATCTTTCGCTTCATAGGCACTTTAAGAGGAAATGTTTAAAATTGACAAAATTTTGGGATAAAGTAAATATAAATGTTATATGTATAAATATAACTTTCAAGCAGGCAAATTGTTATTTGCAACGGGAAATTTAATAACGGTACCTCCTACTATCGAGGTATTTTTGTGCAGTTCATGGCTATGGAAGAAAAACAGATTTCAGCAACAGCTAATGGAATCCAGAACGATAATTAGGCGTAACCACACATATTTCAGAGATAATTAAGCGCTGGTCATTCTAAAAAAAACAGAACATATATAACAATGTATGGAATTTCCCCCCATATTGAAAATGCTTGGTTAACCCCAAAGGCCCCCAAAACCTTGCTAAAATCTATTTTCCCTGTAAAGTCATAAAGCGCCGGCAAAAGCACCTTTGTTATAGTAAGTACTTCCCTTGAGACACCAGACTTTCTCGGACCATCCCGAGATGTACTGACAGAGCAGACGTGCAGTAGCAAAGGGAGGCACCGTCCTTTGGCCAACAAATCATTGAGCTACGAACTGGAACAAAATCCGTATTTTTAAATAGTCTTTAAAGGAAACAGCTTTAGAAACGCTGGCATCGTCTGATGTCATTACACGTTCTTAGACTTTTGAACGGTGGGTACCATCCATTTTTGCTTCCGTTGTCATTGCATCGTCTCCGCCTTTGTACGGCAGGAAAGGCAAATACTTGGCTGCTTTGCAATTACTGAGGCGTTTGAGACAGCAAGGCAGATCATAGACTTCAATGGGAGCTGTTTGAAACTGATCATCGCTTTCGGCATCTGAAAGGTGTTGTCGCCAAACCTTGATCCCGCGTTCCTCAATGGTACCAGGGATTGTGTTGTCCAGGATAAGTGCCACCAGACATCCCACCGCCATGCTTGTTGACAACAGGACAGTAAGGATCTGATCGATTTCTGAAACACCTATAGAAAGTAGTAGCATCGGTTAGATACTTTATTGCTTACAGTCTTGCATGACATGCAAGGCCCACACGTTCTTTTGCTGTTAACGTCACGCCCTCCTCTTGTGCGTGACGTGAAGAGCTAAGAAACGTCTGCGTAAGAGGCTACAACAACGAATTATGGGTGTAGAAGTATTTTTTCAACGTAAGAAGTCTCAACTCTTTTAAATCATTATTAAGGGAAACAGTTTTTTTTTACGCTATGACCAAACAGACTTTCCCTCGTTGCTTTGCCTTGTCGCGATGCCGGGCCTTTGGGGATCCGCAACCCACAGAGCAGTGTCGGTGAGAGCCTTGCGTTCCTGATTGGTCTAACCTTGGCGGAATGGTGGTTGAAATATTTTGTTCCAAAAAACTGTTTGCTCTGAATCAGTATTATTTAGTTTAATTAGTCGTAGAAGTAGTAGTAGTAGTAGTAGTAGTAGTAGTAGTAGTAGTAGTAGTAGCAGTAGCAGTAGCAGTAGCAGTAGCAGTAGCAGTAGCAGTAGCAGTAGCAGTAGCAGTAGCAGTAGCAGTAGCAGTAGCAGTGGCAGTGGCAGTGGCAGTGGCAGTGGCAGTGGCAGTGGCAGTGGCAGTGGCAGTGGCAGTGGCAGTGGCAGTGGCAGTGGCAGTGGCAGTGGCAGTGGCAGTGGCAGTGGCAGTGGCAGTGGCAGTGGCAGTGGCAGTGGCAGTGGCAGTGGCAGTGGCAGTGGCAGTGGCAGTGGCAGTGGCATGTGGCGCCTTAAAGAGGGAACCCTAAAGGGCCGCTTCGTTTAACGTCCCCGAAGAGTAAAAAAATAAACCAAAGTACGTTGGCACGTCAGTAGGTTTATAGTGGGGATTTATCCAAAACGTCAAAGTAAACGTTAATCTCTTGAAAGAGTTAACGATTGCTTACTTTAATAAAAGGGTAAAGTTTTAAAGTTGTTTCTTGTGTGCAGATGAAGAAAACTGTGTGGACCAAAATATGAATGAGATTGTTGAATACGTAGAATAAAACAACTGAGGAATAAAGAAACCACGAGACTCAGCGTTCCTGTATCGATGTCACAGCCCTGCTTTTCCCAGTCTCTCGTCTCGCGTGGTATTGTTCCCAACTGGAAGTGAAATTTGACTCTTTTATACGTCTCAAATGGAAGAAGAAAAATTGATCAGGATTTTTGTTTCATTTTCATACGACAACAACATTAACATTTGATCAAGGCCCATTATCTAGGTGTCATGGCGGTCGGACGTGTTCTCCGCGGTCTGTGATTCTTTAACTGAGAAAAGCCATCCCAGGCTTATTTTGTGATCGTAAAGTAAGAGCAACGTCTTTCTAACAACATTTTCCGAAGCTTACAAACAACCGTTGCCATTCCATTGCTTACTTTGATGTCTAAGCGTGTTGAACGATCCAGTTCAAGCAGTTCGTGTTCGAAGCCTTCCCCTAAAAGAAACAAGCACAAGAGTGACGATATGGAAAGCGACCGAGAAAACGACTCACCAATCTCTCTAAAGCAGCTCCTCGACAAGCTAAACTCCATGGAATCTAGAATGGAAGATAATTTTTCAAATCTCCACTCGCAGATCGCTCAATTAACACACGAGTTCAAAGAAGAAATCAATGGCGTCAAGAATTCGCTGAAGGAATTTGAAAAATCCCTCAACAGCGCTTGGGGCTTCATCGAAGATCTTCAGCAAGAATCCAAAGCCTTTAAAGACTCGAAAGGTTCCCACCAAAAGATGTTGGATGAGCAAGCATCAGAGATACTACGGCTGAAATCTGAGCTGATCAAAGTAAAAGCCGAAAACGATAAACTCACACCTTCCTTAAAGGAAACTCAAGAGAACCTCATTGCACTTGAGAACTATACCAGAAAAGAAAACCTCCGTTTCATGAATATCCCTGAGAGTCAAAACGAAAACTGCTCAGACATCGTGTACGACATAATTGAAAACGACCTTAATATCGACCCTGAAGACATCAGATTCCATGCTGTTCACCGCGTGGGCAAACCTCACACACGAGATGATGGTACAACTCCTTCTCGCCCAAGGCCAATAATCGCAAGATTTGTAGTAAGAGAAGACAGGGACACAGTTTTCTCGGTCAAAAACCGATTAAAGTCGTCATACAGATACTCTGATGCTTACATCACTCAAGACTTTGCGCGCGCAATTCAACAAGAAAGGAAAACCTTAATACAAGCTATGTTCGCTGCAAAGAAGAAAGGCCGAGATGCAAAGGTAATAAACAGAAAGCTCTTTATTGATGATAACGCGTATGACATCTCAAACATTCCAATAGACTTTAAAGTTGCCTCTATCTGATTTACCCAATAAGTTTAGAAAAAATAGGAGTTCAAAGCCTGATCCGTTGGCTATTTCTCAGTATTCACTGTAAGGTCGGTCATGCAATTACCCATGTGTTTGTTTGTGTATTTGTTTTTATCGTCGCTGTTCTGTGCCCTTGTTTCTGCCTGCTTTTTGCCTGTTTTCACCTCAGATTATGCTAATTTCGCCTATTTTATACCTGTTCAAAAGGAAAGCTTTCAAAGTTTCATGCCCATGCATACCTTTCAGTAATACTTACAATGGATTCGCACCTTGATCTTGATGTTAAATTCCTATCTTTAAATGTGAGAGGGCTGAATAAGTCAATCAAAAGACGTTCGATTTTCAGATGGTTACACAACCAGAAACTTCAATTCGCATTTTTACAAGAAACGTACAGCTCCAAAAATTACGCGCATATCTGGGAAGCCGAATGGGGTGGAAAAGCCTTTCTCAGCCACGGCACTTCACATAGCAAAGGTGTAATGACACTAATTAATCCTAGATTGGACTTTAAAGTAAATGCGAGCATTTCTGATAAAAATGGTAGGTTTTTAATTCTGGATCTAGTCATCGATGAGACACATCTTATACTTGTAAACATTTATGCTCCAAACGATACCAGCCAACAAGTGGCTTTCTTCAAAGAGCTTAATCACCACCTTGAAGAATTTGCGCAAGAACACGTTGTAATTGCCGGTGACTTTAATTGCGCTTTGTCAAGCAGAGATAAAAAAGGTGGAAACCCGGTTTCGAAGAAAACCCTCGTAATTAAAGAAATCGAGCGTTTATCCAACCTATATAATTTAACAGACATTTGGCGCAACCTTAATCCGTACACAGATCGATTCACGTGGAGAAACAAATCCTTCAAAATTCAATGCCGCTTGGACTTCTTTCTTATTTCGAAAGACCTCATTAATGATGTGCAGTCTTGTAGTATTTTAAATGCGCCCGAGTCAGACCATTCTGCTATTACACTCCATCTTAGATCTAAAGAGCTTAAGCAACACAAAGGTCCTGGGTTCTGGAAATTCAACAGTTCCTTGCTTGAAGATGAAGTATACATCAATAAATTACGCGAAAACATAATCCTCTTCAAAAACAAGTACTTTGACATCGATGATTTGGGATTAAAATGGGACCTAATTAAAATGGAGATCCGCGGTTTCACAATCAAATACTCTAAACTCAAAGCCAAAAAGAGAAAAAACGAAGAACGCTTGCTGCAAAATAAAGTAAACGAGCTGTTGCAAAAATCTGAAACAAATCCTAACAATAAACAACTTCTTAACGAGCTCTATGCTACTAAATTACGCCTACAAATAATTATGCGACAAAAAACAAAAGGAGCAATCATTAGAAGTAAAGCTCGGTGGCAAGAAAAAGGTGAACGAAATACTCGATACTTTCTCAATCTAGAAAAACGAAATCATTTAAAGAAAACAGTTACAAAACTAAAGGTAGGCGACGATAAATATACTACCGACCAGTTTGAAATATTAGAGGAAGAAAAAACGTTTTATAAATCTCTTTACAAGTCACAAAACACAAACGAGCATGATCTCTCTGAATCCACCTTTTTTGCATCCAGAAACATAGCTCCTCTGAAAAAAGAAGAACAAAAACTTTGCGAAGGGCTTGTTTCAGTAAACGAATGTTTAAATGCACTGAAAGAGTTTAAAAATGCCAAATCTCCTGGTACCGATGGCTTCTCTGCGGAGTTTTATAAATTTTTCTGGCCCGAACTGGGCACTGAGATGGTTTCCAGTTTTAACCATGCCTTCCGATCAGGAACCCTCTCTATCAGCCAAAGACGAGGGATTATTTCGTTAATTCCTAAGAAGAACAAAGATAAAACTTTGCTTGATAACTTAAGGCCTATCTCACTGCTCAATGTAGACTATAAAATCTTGACAAAAACTCTTGCGAAAAGGTTGGAGAAAGTGCTGCCCACAATCATAAACCCTGACCAAACTGGTTACGTCAAAGACCGCTTTATTGGTGAAAATGTTAGATTAATAAATGACATAATGTTTTTTACTGAGCATTCTAAAAAGCCCGGTATTGCAATTTTTCTGGATTTTCGAAAAGCTTTCGACACAATAGAATGGAACTACCTGTCTGCCGCCTTACAAGCGTTGAATTTTGGGCCTGACATGTTAAATTGGTTTCAAGTACTTTACCACCAAGTGTCCAGTTGCGTCCTACATAACGGACATGCATCCGACTTCTTTCTTCTCGAACGAGGTGTTAGACAAGGGTGCCCTTTGTCGGGTCTCCTTTTCGTTATTGGAATCGAGCTGTTCGCCAGGGCCATTAAAAATGATACAGATATCAAAGACATCAATGTAGACCAAAAAGAAATAAAAATTACACAATATGCAGACGACACCACAGTACTGGTGAGTGATTGCGACTCAATTCTAAGACTACTGAAACTTTTAGACGAATTCAAACAAGTTAGCGGATTGCAAATTAACACAGAAAAAACCGAAGCCATGTGGTTGGGTGCCTGGAAAAACCGCACAGAAAAACCTTTCGGATTTAAATGGCCACATGAGCCTGTTCTCGCCCTTGGAGTTTACTTCTCCTATGATCTTGAACGCGCGAATGTACTTAACTTTGAGGAGAAGATAACCACATTGGAAAAAACCCTGAACAACTGGAAACAAAGAAAGCTCACCTTAATGGGCAAAATAAATATTGTTAAAACATTAGGCTTATCGAAACTAATTTACAGTGCTTCCTTATTGTCTATACCGAAAGGTCTTATAGAAAAAATCAACAAAATTATTTTTAACTTCATCTGGGATAACAAACCAGCTAAAATTAAAAGAAAAACTATTATTGCTGAGAAAAAATGCGGTGGTTTAAGGATGGTCGATTTTGAAATGACGGAAAGATCACTAAAAATAGCCTGGGTTAAAAGAATTATAGAAAATTGTGACGCTTCATGGAAAATAGTCCCAGAATACGCTCTAAACCAGTATGGCGGTCTTACGTTTTTCATCAAGTGCCAATACGATATCAAACTAGTCGATTTACAAAACCTCCCCGAATTCTACCGTACTATCTTGAGTTACTGGCAAAGCTTTAAACTTGTAACAAACCATGAAGTATCAGCGGAGAAGCAAATAATCTGGAATAATCGTGACATCCTAGTAGATGGAAAACCAATTTTCTACAAATCCTGGGTCAATAAAGGAATTATTTGTATCAAAGATTTACTAGCTGAAGACTTAAATTTTCTATCACTAACTGAGCTCAAAGCAAAACTTAACCTTGAAGTTCCCTTCACTACATTTTACGGTATACTGCAAGCCATCCCAAAGATATGGAAAGTAAAACTCTGCAACACAGTCTCTTCAAAGGTACAATCTCTCTCACGTCCGTCTACTAAAATTGCATATTCGATTTTACTTAGCAAATCCTATTTGATTCCAACCGGTGAGAGTAAAATTTTAAATTACGGCTTCACCAAAGAAAACATCCAAAACGTCTATATGCTCCCCTTCCGAATCTTGCATGAACCAAAGCTTATAATCTTTCAATTCAAAATTATTCACAACATCCTACCTACGCAGTCCAGTTTGTTTCGTGCTGGTATAAAGGACAGTGACATTTGCCCGCTATGCAGCTACGAAAGTCAATCATTGTTGCACATGCTGTTTACCTGTAACATTTCCTACACGTTTTGGAACCTCTTTACGCGATGGTGGCACAAAACATACCAAGAACACATAAAACTCTCTGAAAGTGTGATTCTGTATGGTTGGCACCAAAAATCAAACAACTGGTCAGCGCTCAATTACGCCCTCGTTATTGCCAAGTACCACATTTTTAGCACTAGTGTTTGCAATGGCATTTTAAACTTTGAAAGCTTTCTTTTACGCCTGAAAAACAAAATCTCTGTTATGCGAACATTAGCAGTAGCAAATAATAAATTAGAACAATTTGTTAAATCCTGGGCCCCTATGTAATTTGTATGCACGTGTTCCTCTGTTCGTGAAGAATGCTGTGTAAAGACTTGTAACTAATTTTGGTTTCAAACTTCACGTGCAGTGTGTATTTATATGTAAATGTGCGTATGTGTTAGTATCTGAAAGTCAGCATGTAACCAGGGTAAGCTTTAAACGTTATCTTGTAACTTACCTTGTATATATTTATCTCGTAAGTTAGCATGCTTTATTTTGTATTTGTAAGTAATGTTTTCAATAAAAAAAAAAATAAAAATAAAAAATTAACATTTGATCAAGCCAATAATTCTGTCATGTACACTTAAACGTATTTTATATTTAAATGTTTAAATTTAACTGTAAAACTTGACCCTTTCATTGCCCAATGTTAACGCATTTTTTCCATACCATTATTGCCGTATCAACGGATAAAGAGTGGTAATAATGGCCCATCAAACTCAAAGTGCTGGGAAGTACTGGAATCGTTGCGTGCCACCTTAAATCTATAAAATAGTCTATGCGATTGTTTCAGGTCTTTGTGCCACGTAGAGTAATGACGATGAGTGTTTAAGTGTCGATTTAACAGCAGAGTTGATCAAAATCAGTTCGAAGAATGGCAATAGAGTCAAACGTGTATTAAGCGGTCACTAGAGCCATGGGTATATGCTTAATTCAGATTTGACTGTAAAATAGCAAATCAGAAAGGTATAAGAATGTGGTAGACGTTTAGTATTGGCAACTAATAGCTCTGCAGGGGAACTCACTGCAGCATAGATAGTCAGGCACTAGCCAGTGTGACCACACCGTGAATCATACCTGTTTGAATTGCGTTTGGATGATTATTCATGTAGGACGGCAGAGCTAATCCAAACACGATGGAAAATCCAACAATGAACAAGTTTCTGGAGGAATTCATGTCAGCAAACTGCAAATTAGAGATTCCAACAGCGGCAATCATTCCAAACATGACCATAAAAACACCACCAATGATAGGATCTGGAATGCTGACAAACAACGCGCCAAATTTACCAACGACACCAACGACCATCATCACCAGAGCACCCCACTGGATCACACGAAGGCTTCCAACCTAAGGAGAAAGACGACAGCTTAACAACCCCACGTTCATATGTAATTAACTAGCATTTTTATTTTAGAAAATGACAATAGGGAGTTTGGTATTATCAGTTATAGTCTACTTGATTTGTCTCGGACATGGAGACACAAATACATGCTAGCTATTTAACGTCAAGTTGAAACAAAATGAATTAAATTTCTCTTATTATGTTAGTTTTTTTGCCATGCTATACAAGCAAAGGTGGAGAAAGATGATGAAATTCAAGGTTCGACAATTTAAATGAAAACACTTGAGCAGTAGCTGCCGGTGGTATTGTTTCTTTTTCTTTTCGTTTTTTTTTTTTTTGTTTTTGTTTTTGGTGTTTTGTAGCAAGAAAGATGGGATTGTTTTCTTAAATTGTGGTCACTCTTGGGAGTAAGGAAGATTATAAACAAGTTGTTTGGTAACTTGGCGCGGTAATTGATGTTGAAGGGAGGTTAAGTGGAAAGACTCATTGGTAAACAACTGTGATACAACAAAGCTAAAATCGCTTTCACCTTGGTAATACCAATAGCACCGATGTTTTCACTATACGAGGTTGTTCCATTTCCAGTACCAAGTGCTCCCGTCAAGAGACACCCGATTCCTTCCATTCCAATTCCACGACTGATTGCGTGCCTTGGAGGTGGAGGAGCCCCTGACAATCGTGCGCAGGCGTAGTAATCACCCACGGATTCAATGATAGAGGCCAACACCCCTGCAAGCATTCCAAACACCCCCGCGACACTTACAGTAGGTGTTCCCCATTGACCTACAAAAGTGATCAAAATCGAGAAACATCAAGAGTTAAGCCATAAGTGCAGCTGGATCAGCGAAAACTTGTTACCAACGTTAATCACCATTGCTAACCTGGGTAAGGAAATCTGAACCATTTGGCTTCTTTTAACACTGAAATTCTGGCGTCTGTTCTCGCCATGTACTGAGGAACTTTGGGATCTGAGGGAAACGCGCCTGCTGCAGTGATGATGGCACAAATTATCCAAGATACCGCGATTGCCAGAATCACCTGAGAAATAAAGATAAGCATTTACCTAAGGCTTTCTTCAAACATTTTTACAGCATTACAACTGTACTGACCCATTGAAGTATACAGGAAGGAATTCTGGACTTTCGACAAAGAACGTGCCGCGAGGTACGAATAGCTAGTTTAATTAAAATTACTTGAAAATGACGATGGGTGAATGGATTGATGCAATTTTCGAACAATATGAAATGAGCAGATTTATGGGATTAAGACTGCACTAAGATGGGAGGGAGGATTAGAAAGATGGCTTAACGGATGTCTAATGTCCAATGAACCATCTGGACACAATGGAATACTTTGAAACTATTCATTAGTTTAAAAGTTTTATATTTACAATTATGCTTGGACTGTTATGGGCTGGTTCTGTTAAAATGACTATAAGTTCAATTGAACTTAATGAGTGTGGCTATGGATGGTCTGGGTAGAAATGGATTACAACTTGTAACTGTTGGGCTGGTGTCTTTCGGGATTACCCTTTGTCTAGCAACCACGTAAAATTATCTGAGAACTAAGTTTTGGTGTTGAGGGAAATGTCATTTTAATTTTTTGAGCCTAATGAATTAATGGTAGTTTTTTTTTTCAGTCAGTGACAAAGGCATAACTTGGAAAAAAGAAAATCCGAGTTATCCCAACAGGTGTCGAACCTATAGCCTCCCGACTACTAGTTCGGTTGCTCTACCACAAAGCTATAGGAGACTCTTAGCAACCTCCTTCCCAGGGTCTCTACGCGTAGAGTAGGTTCGGCTCTTCGGAGCTAGGTTTGCTTAGCTTGTTTGATTTGTTAGGTTCGGATTTGGTTTCGTCCTTGTTGATGGAAAACATTCTTGATAGTTACGATTTTATTCATTCATTTATTGATCGATTGATTTTTTGGTTCAAACGATTGAGCGTGAACCAAATACCCATACTACCAATACTACAAATGCTATAATAAACTCACTGGGAACAATCTGAACAAAGGGAAACGCCCAACATAACATCCTCCACGTTCTTTACTATATCCAGGCGCTGGAATATCGAACTTGCTGATGTACTGTGAAAACAGAGCTATCAACACGATAGTCCTGAAATTAACACAGGTAGGGAAAAAAAAGCCATGTTAAACATAATGTACAGTGATCGTTCCAGTCCCTGAAATTTCTTAATTGTGCTAAAGGTTGAAACTAGCCCTTTGTCTCGAACTTGTTCATGACTAAGTACAAGTCAAGTGTGACACGGGAATGCTAGGTAATGTGTATTGAAAATTGGTTATTAGGGAGCTTTAGCAACGACGACGGCGACTGCAGCGAAAACGTCACCTTTTCTCAAACACCGTCCGATTATTCCAGCTCGCTTTAAATGTGGAAAAAAACAAGAAGCAACTTGCATGGAGTGATGTAGCAAGAGAAGTGGGGCTAGAAAACGGTATGCCTTTGCATTTGGCACTTTCGCCTTAACAGACGACGGCCGAGAACGAGAAAGAAAAACAATCCTAAAACATCGCCTTCGTCTGCCATCTTTTTTCTCGTTCCCAGAGTCCTCGCTTCCCGACTGCTGTTCTAGGGTAACGCAGACTCTGAGAACAAGATTGCCGCCAACTTAAGGTACTGAAATGCGCGTGCGTATCTCATTCTGCTTGCGTTTGCGTTGGACGTGTGAACGTCTCTTGCGCTTGCGCTTGTGTTTGCGTTGCTCGTGTGAACCAGCCTTTAAGGCCTATATGAAAAATTGTAAACTGTTTAAAAGATCAGTACGACAGGCAATGTTTTTAATTTATCCCATACTTTCTCACAGACGCTAAATTACACGTAAAAATACTCACGCCATGGAAATTCCCCAATGGTTACCTAAAAGAATTAATGAAACAACTAGAAGTGATTATAACTGAACTGAACGTTAAACATAACTTATTCAACCAAGTTTATATGTAATGTTCAGTCAAGGCTTGTTATTTTATGGGATAAAAGGTGTATTTACCTGCGTGTTCTGCTGCAACATTGAACAGTGCCACGCCTACCAAGGCGATTGTAGGTGCGATCGCAATGGGTCCAATGAATCGGAGAAGCACTCCAATAAGTCCGGTAAAACCGATAACAATTTGGAACAACGCCGAGATCATTATAGCACCTTGAATCTGATAAAGGATTGAAGAAAATAGTTAATCACTGCAGCTGTAGATGTGGCACGTTTGCGAGAGCCCCGATTGGTCTACTCCTCTCTATCGCCCCCTTGTGTTCTTTGATTAGCTATATATTTCGCACGTAGTCAACGTTACTGCAAGGTAAACAATGCGGCAAAAGGGCAACAGTCAATTGCCTATATTTCAACCGCTACAACTACGTCTTCCTCAAGACAAGGCTATCAGTTTTTGGTTTTATGTTGTACGTATGTCTCCATTCCGAGGGCTATTTGGAAACGTAATTTACTATTACAAATACTAGGTCATGGTTTATACATTTTGTAGTCGTTAGTACTGAAACATTTTGGCTGCAGCAATTTGCTTATTTAGTTATTTCGTTACTTTTTTTTTTGGAAGGGGGGGGGGGGGGGAGACTAATTAACTAGGCCTCAACCCATTACCTCTCTCATTCGTGGTTGCCAGATGTCATCACTGTTGACAAGTGAGCTTGCAGTCGAGTTACCATTATTAGCTTGAAGGAAGCAAGTGTCATTGGTCAGTATCAAAATGATGTTCACAATGAGACCTAAAGACCTATAAAGAAAAACTAGAACCTGAAACAGCATTTCTTGATATCTCAAAAGTTAATTAATTGCAAGACAAGTTCTCGATGACATTCAAATAGAAATGAGGGAATGTGCAATAATTATCTGGAGGGGGGGGGGGGGGGGGGTTCTAAGATTAATAGGGGAGCCTGAACTTAAACCAAGGCGCAGGGTAGGGGGGTAAGATGTACTTTCTTAAACATTTGTAGGGGGGGTTAGAAGTTAAACTGAGAGGGCTGATCTCAATTCACAGACTCAAGATGATGTATATTACATGTAAGCTAATGAAAGTCAAGTGAAAGTAATCTCCACTCTAGACGGGGGTAGACAAGAGGTTATTTTAATTTTTTTTTCAGGGGGGTGCAACTTTATTTTAAGGCCTACTTTGCTAATTTTAGAACCCATACTCCAGATAATTATTGCACAGTCCCTGCGTTAATCGAGGCGAGTGAAATGGATAACTTCTGTATTTGGTTAGGGTTGCATAATTCTTCGAAAATGCGAACATTGGTTTGGAAAAAGAACAAAAAGAACAAAAACGAAATATAGCAAAACAACAATAATAAAACCAGGACTCCTCCACTGGGAAAAAAATTTCAAATCTGTATTTTTTATATGTTTTTTTGTTAGCTGTTCTCACATTGCTTTGGAAAACAAAGCATGCATCCCTCCCCTCTCATTAAATTATCGTTCCACAATACTGTAAATTACAAACAGCAATCAAACTAACCTTCAGCTTTTGGGCATGCCCACTGCGGCAAAGACAAGATGGCGAATGTCGGAGTGAGGAAAGCAAACGTTCCCCCTTGAACGATAGGAAGCCTACAATTTTAAATAAAAGGACATAAATTGTTCATAGGAGGTGTTTGTTATCTTAAAACAATAAATTTACTTGTTAAATGTTAGAACACCAGCTTGATCTGATCAAACATTACAGAGAAATACAATTTGCCAACCCGGATCTTTTCTCTCATGTGATTTTAAATTAGCCCATTAGCCTACTAGTCATAACATATTAGTGTTTTGGAATGTATAAAACGTCAATCTACGAGATATATTAAAACCCAACAAACAAACACACAACAACAACAACAACAACAAGAACAAAGACTATGTATCAGGCATTGTACAAGCATGAAACACGCTGAATACATGGATCCTGGTTTTATAAATGTGTTGTTAAAATAAATTGTTCGCGGTAAGGAGATACAAGAGCTTAAAATTCGATGGCTAGACGAATCAAGGTATTGTTATAATATTGACAGTGGAGCTATGCTATTCGTGGGAGCTGTAACGTTTTGTAAGGGCTCCAATGCTGATAGTATAACCGAACTAAACTAACGGCGACACAGCTACAACACAACTCAACTCGTAGCTAACATGTTTTTCAATGCTCAATTTAACCGTATGCTTACATCCGGGGAAGTCACTGACGATCTGAACGAGACACACTTGATGTAAAACTCAACATAACGTCACAGGAGCTTGTTACCGTAAAAGACTAGAATAGATTAGTTGAATACGAAACGTTAGTTGATCCCATGGAGATTGTGAAAGTTGAATTTTTATACTGTTTTTGCAACGTTTAGTGTTGCGTCAAGCGCTCGAAACGTCAGCTCTTGTGGCGTCATAACAGTGTTAAAGTTACCTTAACAACTCAGTTGATAATTTTATTCCTCCACCAGCGCAGCAGCAGCAACGCAGCTTCATTAAAAACTGCCCCCTTTATCCATTTTTTATTTCAGTCATGACCGAACGTAAAATTTACCTCGTTCTTTACAAAAGAATAATAAGTGATGTGAATCACAGCGCTTCAGTCTTTCTAAGGGAATTTAATCAAGAGGACCAGCCAATTACTTTATCAGTAAAAAGGTCATTTAATGTATGGTCCCGAGGGAAACAGCCAGTTTTGTTTTCCCTCGAGTCCTGATGTTTCCCGAAACGAAGTCGAGGGAAACATCAGAACTCTAGAGAAAACAAAACTAACTAGTTTCCTGAGGGACTATACATTAAGTGCTTTGTGATACATTTAGACTTTTCCTTCATAAATCACAGCAACAACAAACAAACAAACAACTAAGAGGGCAACAACTGCGGAATTGTATCCCGGTCGGGATACATTTGTATTTGATCAGGGGTACGTGACCAAGAATCAAACAATCACAGTGCTCGTTTTTTTGAGTGAAAGTCTAGGTATATAACAATGTAAAATATCGCCTTGATTTAGCAAATGCCTACCTTACTCCAAAAGTAGACTGTAGTAATGTGACTAGTCCTGACGCGAAAAATATGGTACTAAGTACCTCACTGATGGCGAGTGTGTTGTTTGCAAAACACATTGGACCGCTGATAATGAAGGGGATGGCCAGTGTCCCTCCTAACATTGTCAGGTAATGCTGTTGAACAAAGGAAAGTTATCAGTTCAGAACAAACACTTGGCCAGCCATCAACCGTCCGGGAGAAATGGGCAAGTACTTGAATCCAATCTCTTCTCACCAAGACAATTCATAAGAAAATACCAGAAGTGAAACTGACGGCCCACTTAATCCTCCACTTTTTACTGAGAAAGTGTTGGCCTGCCTCTTTTAGTATCAATTTAGATTTTAGAATTTTGGATTTATGTAATGTTCAAAACACGAGCAGCAGTGTTTTATCGGGATTTTAAACCACGAGGCGCAGCGGAGTGGTTTTAGACCCGATACAACACGTGCTGCGAGTTTGCAAAAACATTCCTGGAAAAGCGTGTGTCAAGAGAGTTCATAACAATGATACTTTTGTGAACGTTGGAAATTAGCGTACGAGAAAAACATTGAACACCGCATACTAATAACAAGGAGGTTTTATCGGGTTTTTAAAACCACTGCATATGATGTTTTATCGACCATTTGATTGGTCAATGGGCTTATGAATTATTAATGAGTTTTTGATGACTAAAAGTAGAGGCAAATACCAGACGTGAAAACTGATAACACGAAAACAAAAAAACAAACAAACAAACAAACACCTAAACAATGCACACATATCAATGCTTACCTGAAAGCCCAACAGTAAGCAGATATACCATGGTGGATTCTCGTCGATAAGGTAGGATAAGCCAAGAGCCCTTTGTTTCTTCTCAGGCTGTGACTGAGCACCCTGCTCGGATAGCTTGACGTCAAAGTAAAGAAGCAAATTTGGTAAGTTCATCAATTACTTAAGTAACAACTCATCTGTGACATTCGGACCTTTACAGTATCGCACTATACCATCAATTACAACTAGAAAGAGTAAGCGCTATGTACATAATAGTTGTATTACCTAGCAGAAGAGGGTGGGGCTGGGGGGGCCCAGCTCTATTGAGGAAAACGCCGCCCTTCCCACGCACACACAAACCCCCACGCTGTAAGAGTTTTGTTCATCAGTGAACATTTATAGAGCTTTTTCATAAATTGCGGCCGATTTATTATTCTTTTCAATATATGTTAATTAGCCCTACTAACCTCATCTCAGAGCAAAAATTCTTTTGAATTTTGCACATGCTGACGAGGCTAGTAAGGCTAATTTTCATGAAAACAAAAGAATAATTTATCGGCCGCCATTTATGAAAAAGGTCTATAAGAAGCACGGAAAAGCGAAAAAATAAGTGAAGTAAAAATAGTGACAAATTTGCAGATTTAACATTTAAATTACAACCTCCAAACCATGGTCGTTACTATGCTGGGGTCAGATTGAAAAATAACCATTTAATAACCAAAAAAAAAAAAAACACAAAAAAACAGACTCCTGATAATTAAATTTAAACGCTTGAGGCAATGTTTTATTTAAAGCCAGTTAACAATGAGGTCTAAGGTCACCTTTATTGGGGTATTCAAGGATTTAAAATTAGTATAATTAGTACGCAGGATGATAGTCATATCCTGTACGTGTTTTGTGTGGGTGGTTTCTTGCTCACAACCGCACTGTAACGTGATTTGTTCAATCTTGTCTAAAGTCCCTGATAAAGTCGGTAGTTATCAGACGAAGCCGGTCAACAAGATTGATAAAAAAGGGAGGTCAAGTATACTTAACTTGAGTCAGTAATTGTTTACTCACGGTGCCGACTGGCGTTCATGAATAGCAGAATAACCTCTCAAGCGTAGGACATATCAATCAAGTTGTAATTATAACTCGCACTAAATTTGCTAGGTTCTCTGCACGCCAGCGAGTGAGACCTTTAAGATTTAGCTACTAGATTAAACATCCTCGCAATGCGCGCAACGGCTGAGCGAGTTTATTACTTCAACTTCCTGACATTTGAGAGTTTTTATTGGTTGTGCACAACGCCGATGATTATTTAAATCCTCCATGTTCTCATCGCTGACAGCGGATAGAAGGAGTTTAAACTGATCCAAGGAAACCGACAGTAAAGCGTCAATTATATTGCTTAAAAAATCCCACCATTAAGCACATGGTTATTTCTTTTTAATAGCAGATCAAACACGAATATTTTAAAAAGATAAATACAGACATGACACCTCACTTTTCGCCCTCAGAAGGAAATATGCAATCAACCTTCTTAAGCTCTAAAACTTTCTTTACCTTCAGTCAACGTTTGACAACTCGTTTGTTGACATTTTATTTCCAATCCAGAATTTGTTTTGATAGTGTGAAAGCAAGCGGAAGTAAGTTTGTGAGGGTGGCTCGAACTTTACTCGAGAATGTGCTCCCTGTGTTACCATGGCTACAAAGGGGGCTACTTGAAGTAAAATTAGACCCGTTAACATCAGAAGGAGGACTCAAGTACATTCAAGACCTACTTTACTACCACCAAGAGAAAACAGTCTCTTGCTACCACTTAACATAACATAGCTATGCCGACAATAAACTAGATTAATTTCGGTCGTCGAGATTTTGACTTTGAGTTGGATAATGCATATCGGAAACAGCACCGGTTTTGTCTCAGTGACGAGACTGATCAATCTCTTGCAAAAGGGAATTTTTTGGCCCATCTTTCACCACGCTTCATGTGACTCTCCATTACATCTTGGTTTCGTTTATCACTTCAGTCAAGTTCGAGTTCTCGAAAACAGCATTGAAGTTGTTAAACTAAGAAGTGGTGATTTGAGCGGACGGATGGTTGAGTTTATATGCCCTCAGGGTAACTGTGAAAAGGTAGCACACCGAAGTACAATTTCAAGAAAAAGCTACTAGGTAAAACGGAACATTAGAAGACCCCGTTTCCTCGGCTAGTTTGCAGAATACCCGCCCCACTAAATATCTTACTTGAAAAACTGCTCCCGCAGTCCCGCAGTCGTCGCGCTACACACGAATATAACTCGTTCTTTAATCCATGAACCGAAACAAGCACGCCACACATGAATATAACTCGTTCTTTAATCCATGAACCGAAACAAGCAAATCCATGAGCCGAAACTTAGATTTAAGTACCCATCGACTCTGGGACTGCGGGACTGCGGGACTGCGGGTGCCCTCGTTTTACTCACTTCATTCAAATATTCATCGACTCTGGGACTGCGGGAGCACTCCTTTTTCAAGTAAGATAATTAGTGGGCCAGGTATTCTGCAATAGCTCTGTTTCCTCCCTATTAAACGGTTTTTCGAATGATATTGAAACACGCTTGTAGTAATTGCTATAAGTTTAGTTTTAATTGCACAATTTCTTATCATCGCGTGATCTGTCATAAATAGGATTTAGTTCTAAGAACCTCCAGGGACAGGTCACTGACACCACCCATCAGTAACCCAAAACACTTTTACACTTTTAGTCATCACGGTTTTACCCAAATAAATGAAAATAAAATGAATTAAATAAAAGCAACAATTCAAATTGCAGAAAATTAATCTACAATGAATTATATGAATTAAGTAATTGAAATCCTAGCAATATGCAGGATGATTGTCACATGAACCTTCAATTGTAGTTTAATTGCCTTCGGCTCCCACGAGTCTCCTGTACTCAGTGGTAGCGTGAACACAAGGCCATAAGTTCGACTCCTACTGAAAGAACTCGGATTTCCTTTTTCCGAGTATGTCTGTGTCCACTGACTCAAAAAAACGTAACAAAAAACTGTATATACTGTAAATTAATTACTCTTATTATCACCCGACGTGGTCAATCGAACGTTTGGTAATCGAACCCAATCAAACGCAATCGAACGTTCGGTAATCGAACATAATCGAACACCTAAACAATCGTTTTGCAGCAGCTTCTGCAAACACCACTTGCAGTTTTAATAGAAATATACTTTGAGGTAATGAGGACACTTTTAGGACTTTTAGCGCTAGTAGTAACTATTTTGTACACACTGTACACTGTTGCGTGCGTCCAGATTCCGTTGCTGTGGTCGTTTTATAGTATCTAAGCGAAGCCTTAGCGACGACGGTATAAATCTTTAAAAAATATCCCCGTTCGGTGTTATCCCGAGCGATATAAAGACAGTTTACATGTTGTACTGAGCCGTTCATGTTATATTTATGTTGTGAATGAATCAATTTCGGATCAGCTAAACAATAAAGATTTTAGTTCATTGAAATGTGTTAATATCTCTCACACTTGCTCCTCTAGTTAAAACTCAGTTAAAGAGTGAATTCCTTCCAATTCCGACTAAGAGTTAATGCCTATCAATTTTGTAAACCATTTTGTTTTTCTACTTTAATTTTGATGTATAGCCTTATCTAAATCTGCGTTATTGTGTAAAGTTAAGTTTTCCGTTTTTCCAGAATGTTTGTAATTTGCTGTAATTTTTTTTATCTTGTCTCGCCTCGACTAGCTTTGTGGCTATTTGCTGGACAAGCCCTTTATATAATCTAAATCTGTAAATATAATGTTGTTGTTGAACCCAATCGAACCCAATCGCTCGATAGAGTTCGATTGGGTTCGGTAATCGAACTTAATCGAACTCACAAAAAAGTTTCAGTTTGATTATGTTCGATTGCCTAACCAATCGAACTCCAATCGAACGATTGGGTTCGATTGGATTTTGGTTCGGTTTCGTTCGATTGACTACGCCGGGGTTATCATCATATAATTATTATTGATTCATTCCACTCAGCTCAGCTAAAAATCGAGCACAACCTCATGGACTTTTTGATTCGTCTAATTTCTTCGCTAGTCTAAGCACAGACTGGATCGTAAGAAGTTTCTGATAATTATTATATATGTTTGCTTGATTCAAACCAAGAAGTTCAGTTATGCCGGCGGACAAGACACCTCAACAACACAAGAAAAGTACACACACTCATGTTTGAAAAAAATTGTTAACAATCGCCCAACTGATCCAGATATTTCTATATCGTTTGTCAACAGGTCTTACCTCGATTTCTTGGTTTCCCATTGCGATTTTCCAACTCTCGCTAGGCAGTTTCTTCTTGTTAAAATCGATGACAAGCCCGCCTCCAAATTACACGATCTGAGCGGAATATTAGACCTCCCAAGAGACTTTTGAATAACTTAAATTAGATGCAATAGTAGGCGAGAACAGAATCCACTGTGATCAGCAGTTGAAGTCAGTAAAGAGAAAAATTCGTCGAACAAGATGTTTTAATTCGTTGTGAAAATGGGCCCGTAAAGGTGATGTTTGCTACGTTTTTGCTCAACTGGTAAATTTCAACCCTGAACTATAATCACGCGAACATCTAATCACACCGTTACGCGTGATAAGCACTTGCAAATTCCTCTTGCGTAGGAGGCTGGAATGATAGTTCCTTCAGTGCAAAACTGAAATACTTTAATGCTAAGATAATCTTTGCAATCAATATTTATCCTTACATGTCAAGCGCTGATTTAAACGTGCTTAAAGGTTAAGTGTACCATTTGTGACGTTATAGATGTTGCAATACACGCCTTAATTAGTAAAATCGTATGGGATTTATTCGAGTTATTTGCCAAAACTAAGAATATTTTCTCCCGTATAATTAATGGTAACTTCATTCGGCCTACCCACTAATTGCTCACAATAAAAAGTAATTTCCGCTTTGCTGGATATATGAATTAACAGTGCATATTATATATTGTACTTTTTTCATTATACAACACCTTGTAACAATGTCTCAAAGTTGTGTGCTTATAGTAACCTATGATAGCTTGGGAGTGGAAGCGAGCCTGCAGTTGACTTTGTTTTTGTACAAACCCCAGTGCTTTTGATATCTAAATGAAACCAGTTAGCAGAAGAACAGTGCAATATCCATTCCAGCCTCGCTTGGTTTTGTAATGCTAAATACTTGGCATAAACTCATCTATATATCCGTCCGTCCATCCATCCATACATGTACAGAGGTAACAGATCTTACGACGCTTTCTTCGTTCACTCTCATGTTTTTAAAAATCAACAATCCCGAGCTCCTCTGCAATTTCCCAGAATCAGGTTATGGCCAAATTCGACTGTTCAGCGGCCAAGTAAGAAAAATAAACTAAAATAAATGATATAATAAGCTGAATTCTGTACGCATTTTGATTGGTTCTTACTTATGATGTATTGGCGGACAGACGCATACATGACGTCACCATTAACTTTTGCTTCTTTATTTTATAAAACGAATACATTCCATGTTGCCGTGCGTCTGTTCAGTAATAGATCACAGAAGACGTCAAAATGTGGTAAGAACATCAGTGACACACTCGGCTGCGCCTCGTGTGTCACATTTTTGTTCTTACCACATTTTAACGTGATCTGTGATCTATTACTGAACAGGCGCACGGCAACATGGGATCCTATTTGTTAACTGGAAATATATTTCAGTGATGTATACGAAAACATAGGAATTAAAAACCTGAATCCTGTACCAGTTTTCGAGGGGCCTCAGTTTGCTAGGGGGGATAGGTCTAAGTTAGGTTTTAGGGGTCTTAGCTTTCGTGACACCCTTAAAAACCTGCTTCTGCCGTCCAGCGGACACGAATAAAGTTTATTTAATCTTAATTTATTAATTCATCGACTTCAAGAGTCAGCGCGGGAGCGCTAGTCTTTAACAATCAGGAATGCGGTCGAGCGCTAGCCTTTTTCATGGACTACGGGACTACGGGACTACGGGACTGCGGGACTGCGGGACTGCGCCTGCGGGACTCAGCGAGGCAGCAGTTGTTTTGGTTATGCAAGCTACTCAAGCTGGAAAGTAGTTTATACACTATTGAAGATTTAAAGCCAAGTAGTCTGTTGGGATTTGAGGCGGGTCGTGAAGGTTGTACGACGAAAACAGTTAGCACATTCTTAAGGACTTTTTGATTCCCATATCTTTGCTTGTCCTCTATAATTAGCAGGCATCTGAGCGAAAGTTTGAGCTGATGAAGTCTCTGATAATTATTCTTTACTTCATTCAAACCAAGTAAACAACTCTCGACTGTACAATTATTAAGAGACCATAAGAGTTCAAATAATTAAACTTCGAATGAAAGAGGTTCTGAATGAATGATTACCATCTCAGTAATGTACACAACTTAACCTGAGCATGCGAAAACAAAGCCGTAAAAAAATTACGGGCTTGAACTGTTCTGAGTTATGGTGGACAACACACCGGCGAGAGCAAAACACTGTCAACAACAACAATGACAAGGTATTTCCACCCTTCCATACATGGCATTACCTATCTAAATTATTAAAGCACAAAACATCATTTTTGGAACAACATATTTTGCCTACAATCCATGTATTCGTAAATATACGCAGCAATTGATCTACAAATAACGGGTTGATTCTATTAAAGCCGAACAGAATTTTTGAATACTTTGTATCTAGATCTTTGAAGAGAGTATTGAAAAAATTGCTAGGATTGGCGGCCGACTTCAAGCGATAAAGTTTGTAACTGCTTACCTCAATTTCTTGTTTGCCCATAGCGCTCTTCTTACCAAGGGTAAACAGTTTCTTGTTCTTTGTTTGAAGAAGGCACCTTTAGTCTAATACTAAATTCTTGCTTTGGCCTTTGCCGACGAAATTAATCTCTGAATTAAAATAAAGCGAACTGACATAACAACAAAATGGTTCGTTACGCGTGATAAGCTGATGCAAATTCCTCTTGCGTGGGACGTCAACCGGAATGATCCTACAGTGACTACTGAACAAAAATAAATCCTTAAACCACAGAGCGGATGGACTTGTTTTGTCAGCTAGTGTAGCGGAAAAGATCTTGGAATGCACGCCTATTATAAAGACGGTGTTTACGACTTTGCGGGAAAAACAGTTCTTAACAATGGTTATTAAAATCCACAAAGAACATTGGGGTTAACCACGCCTCTTTCAGAGATTATTAGGAAACAATAATTCTAAAAGGCGTCAAAATATGATGACATTTTTCCCCAAATTGAAGCTCCCAGTTGGCTTGATAGCTCAGTTTATAGAGCACTGCACCGGCATCGCAGAGGTCATGGGTTCGAATCCCCTTCAAGCCTGAATTTTGTTCAGGCTTTCTTTTCGCCACTTCTTAAGTTGCGTACTAACTGCGAAGATCTTTCACCCGCAGTTCAAATATATGTTTCACATATTCACATTAATTGAAGCTTCATTATTGTTGAAAAACGCATGGTTATATCTAATTTTCATTTCGAATTCCAGTAGCCCTTACCAAGACCTTTTTTTTTTTTGTATTTTTTTTTTTACTTATAATTAAAAAGTATGGTACACATAAATTAATATTTCTTACAATACTTGTAACCAAAAAAAATACATACATACATACATACATCTGAGCTGATTTTCAAAAAGGTGGCTACAGAAATTGAGCACATTTTGAGACTTTCTAAGCTGAAGGAATATGCTAGTCATTAACAATACTCCAGTTACGGTTCATCACAAGAAAGTAAGGTCAGGAAATACTATGAAAGAGAAAAGAGGGGCTTTTCTTTGGAATTAGACGTGACATTGACACCCGAGTGAAATGAGACATGACCTGTGATCCGACTAAACAAGTGTGACACTTGGTAATTATTAACGGCGCCAACGCATCTTAAATCTCAACCAAAACCCGGTCTTTAAGCGCTCAAGACTAGCCTTCCACAAAAGAATCGGCTTAATCGGGGCAAACCAGCGTTTTAAATTGATTTTCCGTGTTAATTATAAGTTCAAGACGTAATGAGAATCACGCCGAACGAACATCTGGAAATTATTTATGACATTGAGTCCGGAAATCCGACCAAAATCGCACTTCTCGACTAATCGATGACTAACCTAACAACGCTACAGTTATAACGGCGAAAAATAATAGAATAGCTTTTCAAACTCACGCTTCTTGAAGAGAAAATCCTTGCCAATTCTTGCTAGTGTTTTCCATATCAGCTTATATCCCGGATGTTGAAATCAACATTTGAAAAGGGAAGGGTTAGCGCCCTTTTCCACCACAAAAATATACTAAGTCTTTGGCTGGGTAGACAATTCGCGAAAATTTCACGTTGCCCGAAAAGAACTCATCCCTAAGACCTACTTTTTAAAGCCAAAGACTGTCACCTCCTCAAGCAAAGCCCACAATATACAAGCCTTTAATAGTCCAAGCCCGAGTAACTGAAAATTACTCGTTTAGCTTAAAAGAGGACTATTGGTAGCAAGCATATTAGTACGAGGCAGAAACTGCACTCGTAAGACTTCTCCCCTCACTAGACTTAATGATGTCCTCAGGAAAACTTTGCTTCAGGAAGCCAAATCGTTGCGCGGTTAGAAGACGTTTGAGAGAGAGCACTTGGGGCTAGGTTAGCAAATCAGGGAGGGAGGGGGGGGGGGGTAGTAGAAAAATATTTTGGTTTTATAAATATTTGTTAATGACCATTGTAATCTATTAAGTTACTGATGTGAAATTCAATAAGAAACGCTAAAAAAAAAAAAATAATAAATAAATATCTTAAGAAAAGGTAACAAAAACGTCAATTTCTGTAGCCACCTTCTGGAAAATCAGCTCAGACATACATACATACATACATACATACATACATACATACATACATACATACATACATACATACATACATACATACATACATACATACATACATTATGCGGATACATTACCATCGATACATAGAATAAAATTTTTATATACTTAACGGGTACAAAACAAAGAAACTGAAAAGCTAAGTAAGGGAATATTGGTGTTTAATGGTTGTCAATAAAAGGAAGCAGCTTTTGGCACTTTTTCTTGTGTATTTCTATTCCTTTTTTTTTTTTCGCTGTGAAACTTTATATTTGATATGTCAAACGGATTTTGGCCTTCAGCAGCGTTGAAGTGGGTTTTATGTTTAAGGTGTCGAGCGACTTTCATAAATTACGTTTACCTATAATAATTATATGATTTAATAATAAATTTTCTTTCCTTATAAGTCCAAATGTTATTTCTAATGCACTCAAATGATCGACACCAAAACTATCAACGAAAACCAGAAATTCTTAGATGTATCACAATAAATGAATAAATGCTCGAGGGACTCTTCTAATTTCTCACAAAAGGAGCACATAGGTGACGGCACCAAACCCATTTTAGAGAGACTCTTGTTTGTGTAGATAATTCTATGCAGAAGTTTGTACTGAAATTCTCTAGGCCCTCTAGTGTTTGAATCAACAGTTACTTTTCTTCAGAGAAGATAAACCTACTCCCACTGTAAGCCATGCATAGAAAACAAGTCTTCTCAGCAGTCGGTTTTTTCCTAATTTTTCCAACCAGGTTACAATATATCCGTCGAGATGAAGCAGGAAGGGATGCCCTTTGAGAGGGATCTGTGGATCCTAAATTATTACTGGGTGAGTGGTCGCTTGGCAAATCTGACTGTGATTTTAACAAATTCATCCAGTCTTTTGGAATAGCATTGCAAATACCCTTGAGAAGGAAGCACTCTGCATTTGTTAAAGCCACTATTTTCATTAACTCCCAAGACTTTAATTTATAATCACTAGAAAGGATATCACCGAGTTTAAGTATGTCCTTGTTTATAATTTAATTCTGCACAAAGGTCTGTCGTTTATGCGAATGAATTTGTTATTCCAAATGATTTCATTGAGCACTTGGGAATAAGAGGAAGGGCATGAGATATCCACATTGTATAAAACCCATTCACAAAGACATTCCTGATAGAACTTTGGTAAAGTTCGTGGTAAGGTGGACGCATCATAACTACATTTTAGCAGGAAAGAGCCGCCATAGTCCCTGAGGTACTGATCCAAAACAATTTTCCATGTCCTTTTTTTCTCATCTAAATACTTTTTCATCCACATAATTCTTCGTGTTTTTATCAACGTTTCCACGTGCGGCATTCTTAACCCGCCCTCCTTGTGATCACCAATCAAAGATAGGCGTTTTATTTTATCTTTGCAGCCTCTCCACACAAAACGAAATAGAACTGTGTTAATTTCTTTGATAATATCTTTTGTTAGCGGTATTTGTGTAGCTCTGAACTTGAACTTAGGCATTGCATACGTTTTGATTATTTGAATTCGGCCAAGGAGAGTTAACTTTCTCCAGTTCCAAAGATTAATAGATTTTTTCAGTAATGGATTTGATAACATTCTCAAGTTGCTGGAACTTTTGCCAGTCGTATGTAAAGTATATTTCGAAAATTTTCATTGGTTTATTATCTGTAAAGATTCCAATGTCCTCTGGAGCAGCGTCTAAACTTCCCAACCAATAAACTTCCGTTTTTTCCTCGTTTATTTTTGAACCTGAGGTATTTTCGTAACCCTCTGTAGGGAGACTAACAGGTGGAATGATTTTGTGTTTTTGACGAAAGTGATTAAATCGTCTTCAACAAAATCGAGTTTGATTTCCTTTTTCCCTAAAGCGATGCCTTCCATTTCTTTATTTTTGCGTATAGCTACATTTAGGATTTCAAGTGCAATGATGAAAAGATAAGGGGATAGTGGGTCCCCACGGATTAATTCTCGCGTATAATTTCAGGCAGAACTTTCTCTAGCCTTGAAGCTAAGGCTTTTAAACCAATTTTCAAAGTGGTATCGATACTATCGAATTTCCTGGGTTGTGTGTAATCTTGTCTAGTTTGCCTGTCACGTTGTCTATCATATTTTGCATTCGAAGCACTTCGTCTTCGTCTTTAACGTCTTCGTCGTTTGCGCGTTTCCCTTCTGGCGAATTGGTCTCTGAAGAGCTGGAACTATATCAACCTTTCTACAAGTTCTCGTTGATGGGAAAGATGTCAGCCATAGGCGAGGAGTTAAAGGAAAAAGTAGGCAACTCCAGCGGAACCCAAAAGAACACGTCTAAGCGCTCCTCGTGCCAGTCCCTTACCAAGACCTGCTTTTCCCGCGTAGTTACAAATTACGCAAAAACATGTTTTAGCGGGCACAATCTCGAGATGCGTAGAACGTAAGCGCAGTAGCAAAAGGAAGGACAAAACAAACCAAAACAAAAATTGAATTATACCCGAAAAACGAATGATATCTATACCTTCCCCGTACCTCTAGGTGGTAAAAATGTCGACTGACTTTGCTGTAACACTAAACTTTAGTTGTTTTTTTTCCTTTTCACTGTGTTTGTTCTTGTTTCAGGAATACGTGTGCTTATTTCATAAGGTGGAAGTAACGAGGAACCCGCGTGCTAGTTACGTAACTGATAACACTCTCCATTCTGCGTAGTTTAATTGGTCTTTGCACAGTGAACGGATGTTGGGCAAATGTTAAACGGAGTGTTCAAACGGCTTCAACACCATTTAACATTTTCCAGAACAAAGGAAGTGCTGAATCGATGTTGAATGAAGATTAAACCAAATGAAATTTGATCCAACACGCTTTCAACTTTTTTTTTTTTACATTTTCTACAATGTTGAACGACCTGTTCGTATGCTCCACACATTTGGTTGAACAAAGTGTTGAACGCATGTTGAAGCAAATGAACGGGCCTGAGCAAATTTATAGAATTCAGAGAAAAATTTCCTCCCCTTATTTACTTTTCCCTTACTTATTCTCTATTCAAAGTCGTTTAATTGGTCTTTGCCCAGTAGCGGCCCGAAGGGATCAATTACATAGTCAACAACCATTTCATTTACAGTATATTTGTAACTCTTTCAAACGGTACACATCGAGTAGTGAGATCCCAAAAGAGATTAACATGATCTTCTCAGATTCTTTAACGTAGCTTTTAGAAACAGTTAACTGTAGAAGGTAATTTGACGTATCCTGTATTCATTTTCTATTAAAAAATAGTACTCATTGGAGAGATAACATGCTGTGAGGCGTACGAGACAATTCTTATTGCCAGTAATATAATCGACACTAACAAGTCAGTTTACAAAATTTAGAGAAACATTTCCTCACCTCATGTTCTTGTCCCGCTGGTGCTATCATCTTAGCTAACAATAAATTCTCCTTGAGAAGAAAAAGACCATATATACCGTACTGTCGAAAGCAATTTTTGTACAGTCAGAAGAGACAACGATATTGTGCTCTCTGTATGTCGGAAAATGTTGCTTTAGCTAAAAGTTCTCGCTAATTAATCAATCAATCAATCAATCAATCAATCAATCAATCAATCAATCAATCAATCAATCAGTCAATGAAAATCAGTAGGCCATAGCCCGAAGTCCAATCTCTGGTTTCCCTTTCACGAACACCATGCTTGGCAGGCGTTGCTTTACTTAAACGCGGCTGCCACAAGCTTAGTAAGTATGACACTAAGCACGTTCTATTATGCAAGGTTCACGGAATGTAAATTCTAGGCTGGCCTTCACAAGTATTTAAACGAGGCAACCAACAAGAGCCGAATTAAAGAGAAATACTTCCAATGTGGTTTTCTGTTTTCCAAGATCGTTTTCGGGCCTTTAATGGGATATTTGTGCACACTGACACAGCTTGAAATTGTTGGATTCTTAAGCTTACTTTTCAAGTCCAAGAAAGATATTTTTATTTGTCGAATTTACGAGCCGCTGTTGGTTCTCCGAAATTCCTAGCCGTCTCCTTGTAGCTTCCTTCAGGGGCAATGATATTGAGTCTTTGTTTCACTTCGAATAGCCAAGAAACAGGTTTATAAATCGATGGAAGGGTTAAAAAAAAATGGCCAAGTTTGGTAAAAAAATTCAGTAGACCTTCACCTTTTAAAAGCTCTATTTTGACTGGACCCTGACCCCAACCTGCAGTTGTATTGTTTTGTAGGGTTGGGAGACTTGTTCTGTTGTTCAATCTTTTGCCGTTTCGACCAAACATGTAAGACAGTGCAAACGGTGCAGATCGACCCAAAATTGCCCTACTGGTACACAGGAACTAGCATTTATTTTCTTTCGGTATGGATGGGTAAGAATGAAATAGATTGCAACTTGAAAACTGGCCAGTTTTGTCAAGTTCTTCCTATGTATATTGGAGAGATCGCTAACAACTCCCAGTATCGCTTGTTCTTTTTTGGAGAAACCTCTTAATATTTTGCTTCAGTGCTCTAAGAGCAATTTTATGTATGAGCAAAGAAACCTTTGTCAAGAATTTGGGCAGTTTTTGCGAGCGTCCAGAGAAATCCCACCGACCCTTCGAAAACAAAAGGAGTTATTTTTTCCTATGTAACTAACTAAAGACAAAGACTTAAGGTGATAATAGTTTTAATTGACAATTCAAAGTTCTGAGGCGATTTAGGCATTCCGAACAGATCATCACACAAATGAACCTTTAGGTGCCCCCGTTTTAAACCGCGAATTGCAAGAAACCGTTGGTCAGGCTTTGAGGTTGGCCTTTGATCGTTATTTTATATTTACCTTCTAAGTGTCGTCTCTACGTTTGTTACCTCAAGAAATAAAGATGTCACCGACTGCGATAAAAAAGTATAAAGATCTCTCGCTACGGTAAGAAATATTATCTAGATTGCTTTGCTTGTCTGTTTTTATTGCAGTCAAACGTCACAAACGTTTACGATAATTCATGTAATGTAACTCTAAGAAAAGCGTAGAGTGATGTATCATAAGTAATGTGCCTAATCAAACAATCGTTAGTTGTAGCTGTTTTACTGTTTAAGAATTATTAAATACTCGGTGTAATGCGGACGAGCGGTGACGCCTGTTCAGTTTTGATTAAAACTGACTTAGCGGTTTAGACAAAGGCTTTAACGTTATGTTTTACAACTTGGTACCAACACTACTCATTTCCACATCCAGCGTTATCTCACATTCTTCACCTTCGTACGGTAGGAAAGGCAGATACTTTGCCGCTTTGCAGTAACTGAGGCGTTTCAAACAGAAAGGCAGATTATACACTTCAATAGAAGCTGTTTGGAACTGCTCGTCACTTTCATCTGGTAGATGTTGTCGCCACCTCTTCAGCCCGCGTTCCTCAATGGTACCAGGGATGGTGTTGTCCAGAATCAGTGCCGCTATACATCCCACCGCCATGCTTGTTTTCATCAAGACCGTTAGTATCTGGTCAACTTCCGTGCTACCTATTGAAAATCATTGGCATTGTTTTAGCAATGTTCGCCTCCAAATAGAGCCCCAAATAAGAGAATGTGGCAAAGGTGACTCGAATTTCTAGCAGGTGAAAAAGAGCAGCATCGATTACAGGATTGTAATGGTCAGCTGTATTCTTGATTTGAATTGGCACACTGTGAACTTAAGGACCCCCCTGTTTCCCAGACCAACCGATGGCCGCCGTTCCATCTCTACAAACAATTGGAAACATGGCTGGAAGACTTCGTCAGGAAAATTAGAATCGAACGGGTTAAGGGTCGATGAAAATAAGTACTGGGTGAGTGATAGTCGTGACAGCCAATCACATAACCCCAACGAGGTTTGGTGTAATACAGAGATTACCATCGCGTAAATCAATCACTTAAACAACGAAGCGACATCCCATCCTTGTCGCCAATGCTGTATGTATTCAGCTAAGATCAAGTAAATTGCATAATCTCTCAATTTCTGTGCTCTATGCGTCCCAACCAATAAGCGTACCATAGTTACTAACTATGAGCGTACCAAGTGAATGATCTAATGCACTTTACCCAATTTCCAGGTTTAGTCCACCAACATTTCTTGCTGTCATGGATGACCATCACAACACAATTACGCAAATAGTTGTATTGTATTTGAAAATGGAGCAGACAAGTCGAAATACAGCTCTACAAGGTCATGACTACATGGCAGCAAAATAACGTTTCAAGATGGAATATGTACTAATATAATCCCGTTGATTTACCAAAACAAAGGGTGAGCTCAAGGCCCAAGGTTTTAGTAGCATCGGGCTGCCGTTGTGGCCTCGTTAGGCCACATCAGCATGGCATACCTAATACCTGGACTCGTGGATCCCACATAAAGAAAGGAAACAATGAAACTGTGAGGCTTGTGAGATGTACGTAAAAGTGGCAAAGTCAGAATACCGCGCAAATTGCTCTAAAACAAAGTAATAGCTGTGCCATGCTGATGAGGACTGACAAGACAGGAACAGCTGTCCATGGCATCTAATGCAATTGGGCTCACCATATATTATGTAAGATCAACGGGTTATATCCGTCGTCAACGTGGCCATAGTACCCTATTTAATGACTATAGATTACCCAAGTACATTTGTGCGGTGTTCTTACACTGTCAGTTTTAGCCACATCCTAATCTAAGTGCTTTTCTTGCTATATCTTTACTAGTTTCTTGTTCAAACCATACCTGTATCAATGGCATTGTCATGGTTTTCCATATAGTGCGGAAGGGCCAATCCAAACACAATAGAAAACCCAACAACAAACAGATTTCTGGAGGAATTCATGTCAGCAAACTGCAGATTAGAGATTCCAACAGCAGAGATCATCCCAAACATTACCATGAAGACACCACCAACGATGGGATCTGGAATGCTGACGAATAATGCGCCTATTTTTCCAACAACGCCAACAGTCATCACAACTAGAGCGCCGTACTGGATAACTCGACGACTTCCAACCTAAAAAGGAGAAAATCTAAAGCTTATCGGAAGCACCCAATACCAAGATGCCCACTACTTAATGATGGACAAATTTTAAATTAATAAAACAGGAGTCATATCAGGAACCAAAGGGTGGCAATAAGCTGAAACGTTTCCGGCACATATAGGACGCTTTATCCGACTCCACTGTCGTCACTTTGTAAGGGTTGTTCAAAAGTTCTCGTCAAACTGAAAGACATCCATAACTTTCCCTTCGCGTTTGAGCTTGTCGTGGTCTTGGAGCCGTAATCATGTAATCATTAGATGTGTGATAAGTTTGAGTGGACGTGACACATGGACAGTCAGCATTGAATGCGGCATATGTTCTCCCAGCTTCATTCACAAAAACCGATGTTCATGAAACGCCTAAGCTGGGAGGACATAATAAGCATTCAAGACTGACGGTCTATCTAATGCATCCGACCAAAATACCACCAACAGACTTTTTTTTATCAAGGGGTTCCTTCAGCTCCAAGACCATGGCATGATCACTGATTTATTGCTGTTAAAAAAGACCCGGTTTTGCCTTCAACGGAAAAAAAAAATAAAATAAAAATAAAAGAGTGAGAGTGAAAAACCGCTTAGACTCACAAACCGGAATTTTAGGAGTATCAGAAAGGTTCGTATTATCTCCCTACTCGACTCTATTTAGTTTATATTAAGGAATTGGGTTTACCTTGGTGATGCCGATCGCACCAATATTTTCACTGTACGAGGTAGTACCATTTCCAGTGCCAAATGCTCCCGCTAGAAGACATCCAATTCCCTCTATTGCAATTCCACGATTGATTGCATGTTTTGGAGGTGGAGGGGCTCCCGCCAATCTTGCGCAGGCGTAATAATCTCCCACAGACTCAATAATGGAGGCCAATACTCCGGCAAGTATCCCAAACACCCCTGCTGGACTGACAGTAGGCATTCCCCATTGACCTGCGCATTAACAATTTAAAATTTCACGTCCATTGGTTCTTTGGTTATCTGGGATAGCACTTCTAGCGTCCACAGATGGATCAGTTTGTAGACATTAATCTTGGTATCTCAGTCTTAACACTAACCTGGGTATGGAATTCTGAACCATTTTGCTTCTTTCAATACAGCAATTCTGGCGTCAGTTCTCGCCTTGTACTGAGGATTGTTGGGATCCGAAGGAAAACCGCCTGCTGCAGTGATGATGGCACAAATCATCCAGGATACTGCGATCGCCAGAATGATCTGCATAAACGATAGTTCACAATTTAAATAAAATGACTTCCTTCCTTCATAAATGATAATTACATTATTGGCGATGCTAATAACTCAATTTTACCTCGATTCTACAATAGCTCACGGCCCTATTCCCCGGTAAGGGAGAAGGAACTAAGGTAAGTCTACGATAGCTCGCTGTAATGTAGATAGAAAACTCAACGTAGTTTTGTCCTATATACTACCACTTAACTCTGTAGTGAAGCTCATTTCAGGGTGTTGATTTAGTTGTTATTTGGCTTGCAATGAATTATAGAAGTGCTGTTGTAATGAAATGTTTTTGAGGCTGTGCTTGTAGACAGGTTTGATGTTGAAAGTTATCTCCTCATTAACCTTATTGTATGTCTATTAGTTGTCATTTCCTGACATCAGTTGGTCAGTTGATTACTTTTGCCTTTCTTAATCACCTTTAGAAAGCACCATCTTTGTTTTAAAGAACCTTTTGATAACGTTTAGTTTGGGAATTTAAGCAAAATTCTAAGAACGTTTGAAGGACAAAACAATGGCTTTGACCTATTTAAGGCCGTTTACACGCATTACAATCACGTTATTAACAAAAACACATGCCATCGGCTTCCTCTTGGGGTCGACCCTCGAGCTGACCAGGGTGAATCTGAAATCAGTTAACCAAACTTGAAGAATTTTCCCAGGGGTTGAGGAATCTTGTAAGATGAAGTCCCCTGGATTAGGTGTCACTCAGCAGAATATCTCTCTAACATCCCCCTCATATCAGCGTGGAAATGAGGAAACTACAGAAACTACTACAGTGGGAATTTTTTTCAACAACTCAAATTAGGCTTAATAAACAAATCGACTCAGGTCGGGTGTATTGGACAGGTTCTTCTAGGTCAGATCTACTATAACTCAGGCAGACAACTCTGGGCAGACAAGTTAAACTTGACAATTAGAGAGAACAAGCAGAGGTGACAGTCAAAGCTATTAGGAACGATTTGGTTACCCATGGACTCAAGAGTCCTGATATAATCAGGGGCACCCAAAGAGAACATTGAAGCAAATAGTTAAAAATTTTGTTTGCTGCATTCTTACACCATTTTATGGCCTTTAAAAGGCAAATGTGCGTAACCTGACTCGCGTTGATCTGCTCGGAATTAAATTGCCGAACATTTTAAGGAACGGAATCTTCTTCCCGGAATTTACGATATGCTGTTGGCTTTCCGAAAATGGAAGCTGACCTTTTTGAGTATTTTCAACAACTTATTTTTACCCTCCAAAAAAAAAAAAAAAAAAAAAGAATAAGTTTGAAAGTTTGGGATGACCTTTCGTTGGAGAAAACGCTTGTTTTTCTTCACAATTTAATCTGAATTTCTGAGCCGGGTATACCTTTCCAAACAGATTCCACCAAGACGAACCGTTGGGTACTATTGCCATAATTCTGAGGAGAATTCAAGAATACTCACAGGAAATAATCTGAACAAAGGATAGTGGGCAACAAAAGAACCGCCTCTTCCTTTACTGTATCCAGGTACTGGAATCTTGACATTGGTCAGGTATTGTGAAAACAGGGCTATTAAGGCGATGGTCCTGAAACGCATTAAACACAACGTTAAAAATGTGCAAAGAATGATTAAAATAATTTCTCACAAATTCCCGAAGATTAAATTACAGTACAAATTTTTCCCATATAAACTTACACAATCTAGTTGCCAAGATTATCAACATTTTATGCTTTTACTGAATTTTAAGAAAAAAGTGACTATTTCTGCCCAAACCAACGTAACTTCAAGACATCATCATTAGCGTGATCATAAACTGTAAGATTAGAATAAAAAAGGTTATATTTGAACTCGCCCCACCACCAACGCCACCATCATCATTATCATCATCACCACCAACATCATCATCATCATCATCATCATCATCATCATCATCATCATCATCATCATCATCATCATCATCGTCATCGTCATCGTCATCGTTATCGTCATCGTCATCGTCATCGTTGTCATGCTCAGATATCATAGGCAGCATCGGGAAGTGCCAACGAAACACTCAAGCAACTGAGGATTGAACCAGGGGGCATTTTGAACAAGTAATGCTGGATCTGGTGTAGGACCAGGGACGCGATCTCTCCACAGAAAACAATGTACTTTCTATTATGCATCCAGTATTTTTCACCTTAACGACCCCCCTCCCGCCAACCTTTCACTCCCTCAGCGCTTCTTTCACCTACTTCTCAATGGGAAAGGTTTCAAAATTTACAAGATCATACAATCGTAAAATAGACAAATCATTGGAAGGAAGAAAAAAATAGCAGAGTACTCGATATTGATACTTACGCCATTGAAATTCCCCAGTGATTACCTAGAAAAATGAAAATGAAATCATTGCAGCGAGAAAATTATTGCAAGACACGCCAGACTTTCTTCTGCAGATTCAAGGAAAGGACATTGAAAGAGGGTCAAAGTTTAATTATCTTGGGGTAATGCTCGACGAACACCTTCATTGGAAAGAACATGTTGACACTACTTGTAATACATTGAGCAGCGTTTGGGACGTTTAGCACGAATACGATCTTGTCTTGATCTTAAACTGGCGAAGTGTGTCTATAATACCCTTATTGAGCCAATCCTAAGTTATACTGACACTTCATTGCGTGAACTATCGGCTGCGTCCAGCAAAAGTTTGCAGCGGTTGCAAAATCGTGCTGCCCATATTATTCGAAGACGTGATTCCTCTAGAGATAGTCTTAGTACATTAGGATGGTTTGATTTAGAAACAAACCGCAAAATACACAAATGTTTTTTAGCTTTTGCGATTATTTTATAAGGAATTGTGATGTACATAGCTACAACACTCGTAGAAAACACATACACACCCACCCAAGCCTAAACTTAGCCTTGGTAAACGTACCTTTAGATTCTCAGGTTCTATCCTTTTTAATTCACTACTTATTAAAATCCAAAGAGCAGAATCGCTTTCTTCTTTTAAACTTTTTATTAAACCCCACCATTTCTAACATTTGCATGTGAGACAGCACAAGGCAGCTTTTCTTAACTATTTAAATTAATTTATATTTATATTTATTGTTACATTTTATTCCCAGGGCCCCTTTGGATAACAGCCCTATAGCTGAGTGGGCCACCCTGGCTAAATAAAGTTTACTTTACTTAACTTTACTTTACTTAACTTAACTTTACTTCATGCTGAGTATCCTGTGATGGGCTAGCATGCCATCTGGGGGGGGGGGGGGGGGGGGAGGGGGGGAGATAGAGAGGGGGGTTAGTATTATTCCCCGCCATTTTATGCTGGACATTATCCCATCCAAGGGGGGGGGGGGGGTAATACTCGCAATCACTTCCTCCAGGTAAATCAGGGAGCGGGAAGCAGTTATGCTCCTCATCGCTTCACGCTACAGACATCAGGTCAAGCTTTGGCCGTGAGGACAGACTGAACCCGAAAACAACTAGACTCTCTCATGACTTTATATTCCTTATCTAGTTGTATATTTTCTTGTAGATTCATATTTTGAGGCATGATATTACGTCGCTTCTACCTGCGTTTCCGGCTGCCACTTTGAAAAGTGCTACGCCCACTAAGGTGATTGTTGGTGCAATGGTCAGCGGTCCAATGAAACGGAGAAGAAAGCCGAGGAGCCCCGTGAAACCGATGACAATTTGAAACAACGACGACACCATTATGGCACCTTGGATCTAACAAGGGAGTAAATTTCAATAACAAAAATGTTGTTAATTTAGATGATGGATCGATGTGTAAATCAAGTATTGAAAACAAATCTGGTCAAACAATATATTCTGTCACTGTCTGTGGATAGTTTCAAAGTCATAGAGATTTTTGCTAAAAGAAAGAATTGATTTTAATGAGCCACAATATGCTTTACATCGCGTCCAAAGAAGAGATTGAATATATGAATCAGCATCGAATATTACACTACCAAATTCGCATTTTATGGGCCTAGTTTTTGTCTCAAGTCAGTTTTCGTGCTTTGGACTTATATTCAAGTAACATACAGCTATTTCAATTAACGCTGTCGGATCAAAGCATAAAACTACATTTTGATGAATAAATTCATCAAAATGAGCTATGCCTCACACATTCAGCCGGAGGATCTACAATGGCGAGCCATTTTGATGAAAGAAATTTTAGGATATCAAGTGGATGAGGTGGCAACCGCTATGAGGTTGTCAACAGGGACTATCGAATGTTATGTCTCAAGAGTTTAAATTAAACTTTCGGAGAATTGAAAGTAAACACCATTAGAAGTCTGATAAAAAGTGTGGCCATGCAACACTCGTGGAATTTTTAATTATGGAAACAGAGCTGAAACACCCTGAAAAGACACTGTCAGAAATTGCACACGATGTGTACACTACGAGTTTTTGTTTCTTTCTTTTTAAACACGCAAACAAACGTTTACAGTGTTTTCTTCCATCCTACTTGTCGCGCCTCCAAAAATAAATTAAGAACTACTCATATTACCTTTCGGTGTTCTCTTTAACCTTAAAGCTTTGATCCGACAACGTTAGGCCAAACCTATTTTGAAAAGCTCATTTTCTTGGGCGGAAAGATTTCCTCCGACCTTCTCCAAATTTTAATTAATAGCACAGCATTTGTTAGAAAAGCTAATATTCTCAGTCACTTTCAAATAGCAAAATCTATCGATGCTATTGATAGAAATGAATGTGGTAATGAATTAAATAATGAGCGAGGTTACAATATTCTCAAATCATTAATAATAAAAATTATTAACGAGGACAAAACAAAGGAAATCACAGGAAGCTAGATCGAACACTCAAAAGAGTGTTTGTTCCGATTTCCAGACGCGTTGAAGTTAATTTACTTTAAAAAAAATTCGACTGTGCCTCGTTTGTCAGCGCACTTCTAGGCGTTGGAAATCGGATCAAACCCTCTTCCTCGTTTTGGATACATCAATTACATAAGATTGTATTGTGATATGTTTCGTACTTACCTCTCTCATGCGTAGTTGCCAGTTGTCATCATTGTTGATAAATGAGCTTTCAGTCGAGTTGCCAGTATCTTGGAACATACAAGTATTTTGGGTTAGAATCCAAAAAAGCACACTGCATAAAGCAGGATTAAAGGGATCGTTTATTTGATGGTAACGGTGACCTGGGATTCAAGTACAATCGTTCCTCTTGTGATACAGTAAACACCCAGATTTCAGAATCTACTTTCTCCAAGGTCAGCCTGAATAAGTCTACATATATTTATTGTGAGGTTCTTATACTGACAAGTGTAATAGAAGTTTAGCCTGGAGGTTCTTAATCCACTTGTTCTTTTATGCATGCGGGTGTTTACTGAATGGCCTTTGAAGGGAACCTTCCTTCTGACAAATAAATTGAAATTAAATCGTTGGAAATAATGTCTGAATTGTAAATTTTATTTTGAAAAGTAGAAATAACATTCAAGTGTACTAAAATGATTATCGGTTAGTTTTGCTTATAAATTTCCCGGGCGCAGCCATTTTGGATTTTATGACATTCTTTCGTGTGAAACAACTGGGCAACCGTATGACCACGGCGGCGCCCGGGAAATTTAAAAGCGAAAATAGGCAATAACCAGATTCTGTTTTCTCCGACAATGAAATAGTATTTTCCATGTTTTCCAACGAAATAAAATTACACTGTATTTTCAACAATTTAACGTTAATTTATGCCCAGACTGGAAGTTTGCTTTACAGGTAAACAGTCTTTGGAGGTTGCCTCCTATCTTCTTACAAGACGAGGGCCTGGAATCAATAAAGACGGGAATGCACTGAAGGTCCTATGAAGGTCCTATGCAGCATGCTCCTTTGGGCACTGCTCACACTAAACCAAACAAATTTATCCTAATTCTTTTTAATCCTCCTTTGTAATATAAATGTTTATTGTTTTTTTATGTATTGTACTGAATCTCGTTGTACGTGTGAAAAGTAAAAATTGAATTGAATTATGATGATATCCTTTAAGGCTAGGGGATGGGCAAGATTTGAAGATATTCTGATGTTGAATCAAAAGTTTGTTTTCTTTTTTTTTTTTTTACTGCAAAAATATCCACGAAACGAGCCAGCCTGTACTGCTTAGAATCCCCTAGCCAGAGGATTAAAACCGCTCCGTCGTTTATTTTTGAAATAGCACTATTGTCCCGATTTTTCATTTCTTTTCGCCTCAAGTTAAGTGGTTGTAGTTACGTTCATTTGCTTTGAATTTCTCACGTAATGCGACCCGCTGTCTAGCTAGGTTAAGTCATCGAGTCCATCGAGCTTCGATTACGGACTATGTTGATAGTGAGAATGATTTACCTTCAGCTTTTGTACAAGTCCATTGCGGCAAAGAGAGAATGGCAAAGGTAGGAGTGATAAATGCAAAAGTTCCTCCTTGGACGATAGGTAACCTGCAAGTGAAATATAATTTCAATCACTCAGTTTCTGAATTAGATAAAAACTGCCGTGCTGCCTTGGTGAGGGGGCTAAAGCAAATATTTGGTTTTATGAACTGGAATGATAAAGTGATATGGCCACCGTAAAGATATTCAAGAGCTGACGTTTCAAGCGTTAGCCTTTCAACAGAGATTCATTCCTAAGGAGGGCTAACGCTCGAAAGTCAGCTCTTTACTGTGGCCAAAATACCTAATCGGCCCAGTTAAGGCAGTGCCTATTAATGTTACCGCGCAAACGTTCAGCGCATCTCGAGATATTCGGGTTTCCTATGGATCGTGGCTACTAATACAGGGATATTTTTGCGCAGTTTAAAACTATTCGGGGAAAGGAGAAATAGCAAGTGCTTTTGGCGTCCAAAAAGAAAATTAGGGGTAACCATGCATTTTTCAGAGATAATAAAGCTTCAATTTGGAAAAAAAAAACCGCTCTACACTGCTTTGTATTTCACTGCTTTTTGGAATAATTGTTGGTTAATTATCTCTAAAAGAATTTCTTTTTGGATTTCCATAGCCCTTGCTTAGATCTGTTTTCCCCGCATAGTCATAAACAGCGAAAAAATACTTCTGTATTAGTAGACACCGCAATATTCAATTTCTGAATTGGCGTGGTAGATACTGGAAAAGATTTTTGAAGTGAAATGCCCTACCTGACTCCAACCAGGGTCTGTAGTAAGGTTACCAGTCCAGACACGAAATATATAGTGCTCAGGACCTCGCTGATGGCGAGTGTGTTGTTTGCAAAACACATTGGCTCACTGATTATGAATGGAATGGCCAAGGTTGATCCTAACATGGTCAGGAAATGCTGGAATAAGAAATGTATGGTAAGAATATGTTCGTATCACGTGACAGAAGGTCTGTTGAAAAAGTACAAATGAAATTCTATTGTGTGACCAGTATTTTCTGCGTTACTGTGTTTTTGCGTCACTGTAACGATTGTAACAGGAAATCTCACTTTTACGCCTAGGAAGGATTGTCAAGAGTCCGTAGTCCATGATAAATTTTATTAATAGGCTCAGCAGAAGTCATTGACTTAGCTAAGGAAGTAGCCATTCATTCATAGGCTCAGTGTCGGAGGGACGATCGTGTTATATCATTGTAAGCCTAACGAGGTAGTGTTTTAGTGATTCCCTTACGTGCCAGTCCAGTGATGCAGGGTACGAACCTGACTCGATCCCTGCAGATCTCTTCTGACTGTCGTCATTGATAGCATGTGATTTTTAAAAATGATTTCACTCTAAATATTATAAGATTGACTGACTGACTGACTGACTGACTGATCGATGCCGCATCGACCGATTGATCGATTGAAAGAGTGAGTGAGTGATAACATAGTTGCTTAGTTGCGGACTAATCGACTGACTGACTCAACTACTGATTGAGTGACTCATTGAATGAATGAGCGAATGAGAGAAAGGTCGATTGACTGATTCAGATTGATTCTCGCTATTTTTCTATAAGAAACGGAAGACTTTTCGAAGCTTCACAATTGGATGGTTCTGAGAATTATTAAAGTTTTACCACACCGCTATGTTTTGAGGTTAGATATTGATTGAGTTAATTCAACGCGAATCCCGTTATAAGTGTTCGTTCGACATACATCCCCACCTGAAATCCCAATAATAAGCAAATGTACCATGGTGGATTCTCATCAATCAGGTATGATAAACCAAGAGCTCTTTTTTTCTTCTTCTCAGGCTGAACAGGAAGCGCATCGTCACCCAGCTCAATTCTCTTCAGAAGTCAAAAAAAAAAAAAAAAAAAAAGAAAAAGAAAAAGAGAAAAAAACAAGCAAATAATAGAAAATTGACACAGGAATTCTTAATCCACAAGATCAGAAAATCTAACTACTACTAGATTGTGCATAATATATGGGTGTTCATTTTTCGTGTAGAAGAAAAAGAAGAAGAAGAAGAACGAACGAACGAACGAACGAACGAACGAATGAATGAATGAATGAATGTGTGGACAGTCAATTGAGACTATTAAACTTATAGTATGTGATACCTTAAGAGGGAAGTATCATGGAGTTTTGGTATCTTTTGTTAAAAATGATGAAATAAGACCTTCAATCATTTCTAGTATGACGAGAGGAAAGAATTGAACTCAATTCTTGAAAGGAACAACTCGTGATCTGTTCTAGCGCATTTTGGAAACAAAAATCCCAGAACTTGAAAACATTAGCCATTTTCTCAAGTCTCAGTCCATAACGGCCTACTCTTTTTCTGGCCAGAGGCACTAATTGACAGTTTTATTACACTGCGGTGATAATTTGTAACAAACTTGACAATTACAGTCGAACCTGTATATAACGGCCCTCTATTAAGCGGCCACCCTCTATTAAGCGGCCAGTTTTCTAAGTCCCGATTGTTCGCTCATACGAACGCTGTATTTGTTACCTGTATTAGGCGGCCACCTCTATTAAGCGGCCGCGGCCACCCTGTAGCAGTCCTATGTTTGTCTTTCTTTGTTATTTTTACCTGTATTAAGCGGCCACCCCTGAATGGAAACTAAGTCATATGTTATTTTATGCGGTATTTTACTGTGTTTAAAATGCGATCCAGCCTGTAAGATGATACTCGGCCGTTTAGTATCGTTAACGCTTTACAGACGTCCGCAATGTGCTGCAGTACAGTACCATATCACGAACGCTAAAAAACTTTGTTTTGAATATGCTTCACTCGTTAGCAAGAAATTCCTCTTTAATTAGCTTGTTCTTTAGCTATGTGACATTGAACATTAAAATTGACGTTAGACAACGCCCAGTGAGTATTTTTAGTGATCCTGTATTAAGCGGCCAGCTCCTCAAGTCCCGAGGGTGGCCATTATATACAGGTTCGACTGTGTTTCTTTGTTTCTGTTGACAGACAAATTTGCGTGATACTTCCCCTAACTAAGGTCGTTCACTGAGAGCTTACTGTAAAGTGTTTGACCTCACACACAACTTTTCAAGTGGCACGGGCATAGTCTTGAGGGGTTTAAAGTATTTTGCCGGAAATCTTGCCATACACACTGATCACGAGATACATCACCGGAGGACTAATATCACGGAGCACAACTACAAAGTGTTTATCATAGAGATTTCGGTGCCTGGTGACAGTAACAAGATCTTGCAGGCCAAATAAGTAGACTGCGGAGAGCAGAGGTACGGGCGGTTGTAGCTAGGAACTCTGGGAGTAGCTAGGAACTCTGATCTGGAAATGATACCGAAGAACTTGAAGAGGCATGCAAGGGATGTTTGAGGTCTGCATATTTTGGGGTGCAGTATTCTCAGCTGTCAGAAAATTAAAGGGCTACTCGTGCCCTATCTTTGCTTTATTCTGAAAACAATAATTTAACTAGCTATAATTTAACCATCTTGTTAAGGGCTAAGTATTATTTAAACTATTTTTCCCCTTGCTCCGTTACATGTACACTATATTCTCTTTTTTCTTTTCTTTTTGTTTTGTTGTTGTTGTTGTTGCTGTTTTTTTAATTATTACTGTTTTGATGTTATTGTAATTATGCGGAAATGAATAAAGATAAGCACATTCCTTCTCCTAATCCGAAAGAGTGGAAAATGTTTTCATTGCCTCCCAAAAACTGCTGATCCTATCTAAAACCCATCCATATTACTGTGAGTCTTAGAATTGTGCGCATAACCACAGACATCCTTAATTCATCCCTTTTGGGTCCTTTTGAGCAACTGTTTACTTAGTTGCTTTAAATTAAAAACGTACAAAGCCTATTTCTAGTTAACACGACATACTAATAATTAACATAAAGTGAGATGAGGCAAGCGATCTAGCGAGCCCCTCCCCTCTCCCCAAACAACCTCCTCAGTCCGCTGCTGACTTGAACAGTATATATATATTGCGAGGATATGAACAGGCAATCTATTTTTATTTAGTTATTTGCCCAATATGATATATCTGTGGCAAAGAGCAACAGGCTCGTGTACAATGGAAGGCTAAATACACTAAAATTAATTAACCTTTCGTTACTGCAGCGGATTACAAATTCCAACAATAGAAAAATAAATAAATAAATAAAATTATCCGTCGTCGATTGCGAAATATGGTAAATCGTAAACTTGGTCAAATATATAAAATAACGTCAAATGGGCCAAAGGGAAGCGAATCATAAACACTGCGAGAAAAGGGCTGAGTGGCTTGAACAATTACTGTACAAGTAAATGACTAATTACATGTAGTAATTAAGACAATAAGGAGCCAAGCGTCTTTCGCTAAACATTTTGATGCTGTGGAAATACAGTCTTAATATCCAAAGACGCGTACACAGAGTCTCACCCTAGAGTTAGATCGATCAACGAGTTGATTATGTGGGTTTTCTTCTTTTCTGATGGGATGCGCCCGCCGCTGAACAAGGTCTAGAAGCTACAACTTCACAGAGCCGCTTTGCGACGGGTGAATAAATTGCAGCGTTTTACTAACCTCATTGTCTTGTTTTGCCATCGCTGGAGATCAGTTTCCAACTCTCGACAGTTTCCTAAATGTCTCTTTTTTTTTTTTTCGGATGAGGACACAGTGGCTGAGTTGCGTTGTTCTTTCAAAGTTATTGTAAAAACTGAATTGGTTGACTGAATGACACTAATGCCCTTTGGTAGTCAGTGGTAATGCTATTAATGGACAGCGTCAAGTGGCGTTACCTGACAAATATTATTGTCAATCAACAAAACAAAACATGAATAAATAGTAGGCTAGACTATTACATTCGAACAAACATTCCGGTTTGAAGTTTCGAAAGTTTTAGGTGACGAATGCAATAGTATTTCCCGGTTAGCCGCAACCGAATGGGGAACAGACCCGTTCCGTTCACAAGTTTTTTTTTTTTTTTTACCGAAACTGAAATATCAAACACGATGAATAAATTTGAAAACACAGTTTTGTTATCCGGATTTGTTGAGACGGAACCTAGTACCCACCGTAGGAGAGCTTTTTCAAAAAGATCGGTTTTCGAAAACTCTGTTTTGACGTGGCTGAATGACAAAAACCGTTTTCCAATTTTATGACATTTTCCAGCCTTCGCGTAGCCCGAGTTTACTCCGGTAGCACGAGTCAAGCTCGAGCCCGAGTCAAGTTCGAGTCACGAGAGAAGTTCGAGTCAGGGTCCAACTTTTATTTTTCTCTCTTTCTCTCTTGTTTGTTTGTTTGTTTGTTTGTTTGTTTGTTTTTTTCCTTCTCCTTATGTCTTTCGGTTGTTATTCTCTTTTATATAATGCTTTGCTAGTGGTAAACGGAAAAAAATAACTTTCAGGTTTGAAACATTTTTCGTTATCGATCGCTAGAGCCATTACCGCTGTAATTCGCTGCTACTGTGGAAAGATCAATACGACATCCCTTTATAGTGTTCATAAATTTCTCAGGAAGTTGATATAGACAAAAACGAAGTAAAAGGAAAAAAAAAAACAAAAAAAAAAACAGAAGGAACGGAACCTGACTCGAACTTGAATCGTGACTCGGACTTGCATATACTTGGGTTTGAACTTGACTCGAACTCTTCCAGCCTTCGCGTAGCCTCCCTCGCAGCGCAGACGCTCTTTTGGCTCGTCACGCAATCTTTCCTCCCCTTGGGAAAGATGGCGTGACGAGCCACTTCGCGAAGCCGTACCCACCCCGCTTTTCCCTTGGGGGTGGGTACGCCTAGGCTTAGTTTCTCTGTCACCAGGGCTAGCCTGCGAGCAAGCTCTGTTTTAGCGAGCGGCGAGCGACGCGGGCCGCGAGAGGATTCTCGCGGCGGACCTAAAAGAAAGAGCTTGCTCGTATGCTAGAGCCGCGACGAGAGGAGAAACCCTCTGGGGACTATCACACCGAATCTCACTAGCTCACGGAAAGGAAACGACGCAAAGCTAGCGAGATCGATTTATTTGATGATACATGGTCGAGTGCCTTAACTGAGCAAGTTCGAACGACTAGATACACAAGCGCGAGTTAGGTATTGAACAATCAAGAAATATTACTGGATCATCCTGATTTCGCTCAGCGAGAACAACCAGGAGACAATTTTATGGTCCCTATTTCTCGGGCATGGTATAATGGCTCATATACCATGACCGCTTAGCCAATCAAATGCCTGGAATTGCATTATACAATGACCCAGTTTGTAATAATAAACAACATAGACACTGCTTGAGTGAGAACGTGAAATATCATACACTGATCAAATATCTAACCCTTTGTTTTGTTCAATCGGCGCCAACGTCCGAAATTCGGACGTTCGACACAGAGCTCAGAAAGGTTCTGCGTCAGGCCTTCTTCTCCTCTTCCCTCTCCATCCTTCCTCTCCTTAGGAAGGCCCGACACTCAGGTTACGGATGACTAGCCTGATACAGGCGTAAAGCGTGCAAATAACAAGGCCGAGGAGCGGGAGAAAACGACAAGATACTGCATCACATGGGTGGAGTCTCCCTTTATGAACCTTTATCAATTACCCTCTCTTCCCTCCACTCCCTGCCAGTCTTCAATTTTGCCCATGACGAACAACGATCAGATTTAAATTGTACACAGATACATTTTTTATACCTAAAGATAGCAATTTTTATTTTACAAATTCCAACGTAAAAACTAGATTTAATTCTTGCAGTTAATATTTTCCGTTCCATATGAATTTAAATTCTATTTACAATTCTTTTCGTGAAACATTAAAAATGGGATAACCAAAATTCGATACATTTTCTCATAATACTGTAATTGTGAATAACATATACATTGGAATATACTTAATTTCAATTTTAATGGTTCTATGGGGAACAAAATTACAAAGGACACAAAAAATAGAACGAAGAAATTATTATATTCACTACGTATGTAAAAGGAAGGCGTTGTTTATAATATAAACCTATATGTAACTACAACGATTTAGCCTTTGCTTCGTTTCTACACTGTTACGACAGGGTTTTCAATATTAGCCCTTACCACCCTTTCAGTGGGGGAAGCGTTGCCGGCAAAGTTCGAATTTCTTTCGAAGAATGTTAGAAACAGGTGAAAAAGTGAACAGACGCTACTGTATCAGGGCCGGGTTGTTCGAAAGCCGATTAACGCTAATCCACGATTTAAAGTCAATCGAAGTTTTCATCGCCGCTCGATAAAATGAGTTTAAAGGCTAATTTCAAGCTAAAGGTAAAGAAAAGTCTAAGTCAAAACTGAGGACCGAAAATCTTTTGGAAGAATCTTTGTTGATTAGCAATTAAACTCGAATCAAAGTTTGCGTTAATCCAGGATTAGCTTAATCGGGCTTTGAACAACTGGGCCCAGATATCTGTAAAGTAAAAGGAACAAGGTCTTCTATACCATGAACCTGTATGTAACTACAACGATTCAATCTTAAGCTTCTACACGTTATTCAATAAAAACGTCTTCCCATTTTCACGTCTACCTGTAGTGTCCCCCCCCCCCCGGCCTCCCCCTCCTCTGGGCCACAGAGGTTCGACGCGAAGAGAGTCAATTCTAGTTGAAGCTAATTCACCTGAATTGTTCGCTTCCTATTTTGAGACTGACAACATTCTATTAAGAGTTGAACTACATCAGCCGACAGCTTGAAATGCTTACAATCTACTTAAAGCCTTCTTGAAAATCAAAAATACTCTATTGGACACGATGCTATGTTCATCAGCCTTACCGGATAGCTTTTGTGGCTGTACGAAATTTTATCGGACCACATCGGATGTTCACACACAAAACCCTAATAGCGCCAAGGGTTCCCTGAGTCACACCGGTCCTGCAGTAAACATTGAACCAGATCAGTAAGTCACAGAAAGGCCTACTTTCTTTACCGACGTTTTTTTTTTTCTTAACTATGTATTGGTCCGTTTTTGATAACAGTATACAGGATACTTTTCTTTGTTGGCACAAAGGCTGATCCGGTATAATGTGAACAGTATGAACAAATCTGTTTGTCTATTCACACAACACCGGAATGTTTTTGGCATCGCCGCAAAAATCTTTCCAGTACAGAGTGAACACAGTCTTAACCAATTTATGAAACCTTGTACGTTGAAGCAAACAGATCACCTTTACTAAACCAAGCAAATTGCAAAACGAAACTACTTCCTTGTTCTGATTCAGAATTTCTTTTCAACTTACATCAGCACTGCTAAAGAATAAGAAATAATATCCAGAGACTAAAACACATTTTAAGTTCAAACTACAAAGAAACAAGTGTGACCAGTGTCCAAATACTGTTCTCAGCAGTTTCCGATATATTTTGCCATTGCGTGCAATATTGGTACAATGCTAATGAGGGGAACGTGCGTTATGTTGCACGGTGCGCTCAGGTTAGCTAATCGAAACGGAATAAATAAATACACATGCCCACTTAAAAGCTATACTAGCAATTGGAGACTGGTCTGGGGTATAGTCGATTACATGTAATAAAATTATATGAAGCGATTGATTCATGCACCGCCCGAAAAGGACGAGGTTCTTGGCGAAGTTAGCGGCGCGTGTTACCCTGAGCTGCCGAGGCTTGGTCTCCCTGTTTTGGGAGGCACTGCTGGCGGTTCACCTCCTCCACTGGTTGCCCTGTTCCTTCCGTTGCTAAGAGACTCACTTAACCTTTCTCTGAACAAAACCTCTGGGGGTGGGGGTGGGAGTTCAACATCTCCATCATCTTGAGGATCCCCAGATGGAGGGAGTGGGGGCATCTCTTCCATAGAAGTAGACAATAGCCGTGACGGAGGGGGAAAGAGTGAGTCGACAAATACATCCTGGTCTGAGCTATGGGATGGGTTCCGCAAGAAAACTGAATCTGTTGACAGCTGAGACGCGGTCCTCGGTTTCGATTTAGGGGGAACGGGAGGGGGGCTTTTCTTTTTTGTGTTGTTGCTGTGTTCGTGATTGACAACCACATTGCTTCCGCCATTTGATCCATCGTGTGAAGATAGTGGGGGTGGTGTGGGTGGTGGCGGGGGTTGTACAATTCCTGAGGTTATGGAAGGAGGGGAAGGCGGTTGTGCACTACCTGAAGAAATGGAGGGTGGGGCAGGTGGTGGTGCACCTTCTGAGGGTAGGGGCGGTGGGGGAGGTGGTGGAGGCGGTTGTGTACTTCCTGAGGGTATAGAGGGTGGGGCAGGTGGTTGGGCACTTTCTGAGGGTATGGGGGGTGGGGGCGGTGGTGGAGGTGGATGAGCACGCTCTGAGGGTGGGGAAGGTGGAGGCGGCGGTGGTGACTCGCTGCGCTTCCTCCGGGATCGTTTGGACGAACCCCTATGTTTCTTGCTTAGCTCGCCATTCTGTTCGTCTTCCTTCTCCTCGTTGTTTGTATTTTCCACCGGCTGGCTTAATTCCTCCTCCCGTTTCTTGGAGAATGACTTGCGAGGTAATGGCGGTGGGTCTAGCACAAGGCTGTGCTGTGGTAACACCTCTACCTGTTGAACCTGTTCAACCTGTTCCATGCTGTCCTCCTCTTTTTCCTCCTCTAAAGTCTGCATGCCGATGTTATCGATGGTGAAAGGTCTGGGGTCCAATGTGTTGGGCGTGGCTGCACCTGTACTATGTACTGAGGGTGTATCGGGTGATATCGGTTCAGGGATACGCTGTAACACAAAACAGAAGAAGACCCTGTTAACCCATACATGTTAAGGACGGTACGTCTTTTTGCTACTGCGCATACGTTCTGCGCATTTCGGGATGGTCCGAGAGACTCAGTTAAGGACGCTGATTATTGCGCGGTTTATGACTTTGCGGGAAAAGTAGATCTTAGTAACGGCTGTTGGAATCCAATAAGAAAATTAAGAGTAACCACGCACTTTTCTAGATAACAGGGCTTCAATTTGGAATTTTTTTCCTGTGGACACACTTGTGATTGAGACCGTCAATTTTGCGGAGTAATTAACGCTCGAAGGATTAACTGGGTGACCAAACAGACGAACAAGAATTGGTCTTACCCTATCCTCGATCACGTTTCCTTTTTTCCAGGCGTCAGAGAACAAATTGCCAATTTTCTTTGAAGGCTTTTTCGGTTCAATTTTAGTTCTGCTCGCTGAAAAGCTCATGGCACCTGCAACAAAACAACAGATACGTTCAATGATGAGTGCATGGCACTACAAAGCAAAGAACGATAAGTACTCACGGAAAACAAGAGCCAAAGAATAAACAACAACAACAACAACAACAACAACAACAAAATTCATTTCAGTTGGTATGATACATTATACTGATACTGCACACTATCTTCCAATGCTAACGCTAATACAGCTACATGTACTTAAAAGATTTCGCCCACAAACCAAACAATGAGTAATACATAACTATCCCGTGCAGCATTAAAACAGCACCACAAATCACAGAGTGGAAGGTGGGTCCCCTGCGTAGCGAGTTATGTCCAGAAATGCACGCTAATGAGATTCATAAAGTGTATGATAGACATCACAAGGTGTCCCCTAACCTTAATTCGCACTAAAACACACATGATTCTGTCAAACATGAGGTTCCATGAAACGATAAAAAGGCCTGTTTTATATGAAGTAGCCAAATTCAGGGTCAGGGGCATTTCTGGACATAAGTGCAGTTGATACGCGGGCTAAATGTTAGGCTTCCTCAAAGTCCGTTTTCGTGAGAATCCAGTCAGGCAGAAAACCCTTCGTGACTCGTCGGTCACTCCTTCTTTGCGTAAGAAGAAGACTTCAGGAACTGAGTCTAGCAGTAATGGTCAGATCTCCCCGCGATTAGTGCGCTAGGACATCAGCCAAAAAAAAAAAAAAAAAAAAAAAAAAAAAAAAAAAAAAAAAAAAAACGCAAACTTCCTGAGCTCCAAGGGACAGATACAAGAATTCACATACGCAAATTTCTCTTGAACGCTTCTTAGCGACGTGACATCCCAACTATGTGTACAGCCCTTCGTAACTGGCTGAAATTCAACTAGGATCTGACTGAGGACTTACCGCTGGGGTGTATGGAGGATGTGCCAATAGAGTCCTTGATTCTCTCAGCTTGGGATCTGGCTTTCATTGAATGGTAGTCCTTTGGCGGTTCTGCCTGCAATTACGACACGCAAAACAACCATTGCTCAAAGATAGAAATACGGACTGTGAGAATCTAACTTTCCATTCGCTTAAATTGCCCGAGACTTTTGCCACATTCATGTACATTGCTAAGTGAAGCATTCACGCAAACCGCGTGTAATGGACGAGGCGATTTCTCTCTGGTAAAATTGCACCCAGACTGAGTGCCATTCAACGTCCGTGTATAATAGTTCGTATAAGTTTTTGTGAAGACGTGAGGAATACACGTAAAACCGCGTGTAATCGACAAGGTGGTTTTTCTCTCTGATGAAATTACACGCAGACTGCGAAAAATTCAAGGTGCGTGTATAAATTACTAGTTCGTGTAAATGTTTACGCGCACGCGTGTATTTTGCGCGTAAATCCTTCATATTGCACGCATTTTTACGAACGTGTATGTGCTTCTATTCCTGTGGCCAGCACTATAAGTACAATTTCAAATGATCTTGCCGAACTGTCAAGATATTATGTTGGTGATACATTCCTTTATTCTCATCACCTGTATATATGATAAAGTAGTGATGTTCTAAGAAGAATTTTTATGCTGATCACTATTGGGGCTCAAAGGTGTAATACGAAAAAAAAACTTGAAAAAAATAAATAAAAACTTAACTGATCGCAGGGCTGACACTACGGCAAAGGGCTTATTTATTTGGGCCAATATTTCAACAAGTACAACTAGTCTTCTTCAGGGCCTAAAGTTTTGTAATACGAACCTGTGGTTTGGTGTCTGCAAGCTCTGTGTTTTCCCCTGTTGTGAAGCTCGATGATCTCGTAAACTTGTTTCTGTCCAGTGTGAAGGCAAGCTTGTCCATTTCATCTTGTGTTTCGGAATAGTCCACCAACATCTTGTACCCGAACTGAAATCAAAGCATAATCGTGATATTTATTACTTCATAAAGAATGGAAACATTTTATTCAGTAAACAATACCCCTTTATCACCTAATATCAAAGAACAAATTCTCGTATCTTCTCCCCAATACTTTTCTTACAAAAGTACTAAGGAGAAGTTATTAAAATATCAAGAAAATTCACCTTGGGTGATCATATCCTTAATTCTCATGACCCCAGGGGTTGAATAAGCATTGATATTACAAGGAAAAATTTCATGCTGATCACTGTTAGGGCTTAAAGGCTTAACGTCTGCAACAAGACACCGAGCTGTGGTCCCAGAACTACAATTTGAGCACTACATTGTTTATTCTCCCAGTATAAGGCTAAAAATTGTATATTCTGCCACAATTCTTGTGATAGGCTTGGGGGAAGCGAGATTTAGCCTGTTCAAAAACTTGTTTCCAAATAAGATTGTCGAGAACGCTAGCAAACTAGAAACTACAGGGCCTTACAACTTTTTATAATTTCAACGCGAACGAGTGGTAGTGGGGGTAACAAAAAATAGATAGAAATAATTTTCTTCCACGTGCGCTTACTTAACTACCTCAGAACAACAACAACAACAAACCAGGTGAGAATCCCAAGCTTTCTTGGCTTAATTAACAAAAGTTGTTCCACTTACAACCAAACAAGCCCAGAATGAAGTGAACTTGCCCACACAATTGAGTCACACGAACTGCTGTTTTACCGCAGCAGTTTATGTTGGGAGAATGCAGCTGCTTCTGTGTCAAGACAGCTTTTCAAGTGTGGCGAATCATCTTCACCGTGAAGGAGTATGCGTGTGGGCGAAATGACCAGATTCCTTGTTCGTACCTTGGCAAGTCTGATTCCCACTATCCAGCGCTGCATCGTTTTTACATCTTCCGCACAAAAACACCGCACAGCTTTGGACTCTAGATCATGGAACTGGGGGTGCTGAAAGAGATTTAACAAACTTTAAAGAAAAGCAAACTAACCCTCTGATTGTTTGGACAGCAAGATTGATATCTAAAATAACACATTTGAATGTTCATATATTCGGTTCTAATTCCCCTTAAACAAAGCAAAAGTTTCAAAGAACTCGAAGCAACAAACCATAAGAACTAGGGCTGGAAAATGTTAGATCTTGAAAAGAGTTTCTTTGGTGCCTTGAGACACTGGACACCTGTCCGGCAATTTTAACTGGAACAACATTTTTATTAGAAGTGATTTATCCCGCTTTTTCTTTCTTTCTTTTTTTTTTTTTTTTTTTTTGGGGGGGGGGGGGGGGGGGGGACTCCCTCAAAAGACCTACAATGTTGGACGGAATAAAGTAAGAAATTAACCCCTCTTTCCCCCCAAAATCAATGATGAATTCGCGCGCAAAGAAAATGCGTTATTTTTCCATTACTGAGATGGGGGGAGGGGAGGTCTTAATTTTTCATTTGATCTGTTCAAAATCGTAGCTATAGATATGGGTTCGGATGCTCTACCCCTGAGCTACAGGAGACTCGTGGGAGCTAAGACCATTAAACTAGGTTCATGGGACAAACATTCTGCATATTGCTAGGATTGGAATGTCATGTGTGGCATATGCGCAATGGAATAAATGTGATGGAACATTTTAAGCCTGGTGAATAAACACATTGTACCTTTAGCACAAAACAAATACCTTTAAATATCTAATATCTAAAATAAATACCTTAAGCACAAAACAGTGATCTGTGGGGGCCTTGAACTTCTTCTTAAATCCGATGCCATTAAAAATGGACACGTGCTCAAACTTCAGCAAACAGACGATATCTTTCAACGACTACAAGAGAAAAGTAACGAGTAAGCAATAAGAAAAACTGAGAGTGAGACAAAGAAAGATCTGAGATCCCAGCAGGAATCGAGCCCATGACCTTTTGTTCAACAGCGAATACCCTAACCACTGAGGATCTGGGAGACTCATGGAGAGTTGAGTCATTTAATTTAACCACGGTCAAACGAAAAAAAAAAAAAAAAGGAAAGTCCTTTAAAGATTTTACACTTGGAGAGTTCAAAACTGATACGTTGTTTTTTCTTTTTTGTGGGTCTGTGAGTTTACTTATGATTTTATTGTTACTAAAAATAGTTTCAAGCTTTTAAAGTGAAGCATGACAACGACAGCTCCACTTCTTAGGACATATCCTCAGGAAACCAGAGAATGAATTGGTCAACAGGTACGCCCTTTTTCACTCTAAACATGGCAATCGTAAGCCCGGTCGCCCAAAGCTGATGTTTTATCAGTACATTACCAGCGTAATCAGCCAGGCATACCCACCAAAGCCAGGAGAGATTCGAAGCATGGTAAAAGACCGGAAGGCTTGGAGAAAGCTCGTGACCGACTGCAGTGCAGTTGGCTGATGATGATGATGATGATGATGATGATGACGATAATGATGATGATGATGATGATGATGATGATGATGATGATGATGATGATGATGACGATGACGATGACGTTGATGATGATGATGATGATGATGATGATGATGATGGTCAGGTGCTCAGACACAGACAAACACAGACACAGTGTCAATCGCTCTCCACATGCTTCACCCTTATAAGAAACGTAAAACCCTTTTTTTTTTAGCAATATTACAAGCCTTATGGTTTCTTCTTAGATACCCCTCGCCACTTCCTTCATCTTTCGTTAATGTATCACTGATTTTGAAATGTCCCAGCTAACCTTAGTTTTCCCTTTTGGTGTATAATAGATCCCAGATGCTCTCAGAACAAAATAATGTTTCTTCCAGGACTTTTTTCCTTCCTTGAGGTACAAAACTCCATCCAGCTCAGGGAGTCGCATGGCATCTTTTTGGAAGAACTCCTGCAAAAATAGAAGGAGAGGTGAAGCAGTGTTGAGAAAGGGGCATAAGAAATGACTTGACTTTGGCATCCAAATTTCTCTAAATTTGTTCTAGTTTGACACGCATACATGTACAGGACTGACTAATTCCTGAGTCAGAAACGTGACTCAATATTTGCATTGTAATTTAAGGGCTCAAATTTGCCCATCAAGTTTATGACTAAAAACTGAAGGTCGAACTGTTAAGTGATGGTTGAAATGATTTGCTTTTCTTCTTTGTTTAAAGCTAAACAAAAGTTCTGATGTGATAACAAGTCTGTAGACTCAACTTTGGACTGCAGACTTGTTATTAAGTAGCCAATAAGGATACAACAGTTTTGTATGACCATGTACCTGTAGTAAGATGTCTTTGCTTTTTTCCGCCAGCTGAGCAGCACCCATTGATGTATCACTGCTCAATAGAAAGTTCTGCAACAGAACACAGCTTACATGAGCTACAGGTACAGCAAGGTAGAATACTTTTAATGTTTAACTCTCAAACTGACACTTCATACATAAATAATAGACTTTGCAGCAGGTAACCAGCACAGCAGGCAAAAATCTGATTTCTTTTTAATTGTACAATAGTATTTAATATCCATCTTGCATTACTATTTTCCTTCCTTGATGAAATGTTGGTCCATCACAGTTACATGTAGGAACACAGTCAAAACTATTGTACTCAAACAGGACCCACCAAAACACACACACAAAAAGATGGTGGTCTCGGTTTGCAGGACCAAGAACAAGAACCAACAACAAACACAACCCAAATACTACATGTAATATGATGCCACCATCACAACTTATTACAATGGGACATGTATTTTGTATTCTGAAAAGGGAATACACTGAAAAATCTAAGATGAGTAGGAGTAAGTACATGTAAGCGGAGTAACAAAAAATATCCAAATAGCCAAAGTACATGTAAAAGAATCAAACTCTTACTAATGTCTTAGAAGAACAACACATGTAATATTTTGAAGTGAAGTCATGCATTCTGATTTTGGAATATCTGGAATATAATAATTTTATGCCCCCACCACCGTAAAAACACCCTTAAATTTAACCCTGGACATAATATTATTACCAGAGCCTGGGTATACGTCATGTATGCTCCAAGTTTCTGTCCCCAGGTCTTTTAGTGGTTTTGTCCTCCAAGTTATAACAAGTACGTATAGCTGTACATGTATACCACATATTTATTCCTGTATATTTTACATTGTACATACCTGTGGGTTTCTGAAGAGGGCATACTTCTCCCTTCTATTATTGAGGACCAGTTTATTTTCAGAATCCCACGGCCAGCTTGAAACTACATCCACAACTGATTCATGGTCTTCAAGAAGGCGTTCTGATCAAGAGACAATGAATATAAAATTAATAGTTAACAATGAAAGTACAGGTAACACTGTTTACTTGTACTAAAATCAAAAATTGCATATAATAGACTGTTTCAAAAGTACTGCATGTGCTCTCTAAATATTGTTGAGGGCCACCAGAGATTTTACATGTTGAAATATAATTGTACCAACTACATCCACATACAGTCATGTGCTTAGCATTCACTCAGGCTTTTTTGAGATTGGGAATCTACATGTAGATTTCTACTGGAATTAGAGGTTGGGGTCAATAACTGAACAGGGACTTTGATATGATTCCACTTACAGAGTCATGATTATATAATGGAAAAACACTCGAGTGCCTAGCAATATGACACCCTCGCACAGTGTACACCAGGGCTCGGTTGTTCGAAAGCCGATTAACACTAATCCCTGATTAAAAGTTACCTGAGGTTTGTATCTCGCTTGTTAAAAATGTTTTTAAAGGCTGATTTTCGGCTAAAGGCATAGGAAATTCTAAGTCAAAACTGAACGGGAAAAATCTTTTAGAAAAAAAAAAAGCTTATTGATTAGTAATTAAACTTGAATCAAACTTCAAGTTAAACCAGGATTAGCTTAATCGGGCTTTGAACAACTGAGCCCAATTTGTGTGCTAGCAAAGCACACTGGAATTACAATGTATGTCACAGGATAGTGCAAAAATACAGATTTGTGATATCAACGACAAAGCTACATGTAGTGTTTCTACTTGTGGCTCTTGTCCAAATAAAGAGAGCAGGCTACAGCACAGCTGTGAATTGTGGTGCAAAAAAAAAAAATGTACAACCCTTCAAAAAATTACAGTTCATGAAAATCACAATGAACATTCTCCTGATCATAAACCAACCTATACTGAGCTGAGGAATTCTTTCAATCAGAACCCAGTTAGGGTCTGGCTCGGTGTCATTTTTTCGCATCATCTTCTTGCACACTTGCCAAGATGTCCATGTTTGATCAATAGCCACAGTTTTGGATGTCGGATCCTCGTCATTGTACACCTTAACCACCAGTTTCTTCACCCTGGCAGCCCTAAGTTTCTCCAAAGCTATCCTTATCTTTTCAGCTTTGATCCGCTCGTGTCGCTCCTCCTGTACATGACAGAAATTAACCCGTCATGCCTAATGTCGAAAAAATGCAAATTCCCTTAACTGTTCTCGTTAATTTAATATACTTTTTACATTACATCTGTACAGTTGTACAAGTTAGGGCCTGTTCAGACTTGATGCCTGTGCCTGGGCCCTGTATCCGGTCACTGAAGAGGAAGTTGTTCAGACTCCTCGGTGCCCAAGGAGCAATCATGTTCTCGTTCCTCAATTTAGCGCCTGCCATTTTGTTTACTGTATCAGAGGGAGGCATGAGGAAAAAGTGCGGGAAGTGACAAAATCCTGTTCAGACCAGTGCCTGTGCCCAGGTAGGGTGCCCACCAGATGTTTGCTCTGGTGCTGACAAAAAGCTATTTTCACACTAGTGTCCATGCCAAAGAGCCAGGCACAGCACCTAGTCTGAACAGGGTCCAAGATTTACTGTTTAAAAATTCAAGACAGCTCATCTTGGGTGATCATTGCATTATAATTTTCTATTCCACATTCAGACAGTCACGTATACAAAATGTAAGCAGCCACTTGAACAGTATGGTTAAAGTTTCTTATCATAAATAATAATTATTATTATCATAGGAAAACACTATGGCACTAAATATTTTAAAACAACAGACCGTACAAATTAGTATTTACTCACAATAGTCAGTTCTCTTGCCTCCTCTTGTACAGTCTCCAGACGGCTGAGAACATCTGCTGAAACCTAAACAACGAAAAAAGACATTTAATAAGTACAAAGGTTAGCAGAATTAAGGAAACATTATACAACAAGATAAAGGGCCACACTGGGCAAGGATACTAGATTATAATAACATGTATATTGCATATACATTTACATATACATGTGGGGAGCAGGGATGGCACAGTGGTGAGAGTACTTGCCTCCCACTAATGTGGCCCGGGTTCGATTCCCAGACTTGACGTCATATGTGGGTTGGGTTTGTTGTTGGTTCTCGTCCTTGCTCTGAGGGTTTTTCTCCCAGTTCTTGGGTTTTTCTCCCTCCACAAAATCCAACATTTCCAAATTCCAATTTGATCTGGAATCCGAGGGCGACAGGTTTGTCAGTCGTCAGACTGTTGAGTGTCACCCTCGTTAAACAAAGATGATTGATTGAGTTACAGTTGTTCAATATTTTGCATTTGTGATCTGCATAAAAGTACATTCTTTCTCACTTTACAGTAGACTAACACTACAGGTGTTGGTGTGAAACTCAAAATCATATGGAAACAAAAGTTTGTTTGAGAAAGCAATTAAGAGTTCAAGAGCCTCACAACGTGCACATGTACATGTAACAAATGGATTATCTTAGGTACAGCTGGGCTCCACATTAAGATACAGTTTAGAAAGAGGTGTAAGAACTGTGCATACTATTTTTGTGTGGTATATGCCTACTGTATGTGGGGAAAGCAGATCTTAGCAAGGGCTATTGAAATCCAAAAAGAAAATTGGGGGTAACCACCCATTTTTTAGAGATAATTAAGCAACAATTAGTATTCTAAAAAAAGTAAAATACTGTACAAAGAAATGTATGGCGTTTTGTTCAAAATTGAAGCTCTTTAATCTCTGACAAATGCATGGTTACCACCAATGTTCTTTTTGCTAAGTTCTGCTTTCTCCGCATACTGTAGTTTTAAACCGTGCAAAAATATCCCCATATTAGTAGGTACCTCCCATAGGAAACTCTAGTATCTCGAGATGCGCAGAACATGTGCGCAGTAACAAAAGTAGGCACCATCCGGAAAGTTGGAGGCTACAAAAATGGCACTTGGCCAGGGGTTGAAGGGAAAAGGGGGGAAGGGAAAAAAAATTAAAATTTTTGGTACCCTTTGTCAGACCTAGCATTTAAAACTCATACCAATTTTCAGATCTGATCTCTAGAATCCATACCCATTTCTGTGAAATCTAGACCTGTTTTCAGACCATAAAGGCTCAAAAATCATACCCTTTGGGGCAGCACATTCTTGTACATGTGTACCTACTGTATAATATAGCTTGTATGAGGGAGCAGCCCCCACAGAGGGGACAACTTAATAAGTACTTCACAAAGTAGCTTTTGTTTAAAAGATAAAAATTCCTATGAGCACTAGAAGATTTGAAATCTGGAAGATCTTCGAGACCACCCTTACATGACTGTGCGTGTCTACACAATAGAGGGGGACTTAATGATTGTCCCTATTTTTAATGTTTAGTGATCAAAACGATTTTCCACTCAGTTTCTGATAACAGGAATGAGATAAAGAAAATTCAGGCTGGAAAAGACAAGCAAACTTTAAACTTACTTATTTACTTAATAATTAAAATGAATTGTTTTCAATAATTTAGGTAAAAAAGGCATCATGTGTGGTTCTGTAAATGGTATTTTTTTTTTCAGAACGTGCCAATGTGATTAGTTTGTATCAACATCATACAGTGCATACGTAAAAAAAAGGCTGACTGCCAAGAGATCAACACAGCAAGACACATCACATGCGACTATGCATGTCCAGTATGACACTCAGCATTAGCAATTATAATTACGTTTTTTTTTTCAGAAGAAGTGCCTTTATTTACCATTCATTTAAAATACCTATTACATAATCAGTACAAAGAAGATCCACCAAGCTCTGCTGAGCTTTTTAGAAGATCCCTGCTTAATTCTATTTAAAATAGATATGTCAAGTAATATTAAATGGTAATCATGTATATATGAGAGCAGGAAATTCAATCAAGTGCCTGCAGTGTTGTGTATAAATATAACTTTGCATAATTTAAAGGAAAATAAAATAATTTTTTATAGCTATGAATGGAATGTACCTGTAAAAATACATGTACATGTATTCACAGTGCTGAATTCTGGACAGGAAAATTGAAAGACAAAGTTTTCCAGCAAAAATGTTCTCTGAATGACATTGAAGTTACCAAAAAACACAGTGCATTGTACACTGTAATATTACGTCAATATAACATATTATGTTACTTTTTACAGCTAGTACAATCATGTAGTATGAAATTTTTTACTGGTTCAAACAAATTTATTGTTATGTGTGCTTGAGACTTGTGATCTGCCCACAAATGATTTTTCTTTTGACAAAGAGTAATCCCGGAGTAACAGGCTGGAGGGATTCCAATTTTCTAAGTGCACAGTCATGTAAACTAAAGAATTATTTTGATAGTCCATGAATTAACAAGCTCCTGGCCCACAGCATTTGTGGGCCAGGAGCTTGTTAATTCATGTATTTCAAACAAATACGCAATTATGTATGTGAAGTTCGATTTCAATTTCATTTGCTCCCTGTACAAGATACAATTCATTTGTAACCCTTACCATCACTAACAGGAAACAGACTTAAGCCTAGAGTAAACATTCATAAATTTCCCAGAAATCTAAAAATTAGTATGAAAAGATTTCTTTTGAAATTAATTCAATACATTATATGCTCATGTGTAAGCTAAACTTGGGATTTGGATGGTAAATTATTTAAAATAAACACATCTTATACATTGTAGACTTAATGTTAAATATTCCATTTCACATCTTACACAACAGCTACAGTGTACTGTTGAAACTTGGAAAGTTACATACCTTCACTTTCGGTGAGAGAGGGGAATTAGGATTGGCAAATGACTCTGAAAGGAGGGAGTCGCTTTCACTGCCAGAATTCATGTCTTTTTCCATAACACAGAGATCTTCTAATAATGCATCCAAATCAACTTCCCCACTTCCTGCAGCAGATAAATCCAGAAATTCTGATATCAGTAAAGTGCTCTAAAATGACACTTATTAATTACTGACTGTGCGACAGAAGGAACTGTCTTTTCAACATGCAATTTCCATTTTTAGATCAAAGCTGATAGCATGAAGAGAAAAGACACTCACTCTGAAGACAACTACATTTTGAAACATTCCACTAAATTAACAGGAAGTTCAGAACCTAAAAACGTCAGAGGAAATGGGTAAATCACAGCTCTTGGCCTGTAATTCAATGACTGAATGAAATGAAAGACCACATGCTTCATAATAGCTGGCTAAATTGAACAACAAGAAACATGATATTTGTGAATATCAAGTAACATGACTACAAAGGTCACATCTTAACTGAACTTGACATCCATTGTAAATGCACACATCCATTCAAGTTGTAAATATACTGCAGATGTTTTGCAAAACAACAAAAAGAAACCACACTAGGCAAGGTATTATATTTTAGATTCTCTGATCACAATTGTATATTCATTTTAGACACAGAAAAAACACCATAAACACTTGAAAGTTAAACATTCAGACATTAAGTTATTTTTACTTTATCTGTCAGCTTGCCAGTGAAGTGCTGGCTGTGAAAACAATAGAGATGGGCTCGAATTTCAAGCTCTCATGCCAAGTTATTTTTTAAAAAACAGTATGAGTTGGTAATGTGATGCTATTAACACACACAAAACAAAAAACATGTGGTGTATACAGTTCATTATATCACAGAAATAAAATCCACCACATATACACAGTACACCCAACACAAATACTGCAAATGAAAGACAATAGTTTGACTAAACTACAAGAGTATACAACTGAACATGTGTGCATTAAAAGCTGTCATGTAACAAACAGACAAAACATGGTATAATTTTGATGATTTTTCTAAATAACTGTCCATGTTTTAATTAACCTCTGATAAGATAACATGTGTTTTCACAGGTATTTGATAGAAGCCGAAAGCTAAGCTGAGTCTTCCCAAGTGTGCTTGTGGTTCACCTTTTAAAAAAAAATGATTAATTTTTAGACAAACTGTGTCAACATGAATATAAGCATCTCTTTTGCCAAACCTGTTTGCCACAGGTACACACTAACTGAAAAGATTTACTGAGTACATAAGAAGGACGTGGGTGGGGGCAGTGGGTGGGGGTTGGGGGAATAATGTATGGCTCGAGTAAATACCCATACCCCCCAGGGGAAGGTCATTGCAAATTCCAGGGGGAGGAAATCTCACAAGCTTATTGTACATTTTCTGAAGGGAAGCATAATTTTATTATAATTTTAAATCTAAACCCTAATACTCTTGATATAAACATATTTTAATCATGAAAATTTTTAGAGGGTAAGGCTTGTGGGAAGGAAGGGGGAGGGGGCAGGGAAGGACAGGGAGGGAGTGGGGCATAACCCAATAAATTTTTGTTCAATGGAGAGGTATATGTTTGTGGAACACAACAATGCATGCAAGGGAAAAAACATGGCTGTACAAGGTTGTTGTGGGTAAATGTACTGTACAAGAGGGTGGAAACCCAGGAGAAAAAAGGTATGGTACAGCATGCAAACTTGACACTCAAGGGAGACAGCAAACAGCATTACATGAAAGTATCATCTGACAACAACAGACTTCAAAGATAAGGGCACAATGATAACACCAGTTGAAGATATCAAGCTCTAGATCGAGTGCTCCAGAAAGGTTGATAAGACAAGGAGATAAGACAAATTAACCTAAGACCTCCAAAAAACCCTGATCTATTTGAAAAAGCATGTGGCAAGGTATGTAAAACAATTAAGCTATGGCTTCTACAAGACGACAGTGATAATTATTTTGTAAACCAAAAAAGTTTATTTAAGAATTTCCCTAAGCATCCAAATCTATACAAGATTGCATCCTTATCAATATGAAAATAGGTCACAATGCAAGATAACATTAATAAAAAAAAACTTTTGGAGGCAAAACTCATAAAATGACAAAGATTCCCCCAACAATGTTCAACAACATAAACAACAACTTTGTACATGTGGAATGTTTGATCAGATTTCTGATTAGGATCATACTGACAGTAATTAAATTTAATATACAGTAGACTGCCCCAAAGGAGACAAATTAGATTTGACTGCACAGGCAGGATAATTCAACCATGTAAACAAATTAATTTTTGTATACCTTACTCAGAGATGTACATGCATACACTGCATACCTAAATCAGTCAAGGAAAGAATCAATATATCCAGTGTCTGTACCTAGCTTAAGGTGAGAATGTATCTATAAACTAATTTAAGAAAATTATCGGAAACATAAAACACAAAATTATGTGAGCTTTGGATTTTAATTATCATTGAAAGAAATTAAAAATTATGAGGTTCATGTATATAAATTAAAGATAAAAATATTGAGGAAAGCATATTATTTTGGCCTGAGAAGAAAGGGCCAAAAGAAACTCAATGGAGTGAGTTTATGGTTGATTTAAAAAAACATGTTGGACTTTCTGTCAGACTGAAGATAGGCTGGTCATGTTGTTTCCTTTCCAAAAACTCATTAATAACTCATTAATAATTCATAAGCCAGTACATGTTAGTAGTAATCAATCAATCAATCATTCAATCAACTTTATTTAAACAAGGTACATGGCTCAGCAAACTGGTAGTAACGCTTCTGGCAAGACTGATCATGCTACAGGAACTGGGTTATATGTACAGTCAAGTTAGTTGAATGGCCCTACATGCTTTCTGGGCCACTTACATTAGGCTTGGAGTGCAAGTTTATCTACCCGTATTTCCTTTGCCAGAAATATGTGAGAAATCGGAAGTGGGAAATTAAAACAGGGGAACCAAAGTGGTTCAGAAAGCAGCAAACGGATCGCAATTTATCAAAAGATTATTGACAAGAAATTTTGTAACTTGCAAATTAAAAAAAAAAACATCATCTTTTTAAGACAGGGGAAGGATGCAGGATTCCCAAGGTGGCAAAGGGTGGGAGAAAACTTTCCTTGAATACTGGATTACGTGTTGGAATAGGAAAAAATTGCAAAAATAAAAGAGGCGGAAACCAGCACAGATGAATGGGGTACGGGAAACAGGAAGTTAAAATCCCTCTGCCCACTCCCTGTTGCAAGTACCCCCAACTTTTGAGCTTTGATTGGCATCAGCTCGATTCCCACCACTCTCTCGAGTCCAGCCTATGTTCCTCCCTGAGATAGGTAGGAGGAGGAGCTAATTTTTGTTTTTTCGAACTGCAGCTGGTATTTGAGCCTGCATGTACATGTATGCAATGCTCAGTAACACACAAGTTCTCAGGATTATAGTCAAGCAACTCCACACCCACCCCACCACCCAGCTCCTTGCCTTGGTGGTACATTTTACAAACTCCTATAAAAGCAAAGAGCCTATAAACACATACATGTAGGGGTGGCAAGGTGTACATTTGAGACTTGTATGGCAGCAAGACAAACATTCTTGTCTGTGAGAAGGAGGCTTTCTTAACCTTACAAAAGCAATATTTGAGACTCCACAACAGCTTCATGACACAATCAAGGTGGTGACGTCCATGAAAGTTGACAAAAATTACAGTAATAGCAAGATGTGCATATTGCAGTTTTTGAATTTAAGACCATTTGCCGCCTCATCATGTATGCAGACTTAAAATGTATATAATTATTATGTGTGTACTTACATGAATGCTGGATTCTATAATAAAAGTTAATGTACATGTATGTAAAATAAACAATATTTGCAATTGTTTATAATGTACAATGCTGTAAACTTAACTACATGTAACTGAGGGATTTAAATCTTAATTAGTTATCACCACGTTTACGCTTAATTTTTTTGCATAATTTTTGACTGGCGCACAAGCGTGATATTACAGTGTATATAATTTTGTTACAAGTGCTTACGATAGGTTTGAAAAATCCTTTAACTAAAAGAACACGTAATTATCTTCAGATATGTATTTATAACACTCACCTTCAATAGCACATATGGAAAACCTGAATTGATCCTACAATAAATTTAGAAAAATTCAATCAATTTTTTGTACAAGCTACATGACTTGTATATACTGTACATGCATGCAGTCAATTCTCGCCTTGTGGACACCTCACTTTTACGGACACCCCGATAATATGGACAGTAACTAAAAATTACAAACTTTTGACTGAAATAAAATTAATTCCTGTATTATGGACTCTTGCTATTAAGGACACTAACTTATGATGCCAAGGGGGTCTGCAACAAAGTGAGTTGACTGTACAAGCATCCACATTAGTATCACAAAATTGTCTTGTACGTTTTGCAACAAGGCAAGAGGCAAGCTGATGCGCCCATTGAAAAGTGTGCACAAAATAACAAGGTGGCATAACAATTTTGCCAGTTACAATTCTATAATTGTGTAACATTGTATTCTCAGCTCAAAACAAGAAAGCCACTTGTACATCTGTATCTGTATAATACAGCAGCTGTAATTACGCTTGAAACTGGCCATCCCAGATAAAGTTGGTTGCCCCTCAGCAATTTTTTAAATTTCTCTTGTTTAAACATAATTATTTTAATACAATGTCACATTTGTCCCAAGAGCTTAATGAGCTCAACTAGAGGGCTTACAGATACAGAATATCGATTCAGATATTGTACAAAGAAATGAACTGTTTTTTTGCCATCCTCATCTGTTTAAACAACTCACTCAACAGGTGCAGAAAAGGGTCAGCTTTTTGACTATAAATAAACAGTTTAAGAATAAAAGAAAATTCCCAAGTTTAAGTATTTAAAGTTTATATTTATTTATTCATTTAATTATTCACATTTATAAGTATTTATTAAGTTTACATTATTTTAATAATTTTTTACCTACTGTTTATAATATTTTATAATTTTTACTCAGGACCAGCCTGAAAACCATGTGAGGGTGAGGTTGCCTCCTGACCAAATATATTTCTTATTATTATTATTATTATTATTATTATTATTATTATTATTATTATTATTATTATTATTATTATTATAGTATGAATAATGCCTGTCTGAGTGACTTGGCATCCAGAAAATTGCACATACATGTAGTATTTGCAGTAGTTTTTTTTTTAATAAACTATCAATTTATATACATGTATAAGGTACAGATACTAGAGCCATGTCAACACATCTCATAAACAACCAGGCACCTACAGTGTAATTGGTGCATGACCCTGCTAATCTTTGTTTACTAAAACGAGTTTATAATTTGATTTGCTTTAAATTCTCCTATTTGAATTATTGGACCATTGGCTAAATAAACTACACTTAAAGCCCTTCACAAGACAATTAATGTATCTGTAGTGAAAAACTGACCAGTGGCTGAGAGGGTGGCACATAGCTCAACACATCTGGGCTTTCTTCTTCTTCTGCAGGAGTCTGAGACTTCTGCTCCAGTTCCTAAAAAGAAAAACAAGGCAACAAAGTTTTTGGTAAGTTCATGTACATGTATGCTTCACAAGGGTACAATTAACATCTACATGTAGCTGTAGGTTTCCCAATTTTTTGGCAGAATTACAAATAAAAGCAATTAAAATACTGATTACTGAAGCTCCAATCACTAAGAAAGGTGATTGTACAAAGTCATGGAGGTCCTACCAAAACTAATAATAATAAATAATAATAAACTAAAATCAAAATATACCGTCTGTTAAAAGGTACAAAATATACTAAACATACATGTAGAATATAAAGAAGTCCAGAATCACTCAGTTGTTTCACAATTGCACCATGTGCATAAGTGCCAGTGGATAGTGACATAACTTGACTCAGCTTCACTGCTGGTATTCATCAGGTGATGAAGCTGACTAGCTGTGTGTCAATACATGTAGATTGAAGTGGCACTGTGGTTAACAGTAATTCAAGGCTATAGCCTAAGAAAAATTCCATGGAGCCCACAAGGCCAAAAAACAAGAAGTTTGGAGCCCAACATGAAAAGTGTTAGGTGTTGCTGCAAAACATTTCGGTGCCCAGAACGTTTACTTGGGCGTCTCAGGATACCAGGTTCCCGTAAGACAGTAGCCTTGGGTTATGGGTGCATTTCAATCCTTGTTTAAGTTGTTAGTGATTGGAGGATTTTGTTCCTTGTTGTTCAGACTTACACGCTGTTCATGCAGGGGTCAGCATAACAGTGGATAAAACAACTTTGTCACCAAGTGTGACTTGGAACCTTCTATCACACATTTAAAGCCATGACAGCGTTCAAGGTCAGGGCCAATGGCCACGGTTGTACTATGCTTACGATAGACTTAACATCATAGCAAATGAGACATGAATGCATCATTCACTGGTTTAGCCATACAGAAAAAGCGAACTAACTTGTCTCCAGACGATGTCGCAAATTGTGACTATTGACAAACACGACAATGATACAGTGGTAAGTCTAAAGTACAGTATGTGACAAAAACCTTGATGAGGCTTCTACATGTACGTCCAGATACACACTGTACAAAGAGTAACAAGGATTATTCATTCCAAAAATTTTAGGGTTATCCATTAAAGGATAGTTTAGATGGTGTTCAACAAACCACGTTCTAAGCTGCTTTCAATTTTGCCACCAATCATATCTAAACATTGGCTACCACTGACAGTAATAAGAAGGCTTGCATCCCAGACTAGAAAACTATTTATCTACTTAAAATAAAACACTTATAAACAGAATGATTTGGAGGCCCACTGACTTTCTCAAGCCATGGCCTAAGGCGATGTAGAGCATCAGGTTTAAACTGTAGATACCTAAACCCCACATCAAATTAAAGCTGATAGAGCTGGCTATCAAACTATACCAATTGTCGAATTCTTAGCCCTGTTTTCTCAAATCAATTTTTTTCACTTCAATGGGACACTTTAAATGAGCTAACACTCAAATGGAATTTGTTCGTTTGCCTTCAAATTTAGACAGTAACTAGTTTAACATATAAACAACAAAAATATGTCTGTGAATTTTTCTTTTAAAATATTTTTTCTCCGAGAGCGCTTTTTGTACGATCACTCCAGAATTTTTTAATCTTACACTGTATTTCGAAAATGATCCGTAACTTTTCACTGCGATTGAATATGGCAAAACACAGACATTCACTTTGACTTGTAGCTTTTAAAAGGTGATTTGGACGCTCGATTTAGAGGTCATGAAAAATTCACTTGGACACGAGACACCACTAAAGGTATACAGTAACCTTAATCATGCAGTAGTTGTTTAAGGCTACACTATATACCAGTTCCATACATACAAGGTGTAAATGTACATGTACATGTAAAACTCTATAATGAAACTAAAATGATCACTTGCCTCCTGGAAGCTTGCCAACTCATTTAGCATCTTATCGATGTCATCATCATCTTCTTCTTCTTCCTCCTCCTCCACACTACCCTCTGACGATTTACTACCGTGAAGGTCATTCTCACTGCTTGCAGGTGTCACCTCTGTACTTCCTTGCTCGTCGCTGCCATCATTGTCCATTTCAACAGAACTTGATCTGTCAGGAACAAAACAATAATAAATTCGTATTTTCATTTTTTTATTTTATTTTATTTATTTATTTTTTTTTGGCTATTACAATGTTATCATAGGAAATCACTCGGAATATTCCCTGATACTTAGCTGACAAGGTTATAGACCGATTTGCCTAAAATCAGGCAATATTCTGCAAGATTGCGCAGGATAATTGTTTTATTATTCAACACATTAATAAGTCAAAGCACAGTTTCTTATGTGAGTTGCAGCTGGAGATGATCTTTATTTTGCCATTTTTCTCCCAGACACACAAAATTACATACATCGCTCCCAGTGGACCATGCATGACCATATTTGGGCAGTGTTACAAATTATGTGTTGAATAATAATCTTGAATGTTCGAAGGAATAGAGTTACGTATACATGTACATAACATTTTTAAGTAATATTTATGTGTACTAATTTACAAAAACACTTTTCAAGAATGGCACTTATAACATGGATCAGGGGTGAAAATTTTTCTTTATCACAATTTTTTGGGGCTCATTTAAGATAGTAATGATTATTCTGCTAAATAAATTGTCAGTTTGTAAACTAACAGACATATATTCATTTACATGTCTCATGTGTCACTCAGGGCCTGACTGCATTAACTTAACTCTACGAGGAATGATATTTACCACTAGTTTAATAATAAAACAATTCAATACCCTTTTTGGCTTCATGCATTCATTTACATCTGTAAAGCTTAAGGTCTAGTGCTTACAGCTACATTTAACTGAAACTTTTTTTCTGATCCACAGCATTTCGGTTAGAAACCCTTTCAGCTAGGTTTGACCAATTTTACCAATTAGCATGATAATATGAGCTGACATATATTGCTGTAAAAGCCTTACAAAACACTCATTTGTGAACTAATTAAGCTTGATAGAAAGTTCAATGTTTTTAAATTGCACGCAATATTTCGAACTTGTGAAATGAAAACACATAAGCTTAAATTCATTGCATACGAGAGCGCACGATTTAACAGTACTTAACCAAACATTCCAGTATATTAAACATCTACTAGTAGTGATAGCAGTGATGTTTCGCTATTGTAATTTACAAGGCGAGAGTGCTATGTCGAGATCAAGCTCATATACTTAAGCTAACCACGTACGCAAGACCTCAGTGAATTCTGAATGAAAGTTCACCCGACATATAACACGAACTTAGTCAACCAAGAAATAAAGTTAATTATCAGTGTTTGGAACGGAAAAAGTTGATAAATAATAGCGCTTGCCACAAGCTATTATATTATTTGTACTCACTCAAATTCACCGCGAATGTGTGGGGCCATTGATCCAAAGCAATTCTCAGATCAACACAACGCTAGTTTTAAAGCTGAATTCCGTATAAACGATCGATATTTTTCTCAGTTTACAGCAACGAGACAATAATATTCCGTAGGTATGACTGCTGGTTTAGTAGGGGGACTGAAAGTAAAAATAAGAACTTACCTGACTTGGTTATAGAAACGCCTTCGCCGTACCGGATACACGTAAAACACCTTCCGCTGGCAAAGCAGAGCGGAATTTAGTAGAATGCTCTGGAATTTACCGCAAGATTAAGGTCAAAAGATGCTTTGGAGCGTGATAGGATGCCGAGAAACGAATCCACCCGTGTAAAACACAACAACTGCCGCTCGTTTAGAAACTTAAAACGGACGTTTCGTAAGTGGATTGTCGAGTTTCAACCACGTTCAGCGATGTTCTGCTAGTTCCGATCCTGTCGACACTTGTTGCGCAAACGTGAGACCTGCCAAGAATTGGGCCTGGGACGAGTCATTGTTGTAGAATGAAACATATGTGGCCTGGACTGCAGGAATAAGAACACTGGATTATGACAAGAGAGGACCATTAAAATATTTAACTTCCTTCGACTTGTCTCGACTGAAAAGAGGGGAAAAACTGAAAACAGTACGTTTTGTTCTAATCTTAGATATGAGACATGTCAAAACCGAAACAGAACTTTCATCGCTCTGTCTGGGCGTTGGCAGGTACACGTAAAAACTGTAAACAAAAGAGTTCAAATATCGTCACGAAACACAGTGTTTTTTTTGCGTCATTATTTCTATAAACCTCCATGATTGGTCGTTTTGCCCAGCCGAATTTTGTAATCACCATTTACAAACATGTATCGCCCAGTACCACCGTTTAGGTGGAGAAGGCGTTTCATTGGAAGTAATAAAAGAAAAAGATATATACTTTCCAAATTATTTTTTTCCCAAAACTGTAGCAACAACGTGATATTAACTGGAGAGATATTTGGCAGTGAGGATGTGATAAAGGAGGCAGCATGGCCGAGCGGGGACTGGGCGTCGGACATGTCCAGAGGACAGAGCGTTCCATGTCCCGCTCTGACTGCTCGGCTGGAGTTGTTTCTCGGTAGCCATAAGTTTAATTCCTTGACCGCGCTTGTAAATAGCCAGTTGTTCTGCCTCCTGTCATTTGCGATTTTTAACCTTGTTCTGTCTCACAGCTAAAGATGTCGAAGCTGGTGATTCCTAGGCTCAGAGCAACAACCAGTTGCCATGGGAAACCTAGGCACATGCTATCTATTTCTACACTTCTAGTACTTTCCTAAATATCCCGGCCTTCCTTTGCAAAACCGATCTCTGGATGAATTTAATTGGTGCTTGCACTCCTATGACCCATAGATTCTCTTTCAGCCTTCGTTGAATGGTTCTCAATGTTCTCAATACCACTGGTACCCGGCCTTCGTCCTCAGCGCCCACATCCTTAAGCTTCGGACTTCTCTGGCTAGTTCTTGGTATTTTCCAGTTTTCATCTTCCTTTGCTCTCACCCTTCCATCCTCGGCGACTGCCATAGCTTTGATCTGTAGCTGGCAACTGTCCTCCCTCACTACTACTACTACTACTACTACTACTACTACTACTACTACTACTACTACTACTACTACTACTACTACTACTACTACTACTACTACTACTACTACTACTGCCATGCACGCCTTCTCTAACATCCAAAAACACACACTCCTCAGTAAACTAAATCCCAACACAGCATCTCAGATCTTCGACACGATGATATTCTCGATCTTAAGCTAAAACAGTGAGGTTTGGGGTATGTACACGAAGCAGGAGTTTAAAACATGGGATAATTCCCCATTAGAAAAAGTACATTTAAAGTTTTGCAAACGCTATTTGGAGGTAAACAACAAAGCCTCTAACCTAGCATGTAGGGCTGAGTTAGGGCGATATCCATTACTTATTGCAATAAACCAAAAAATTATGAAATACTTTGTTTACCTAAACAATAAGGAGAATGACTCTATCGTTAAGCAATCTTTTCTGATGTCAAAACATTTACACTCCATTAATAATTCCGGTTTTTACTCCAATTTTATGGGCATGTTAGAAAAATACTATCCATCTGATCTAAATCCTGAAAATTTTAGCAATGAGACAATAAGGCAAATTGAAACTAATATGAAAAAAACAAGTATCTACGTTTCTGGCAACACAACCTTGAACACTCAAAAAAGTTAGAGTTCTATAAGATTTTCAAGAATGAATACTCTTCGTCTAATTATTTAACTCATTTAAGAAATTTTCCTGATAGACGAAACCTAGTTAAGTTTAAATTAAGTAACCACAAACTCAGAATTGAAGCTGGTAGATATCAGAAAGATCATCTTCCTAGAGAGTTAAGATTATGTCAGTTGTGTCAATCAAATCAAGTGGAAAATGAAACTCATTTCTTGTTTCAATGTAGTTCCTACTCTTTACAGAGGCAGACATTCTATGAAGACATAAGTAAAATGATACCTGATATTCAAACGAAATCGACATCAGACATTGTGAAACTACTGATGAACTCTAAAGACTATAATGTAAACAAACTGGTTATGAAGTTTATTTCTTCATGTATGATTATACGTGACAGGCTATTATTGGATATTGATGATGTAACTTAGAATTAATTATATATTGTTATGATACTTTACACTGTTTTTGTTAGTAATTAGAATATATAAGCTTTTGCAATACTGTAAATCTTGTGGTCATGCAAATAAAGCAATTACTACTACTACTACTACTACTACTACTACTACTACCACCACTAAATCTGGTCTCTTTGCCTCAATTTCATGATCGATATTGGTGCGCAAATTTCATAAGCCCTATGGTTTCTCCTATGGTTCTTCACCACTTTCTCTGCTTTTGTGTGTTTGTTTGTTTGGGTTTTTTTTCTAATTCTTCCGCTCGTATTTTGTCTTTGTAATGTGTGTGGTGAAATAACTTTAAAAAAAATGAAATGGTAGTCAAATTCTCTTATCAACTTTGTTGATAAACCAAACATTAGTTCCGATTTTCCACCGACGCAGCACCACAGTTCCTTTATAACAACCCCCACCCCCCCCCCCCCCTTCTCTCTCTTATCTATTACAGGCTATTACAGGCTACTTTTTTCTTTGTTGTTGTCCGCGACAGATGAGCCCTTGTCTTTCCTGGGAAGCACCCTTTCACAATACACCTTCGCGTTAGTTAATCTACACAAGTACTACGAATCAAATTAATTAATAGAATTTAATGAGTATACTTGCTATACTGATTAAAGGCTTTTATGTGAGCTTGATTCCAACTTGGCGTGCAGTACACACTGAGTTGGTTCTTAGCGCATGTACGACGAGAGCGACTCGAATAATCAGTTGTTTCATCACATAGACATGCCTCCCGGTTATTATCGTTTTGAGGAAAAGGACACTATTTTTTTTCAGTTTGAAAATTCCAACCACGATCAGTTTTTGATTGAGTATCGTAAAACCAAAATCCAAGTGACAATTCTGGCCGATCACAGCCGAAAAAATTGGGCCAATGAATGATCCAATTGGAAGCAAATGCACGACGCGAAAATGCGTGCGAGCAAAGCACGATTGGTTTTGGTTTTGCTTCTCACTGATTGGTTGAAAAGGTGGTGCGAGTGTTTCTGACCAATCACATAGCGTAATAAACCAAAGCTAGAGTGTCGAAAGTAATTTCGCGTTTTCTTTGATTCTGTTCTACTGCACTCTGTGATTGGTTGGCAAAGTCAATGATATTTTCTTAACCAATCCAGGGACCAAACCAAAACCAATCGCGACCGTGGCTTGCACTCGTTTCGCCCCGCCTGGCACTGTTTTCATGTCCTTATTCGCCTTGACTTCTGATTGGTTCTTTGTGCTGTTTACGTCTGCTGTGATTGGTCAGAATAATTAATTAGGGTTTGGATTTCAGACACTCAATGGAAAACTAACTAACTGCTCTAAAAAGATTGGGTTGATGACAGAAAAAAGGATTTCAGTAAATATGACGCAAAAGATACGAAAATCGATTAACGAGAGAGGCGTAAATCAATTGCATCGGTTGGTTGAACAGTGAACTAAATTAACCATGTTGTTTATAATAGCTGTATTTTAGACCTCGTGCGCCGATCAAATCATACCTTCAACATACCCCCCCCCCCCACATACCCCCCAATAACCCCCCCCCCCCACCCCCCACAGGGCAAATCCCGGACATTTGACCATTTTCCGTAAGGCATTTTAAGCGAAAGTTCTTCTTTGGGCGGGACATTTGAGCTTAACCTGGGTGGGGTGGGGAAATTGAACCTGAAATGTCTTTCTTTTTTTTTTTTTTTTTCAGTTTTTTTGTCCGTGGGAATACACATGGTCTCTGATCCATGGTGAAGTTCAAGGAGAAATTGTTGTGACAATTCGCTCGACAAAAAGAGTCTCCAGAAACCGTTTGCAGTTATTTGGAAGGTATGAATAGTAAATTTGATTAAATGTGAATGAACCAGTTTTCAAACAGTGTATACCAAATCAGCGCCAGGTTTTTGCGTATTGCCGCTCCCATTTTAGCTCCAAGCATAGCAAGGCTTATCAACATGTCGTTTTCCACAGGAAAGTTTCCTACTCGTTGGAAAACCGCTAATGTGACACCACTGTTCAAACAAGGTGCAGCCAGTGATCCTTCTAATTATCGCCCAATTTCTGTGCTACCGGTAGTGTCAAAAGTAATCGAACGTCACATGCACAACTCTCTATATGCTTTCCTTATGGATAATAACTTGTTATATTCCAGACAGTCTGGGTTTCGTAGGATGCACAGTACCGAGACTGCCCTAGTCAAGTTAATTGACGAGCTTTTGTTCAGCCTAGATAATAATCAGGTTTGCAGCATGGTCCTGGTCGATTATCGTAAGGCTTTCGACATAGTGGACCATAATTATAAGCTGTTGTTGCGCAAGTTGGAACTGTACGGCATAGTAAACCGGGAGCTTGCCTGGTGTCACTCTTATTTGTCGGAAAGGAAGCAAGTGGTCCGTGTAAATGGGAGTGAGTCAAGCGAAGCTTTGATGTTGCATGGAGTCCCCCAGGGCAGTATTTTGGGTCCTTTATTCTTCATTTTGTTTATCAACGATCTGCCCTTGTATATACAAGTGCTCAGTTGGACCTCTACGCAGACGATACGACTGTCACCGCTTCTGCGGATGTGAAGGACTTAGCCACCTTAAATTCATCACTAAACAAGTCTGTCTCTGAAATTCAATTATGGGCTTCAGCGAATAAGCTCCCATTAAATGAAGACAAGACTAAAGTACTTACGATCACTGGCAAAAGACGCGTGGCCAACATAAATAGAAGTGACATAGATGTAATCGTAAATGGAAAACAGCTCAGTAATGTGGATTGTGCTACCTTATTAGGCGTAGAAATTGACAGCAAATTGTCATTTAATGAACATGTTGAGAAAGTATGTAAAAAGTTGGCCTCTAGAATCGCAATATTGCGTAAGATCCGAGCGTGTCTACCTCTTAAACAGCGACTTCAGTTTTATAATAGTATACCTGCCAACTCTCACGCCTTAGGCGTGAGTCTCACGCCTATGGGTTGAAAACTTCGATCTCACGCCGGCTCACGCTTGCGGGCCAATTTCTCACGCCTGGTTGAAAAATGTGAGTTGTTGCCGTCTTGCTTGACACAATTTCCAAAACTATGCTAACTCAGACCCATGTTAGAACGAAAACCATGTGCAAAAGGAATAAATGACAAGGCCTTCCTTGCGATCTCTGATTTTTGAAGGTGAAAAGCACTGGTAGCGAGCTCGCGTCTATACGCGTCCTGAGACTTCGGACGTCCTCGGAAGACTTCGGACGTCTTCGAAAGACTTCGGAATTCTTCGGGAATCTAGGTTGGATCCCGTTTTATGAGCAACATAAGATTGATAAATGCACAATAATGTATAAGCGAATTAATGGGACTTTGCCGAATTATCTAAATGAACACTTAATTTTAAATAATAAGCGGCACTCCCGCAACACTAGATATTCAAGCACTAATGCTGTTTGTCCTAAATATAAAAGAGAAACAGAAGGAGGACGCTCTTTCGCTGTTTCGGCAACAAGACTGTGCAGGAGTACCTGGTGGGGCCGCTCGACTAAAAACCCGCTCTGCATGCTGTGATGGAGCTGGCTGGGAAATTAATATATTAGACGGTGACCTGGCTGAAACTTTTCTTAATATTTGGCTTGCTGGGTATTTTTATGAAAACTCTGGTTCTAGCTGGCAAAAACTGTTTAGTTTGTTTTTCCTGCCTGGCAGATTCGTACGAGAAATGTATTTGACCCTTTGCTCTTTAACACCGCCTACTAATGAAATTTGGAGTTAACACGCAGGAAATAATAGCGGTTCCGTTCAATTTGCTGTGATTGGTTTCCGGCATCATCACGCTTTGTTTTTCATAAACGTAAAGCCTTTATCACGCTGTGAATGTCAATAGAAAAGAGAAAATACAGAGATATTTTAAATCATCAATTGTCAAATTTTTTCGGCGGTGAGAAACAACTGCCGGAAAGACGACGTTCGCAGTGTAAGCCTAACTCTTTTGTTAAAGTCGTCGAGACATCGATCTCTGAAATCACCGCTAGTCAGGAGTTACCCACATTGCATTGGGGTTAGTGGCAAATTTTAACTCAAAATGTCTCTGGCTGGCAAAAAACTGGTGTACGCAATTACTTGCTGGCAAACTAGAAATTTTTTTCTGTCCTGGCTGGCATTGTCTACCTTCTGCTATTTTAATCTTTGCTGGCTCGTTGATGGACATCATAGATATGGCTGGCTGGGATTTTAATTTCTTAATAGTCCTGCTCGCTGGCAATGAAGAGCGGGTATTTTTTTCCCAGGAACGTTAAATATTAACCAAGATTGACGTGGGGACACTCAGCTGGTGTTAAGTGTATCGCACAATTAATTTTCTATGAACGAGTCGTTGGGTACTCCTGACTGTGGAACAGTACACCAATTGAAATTAGGAAACTAAATTCTGTAGCATGTTTTAAAAAGAACATGTTTGCCAAGATTTTTAAGGAACAACAATTTTTGCATCATTTCATAATTTAATAATTTATTTTTTATCTTATAATCGAATCCTATCATATTTTATATTTTAACTGTATATATATATATATATATATTTTAGCTTACTGTATTTTAGATTGTAAATAGTTCTGAGGGCCACAAGTTTATTAGCCTTTGGCTATTAAGTGCCACCCTCTTTAAATAAAGGCTTTACTTACTTACTAATTGGAACATTTGTTTTCTGACGCGGGCAATGTATCGTCCAATTCGACGATAGGGTAGGGAATTTTAACAGCTTTTCGGTCCTGTGAGGCCGGAATTTGAACAAGCCAATTTTCAAAAGTTCAAATGCCCGGAGGGTAAAAATTTCGAATTAACAGGCGCATTGTGCGAATATCTCTATTACAATCAGTTTCAACCGCTAGTACCTGCGCTAGTAGATCACATGTAGCACAAAATTCGCGAGAACGCCAACTGTGATTCTCCATAATTAACGCTATTTTTCTTTTTTAGAAAGTTAACATAACTAAGATTTCACTAAGCAATTACGCTAATAAAATGCGTACGCCTAAAAACAGACATCAATTAGTCAGTGTCCAGCCCTAATCCCCACCTAAACGCAAGTAATTGTGTCAAGCATATGTCATATGAAAGTGGCGAATGCTGGAAGTACCCAAATCCAGAGTTTTATCCATTCTGCTGGACACAACTAAGGAAGCTATGCTTACAATACCCAGAATAAAATCTACTGTACTTGCCTATTTCAGCGACACCCAGCGGATCATGTCGGTGAAATACTATTCGCGGAAGACCTTAATCACCTTAGAAAATCGGATTTACTTGTAAAGGACTGATCTAATTTTATCTTGGCCAAAAGTTCACCTCAAAATATCTGGAAGGGAAAATTTATCGTCCTAAGTGTGAATTAAGGCCAGCTATCATCCTGGCTGAATGGCGTGCTCTTAATAAAACATTAACCGCTCCCATTCCTTGCACTCCGACAATCACGACAGACAGCGGCCATTTAACTCCAATTTCTAATTTTTTATCAATTTTTCCTTGCTGAGAAAAAAGCAAGCCCCACCACCGCTAAACAAAAGTCAGGTTAAAAGATAAGTATTCAGATACAATTGGTAATTGGGAAAAGGTTTATTCCTTCGCCTTTCACACTACATTAGAATCAAAACTTAGGAAATTCCAATATAAAATACACCAATGAAAAGCTATTTCAGCTCGGCCTAACTGACTCTCCATGTTGTACTTTCTGCCAAGAGGAAATAAAATACGTCGAACATTTACTTTGCTCGTCAAAAGTATTTCGGAAAATAAATTTTGGAAACACGTTTTGTCCTGGTTAGGGGATAATGAGATCCAAATCATACACTAAAAGATAAATTTGATCTCTGCAAAATGTGCTGCTACGGATGATCTCATTCTAATCAATCACAAGGTACTATTGGGCAAATTTTATCTTTACTCCAGTTGATACTAAACAGGTATACCTCTAGTACCCTTGCAGGTTTTATCGCGAGGACTGGACCTGTATACAACATTGAGCTTGATTCTACAAGAAAGAACAATAAACTATTGTAACATCTAAAGAAATGCGAACATTTAACCCACATACTTCGATAGTATTACGTGACGACTGGAAGCTGCCTTTGCACTTTGAAGTTCATGTGTGAGTGAATTGTGTTTCCTCTCTTAATTAGTAATTTATTTATTATTGTTGTTTTAGTAGCTTTATTTTATGTGCTAGTATTACGTCATTATTCCCTTTCTGTAACTGTGAAAATATTTAATAATCAATAATAATAATAATAATAATAATAATAATAATAATAATAATGTTAATAATAAAACTATTCCAACTAAAGAATAACAATAGTTTCCTAGCCTTGGAAATGGGTCATATAATCCATATTTTGTCCCACTATGCTACAGTTCTTCACACAGATAATTGTAAAACTTAGGTTGCCTTCGATTGACCATACTCCAGAGTAAGAATTAGTGGAATAGCTGTTAGGTTTCTCTTTTAAGTAAAGTTGACAGACATTTCTCCAAACGTTCGCTGACACATGATAATTTAAGAGCGATTTTGTATTCCAGTAACTCCAAAAACCTCTATTAAGGGATTTCTTGTAATCATTGTATGTATTCTTTTTCTGGAATAAGGTTAATCGAACGCACCCTTAGTAAAGAAGAACAAGGGCTTTGTAGAAAGGTTCATAGTTCGTCACACTGTCCAACACGTCCTCGCCATGGAAGCGTAGAAACCCAAGATTTCCAGGCCAGGGCTAGAAATTTGTGTTTAATTGAGCATATAACCTCCCTACTCTAAACAGTGACAGCTTGTGCATCTAATACAGCGTTCAACAACTTCTCCTCCCAGTCTTGTTTCCTTTTGTGTTTCTCAAAATCCAACACATTTGTTTTCCTTAAAACGCCAGGCAATCGCGTTTTCTTGAAGTTGTCAATCGTCACAAGAATCAGATACGAATCTTTCGTATCTACCATCCTCTGCATGGCCATCTGCAGTTCTTCTCGACAGAAGTTGCTGGCCAGGTAGTTGTCAGACATAACAATCAGAACTTGACGGCTGCCGTACACGCTGTCCGCCATGTTTTGGACGATGGGCTTTCCCAGCTCAAAGTCCCGGATGTGAATGCTGTATGGTATCGCGTGTTTGTCGAGGAGATAGATCAGATTTTCACTAAGCCATGCAAAGTCCTTTGAGCTGTAGCTGATAAAAATTTTGTTGTTCACAAGCTCCAGTTCTGCTTTGCCTGGAAGGAAAATAACAAATGGAGTACATCATAAATCTTCTAATTATTGTACTAAGCTATTGACACCTTACCAAACTGAAAAACATATCATCAAGAAGCTGTCCGTCGTCATCTACTTTATTCCTCCAAGATGGACACCGCCGTTATTGAACATTTACTCTCCAGGACGGAGGCCAATCTAATCTAGATCCTCCCCAGGACAGGCACCTTTTAAATGTGGACATTTCTAGAGTATGGACACCCACCTGATGTTGTGAGCTGTGTAAGATAGGAGCCTGTCTAATTTTTGTCACGGACACATATCTGAGCTGGAAATTCCGTAAAGTTGTCACTTTAATTCTTCATACTAAGCTCATGTGGATACCTCTACCAGACAGTCGCCCGTCCTCAACAATACGAGCATCAATCTAACGAAGTAAGGTCTATAAGAAGGACACTGATGTGATCTGGAAAATCCTCAAGAGCGAAGCATATAAAATGTGGACATCTCTGCGAGACGCACACCCAACTGATGTTGTCATCACTCTTGCAAGGAAAACTGATATAGACATGTGCCTTTCTAGGACGGACCCTTCCCTGATTATGTCACGAGATAGACATTTATCTAACATGGACACTACTCGAAGGCGGCTCCTAAACATCCCTTCAAGACGGCCATCTGAACCCATCCAACATGGACATCCCTTCTCCAAAACGGAAGCCCATTTAATATGAGCACTTTCTCCAAGGCTCATCTAATTTTGGCACTTTTCAAGATGGACATCCATCTAATATGGACACTTTGAAACAACCGTCAACCACCTAATCTGGACACCTATCTAACAAGGCCTCTTCTATAAGATGGCCACTATTTCAAGAATGTACCAACTCTCTGTAATTAACAAGCATTTCACAGGTCGACCTTGGGGTCCTTCTATAATGGGAAATCCCGAAAATGAGTTATTCGCTAAGAGGTCAGTATTAATACTGCAGAACTGTCGGCTATTTTTGTTGCTCTTTCGCTTCATACTTCTGGGGCGGATCCAAGATTTTATTGAAGTGGGACTCGGATAAATGTCCGCCGAAGGCGAACCATCCTAGGGGTTTCTGGGGGCATGCCTCCTCGGGAAAGGTTTGAAATTTAGGTCCTCTGAAAGGCGATTTCCAGCGTTTTATGGGATAATTTGTAGGTTGTTTCATGCCTTTGAAACAATCTCTGTTTTTAGCTATTTTAGAAATGGACTACGCTTAAATATTTTCAATAAGCGAAACCAATCTTCAAAAACAAAACTGAAATAACGGCTATATATTTCTACTGGCTACAAAATCACGCTTGAGTTTCCTCAAAAACGGGATCAACAAGTAACATTCTCCGAGGTTGTTGATCTGCAAATCTCAGCTGAACTACAGCATCACAATCGACGGGCTTTTCATAGCGAGTGTTCATTAGCGCCAAGCACGACAGTCTCTCCGTTGTGATAGAAGTCCACAGGTCTTCACTAGTTTAAACCGCACGTGATTAAACGTTTTTCATTTCAGTTTAAGGGGTTCGACCGAACCACCCAAACCACCCCTGGATCCGCCCCAGCGACTTCCTTCAGATTCCTTAATGTGAAGACAAAAGCAGTCGTTACGAGGTCTTCTATGTCTTCTACATTGCAACAGTGTAAAGAGGAACTCACATTTTGAGGATCCTTTTCTTGAAAACTTTAAATTGCTCGTCTTCAATAAGCACGCTACTGCGAGCATAATGACGAGGAAGACACTAGAACACACAATAGGAACAATCCATTTTGCTACCGGGCGACCTGTCGATTTTAAAAATTAAAAGTTAAAATTATAACTTGATAGATATGTGTTGTTTTTGTCGTTAACACGGGGGTAATTGGGAAAAGAAAACCTGAGTTCACCCATGAGGAGTCAACCTGTGATCTTCCGATCACTAATTCAGATGCCCTGCTACTGAGCTACAGGAGACTCGTGGGAGCTAGGCCATTAAACTAGTTTGTGAACGACGCATGAACGATCGAAGCGATTCGATCGACCCTAATTTGTTTTCTTCGTACCTTATTATAAGTTAAATCCAAATTCAAATACTCACTTGTTGGTAAATGCGGGTATGTTACTTCAGTGGAAATGATCGTTTCTGGTTCCTCGCCTGCGAAAAAAAAAAACCCAAATAAACAAACAATCAAACAAACTCGAGCTCGTGAGATGAACACATTAGAAAGAAGGTAAATTTCACAAACCAAAAAAATAACTTGTCACCCGGAAATTCCTCTTTAATTTATTCCAAGAGCATGCATGGGGTATAGTACGTGTCTTGAAGAAATAATTATTATCATTTTAGGAAAATAGCTTGGAAAAAAGAGAAATAAAAGAAAAGACAAGAAAAAGGGAAAGAAAGAAGGAAGTAAGGTAGTGGGGCGATTTGGTTAAGATAAATTTCATGCTTTCAGGCCCTGGCAAAGTCAATCCACCTCAAATTTTGGATGCATGCCAGCGTGAATATAACCAATTCTAAAAGAGACTACTCCCTAGAGTACAGTCACATGATCTGTAATGGGGCAACAAAACAACGAAGCCGGGATAAGGTTTATCTAGGACGACGCCTATTTTTTCGCTTAAACAAAACAAAAAGAAAAGAATGGCTACAAAATGATTAGTGCTGCGTAGAGGTGCAATGAATTATAATCACCCACAAAACGATTCCCTGGTCCCTTTAAAAGTATGTTCGTAAAACTACCAACAATCGCTCACACCATTTTAACATCGGTAGACGGTTACCCCGATTGTTACTGCGCATACAGGGATGATCCGAGAAACGCGTACAAAGACATTTTGCGTGGTTTATGACAATATGGGAGAGTCAGATCTTAGCAAGGGCTATTGAAATCTAAAAAGAAAATTGGAATAAGCACGTATTTTTTTAAAAGATAATTGGGCTCTAATTTGGGAAAAATAGCAGACATTATTATGTATTTCGAAGATTTTTAGACGCGTTGTTAGAACCAATTTTCTTGTTGGATTTCAAAAGCCCCTGCTAGCATATGATTTTCCTGTAAAAATATAACCTGCGTAAAAATGCATCGCTCAGCAAAAAGCAGAAGTTATGTATTTTTGTCTCACCTCCAGGTTTAACGAAAGTTACCAATGCAATGGAATCTTTCTCAACTCTTATCAAGAAAGAGCATTTCAACTGACAGAAGTATTCTCCAGCATCTTCATCCGTCACATTAAAAATCTTGAGAGTAGACTCAGCCTTCAAGAGCCGCCTCTCACAATTGTTGTTTTTGTGTTCCACAATTATTGTATACTTTGTGCTATTTTGCAGAGTCCTGTTTCTGTAGTGCCAGGTTAAGGTGACTGGACCATAGAAACAGGTTTGCCAGCTCAGTGCTGAGCACGTCAAACTTGTGTTGGAGAACATTTGGGCCAACACCATTTTTCTGCCTGCTTTTATGAATCCTTCTCCACCTGTGTTCAATACAACGAACTATTTCAAAGAAACGAATATTTGGTTTTATCAACTGAATTGATAAGGTAATTTGGGCAACGTAAAGAGATTCGAGGGCTTATGTTTTGAGTTTTAGCGCTTCTTTAGAAGGCTCCAGAACTGAAGGGAACTTTTTTATTTATTGGTGGTG